>NC_031977.2:30751533-31079673 GCF_001858045.2 Oreochromis niloticus
TGACTGCAACTTGAATCTTTACTGAAGCTCAGTATTTGACACAGAGTTCAAGCTCACTGCTGTATAACTAATCATGGTTAATATAATAACTTTAATATTGGCCATATATTATTTATATTACAAAGTGAGATGACTTTAGTTTCATGGACAACATAGCTAATTGTTATTTACTAGCTAATCTTAAAATGACTGTTCAGTACAGAAATGAAGCCAAACAATCCTTTTTTACAGTCCCGTGGTTTCAGCCTCAGATATTATTAAATCACACAGAGCTCAAGTAGAAACAAATGAACAAAATATGTTCTCCTCATTTCTGTCAACAAAGCTGTATGACACGTTCCAGGGGTTGGTATCATGGTTGCTAGGCAACCTGGGCAGAGCGTCGTAGGCTAGACCCGTCCATTTCAGAAGCCTACAAGCCGCGCACTTCCGGCAATAGCGGTCTTTGAGTACGCGGCCCCTGAGGACCATGAAGCTGCGTACTTTAAGGCTGCGACCCTGAACTGGATACAGCCATTGACAGCCTTTATGGCAGGACCTATTGTCAATGAGCCAATAGGAACGTTGTTGTGGGCGGGCCTGTTTCAAAAATGAAGCAAGAGAATCAGGCAATGACGTCACAGTCAACTCAAATCCTTAAATAGCCAGGTGAACCTGCATACTGGACAAGCACGTTTCTTACCTACAGTCACGAGCCATTCACTAGATGAACTTTTGTTCTGCTACCTCAGTCATATCTGAATATCTGATTTATTGTAACACCGCAGCTTTGTTTTAATGTCGAAAATGAGAACCAGAAAGGAAAACCACAATTTATGTGCACTCTGCCAAAAAGTACACTGGATGACCTTATTCAGGTTAGGAAAGCCTTCCAAAACACTCTGTCTAAATCAGCTTTTAAAAGAGGATACAAAGGCAGCTAGACAGCAAATCAAACAGCTGATGGCCCAAATTCACTGATGCGTGCCAAGCTGGACCAATATGAATCCAAGCTGGAGAACTCACTGATGAATCAGTGTCACGCAAGTGCAATGAGGAGCACCACTAAAGAAAAAGCGGATCAGGCTGTTTCAGCTCAGGAAAGACCAGCATCTTTGACCTTGAGATGAACCGTCTGAAGAGCAGCGTCAGCAGAGGGACAGCGAAATCCTAATCCTCAAACAGGACAGGACAGTCTGTTCTGCTGAGTTTGCACAGCTTCAGAAGGCAAGAAGAAAGAACTTTGTGTGCACTCTGCAAAAGTGCTCTGGACAACCTTATTCAGGTTAAGAAAGCCTTTCTAAACACTCTGTCGGAAAATCAACTTTAAAAGAGGATTCAAAGACAGCCAGACAGCAAATCAACAGCTGATGGCCCAGATTTCACTGATGCGTACCAAGCTGGACCATATGAGATCCAAGCTAGAGAAGAAACAGAGAACAGACTTCTTCAGATCAGGAAAAGACCAGCATCTTTGACCTTGAGAAGAACTGTCTGAAAGAGCAGCATAGGCAGAGGGACAGTGAAATCTGATCCTGAAACAGGAGAAGGACAGTCTGTCGCCGAGCTCGCAAAGCTTCAGAAACACGAGGCCCTCTGAAGGAAATCAGTGGAATCAAAAACACAGACAGAAATCTGGAGGAAGAAAAAGAGAAGTCCTGGAAGATCAGAAACTGGTGAAGGACACAAAGAAATGCAGAACAACTGGACACGCAGAGAAAAGAATTAGCGGAGGCTGAGACAGAGATGAAGACACGGCAACCCCAGAGTCCTCCTCATTAGAAATGCAGGAGGGTATCAGAGCGCCGAGAAAGCGGAGTCAACACGAAAACCTGAACATGGGGAAAAGTTGTGTGTCCACAGAGTTATTCAGTTGGTGGTTTCACAGGCCATAGAAAAAGTCTCTCCATACAAGCTCTCACGAGCGCCTGACTCCTGACTGCATCAGCGATCGCCTGATGAGAGAATCTGGCCTGAAATTGAGCTGAACATTGGACCTATCCCCAAAATGGCTGAAAAGATAGACAGGCCATTCTCAAGGATCTTGCAAAACCACAACTGCAAGGAAAAATATCTGATTTTAATCTGAGGACAGTTGATAATATCACTGTCCCAACCTTCACCAAACACCTGTTGGCTTTACCAAGAAGAGTACTCAGTGTCTCTAAAAACAGGAAGAGTACAGGATGGTGAAAAATTTCACCAAGATCTGGTAATGCACATTATAAGCCAAGAAAATGAGACAGCACATGGCATCCCGGAGCATCAGATTTCATTAACCAGAGGCTTTCCCATAGATCTGGAACAAGTTTGTCCAAAACTACAAAATGTCTTAGAAACATTGAACAGCTCAGCCTGACGGTGTACAATGAACTCCATGACAGTGGCCTTCTCCAGTCCTCTTAATGAAGTCAACAACCAGTGGTTGACGAAGCAATCGTCAAACCTTCAAAACACATGCCAAACTGAGGAGCCAAAAGTCATCGTAGGGCTTCTCATGTGCACGCTAAAATTGAACTGAAACGTGCAGTTTCTCATCCAAACTGCACTTAAATTGGCTTAAAATATGCATTTACATTGGGCAATCTAAATTTAATTTAAAACCAGAGTGGTTAAAAATAACCACTTTCTTTTCCCAACTTCCTTCCTCATCACCAACGGCCGAGCAGATGGCCACCCCATCCCAGAGCCTGGTTCTGCCGGAGGTTTCTCTCTTTTAAAAGTGAGTTTTTCCTTCCCACTGTCGCCAAAGTGCTTGCTCTAGGGGGTTGGAGTTTTTGTGCATTATGTAGGGTCTTGACCTTACAATATAAAGCACCATGAGGGAAGTGTTGTTGGGCTTTGGTGTGTTCTTAACTCAAAATGTCCAATTACAACAGGACATTTTGAGTTAAGAAACAGCACCAAACCACTAAACAAAAGAAAATAAAATTAATAATAAAAAAGATCAAATTAAAAAATGAATTTGTGCTTTGTTCTATTTGCTGTAAATTTGCTAAGAAGTCATATCAGATTAGAATTGTGTGTCTCAATATCATGTATCATAGCATCATTGTGTAACATGGTAGACTAATGTGCCTGTGTTAATTCAGCTCCATATTATTGTGTGAAGTTGCACTGGGTTGGGAGTGGTTGTGGTGTGTGTGTGTGTGTCACATTTTTGGTGAGCTAATGGCTGGAATGGGTTGGACTAATTAGAGCAGGTGTACTTGATTGCACTGATACACTGGTCTACTTATAGCCCACACTACAAACACTGCTGTGTCATTTTGTCTGTGCAGGTATGTTATGTGATGAAATCTGGTATGTTTGGTATGGATGGTTTTGCGCTATGAATTCTATAGTAAATGTGTCATTTTGTCTCTCCGTGCAGGCCAGGGCCTACTGTATGCCACAGCCTAAAGGCAGCAGAGTTGCAGAGGCTGGAGTGACCACTGGCTATATGCTTGCAGGGTGGTGGGTCTCAGAGGACAACTTCTAACCCTGTTGAAAGCAACACGTGGAGTGCAACTGGCAATGTGGCATAGCTGGCTCTGGCCTTGAGATTGTGTGTTTTATTTGATTCATAAAGGGGACACTGGACTGTTTTATCTTTTATCTCTTGATTATTTGTCAATAAATTATCTTTTAGAATTTTATTGACTGTCATCTTTTTGCCCACGGCTGAGACGGTTGGTCAGACCTAGAATCTTTTTTTATTGGGTGTGTTACAACTGTGTAGGCCAGTTTGAAGTGGATGTCATAGTAATGTCTTTCTGTACGTGTGTACAAACCAGTGGTGAAAAAACACAGGAGCTATGCAAATAATAACCGGTGTTTGAGGTTAGCTGGTTCCATTGTTCAGATATTCTACTTTCCGTGTTCCAGATCCCAGAATTGATATTTCACCGAACTGTCTTTTCTGTCTGCCAGTGTGTCATGCAGTTTTCAACATTAAAGACCTTGGCAAAGAAAAGAGGTTCCCCACTCCAGCTCTTGGGAATCCATATACCCTTCATATCATATTACTTTCAGACAACAATTAATTATTTACATTTTTAGTAAAAAGCCTTCAACCTGGTTATATTTAAATTTATTTAGATTGTGTTCACCCTCAGACTGACACATCTGATTCAAACTGATAAACAGGATTTAAAAGGAGGGAGCGATGGACACTGAGCAGCAGATCAGTCCGTGTAGAAACAGGACAGAAGTTTAAGGGACGGGGGAAAATTTGATTGTGATCATTTCTGATCTGACTCGGTGGTGCTGGCTTCTCTCCCGGACACATCTTTCCTTTACATGAAGGTCACTGATGTAGATAGAATTATTCTCTATGGGAAGGTCCATTTATTGTTCATTCTTGAGGATGTGGTTTCTGTGTCTGTTCTATCCTCACATGCAGCTCAACTTTAAGAAGCAGTGCAGCTGCATGGTTGCAGATGATTGTTTCCGTTGTGATGGCTGCAGTTACAGCCACAGATTTTGGGTAATATCTGCCAAACATCACAGTGCTACAATAGAGACTTATACATACCACTACACTAATGCAGGGCTGCACAATCAATCCTGTAGATTCCTGATCTATTATGTTTAATGACATCAGTGCCATTTCAGTCCTAACTGTGCAGCCCTGATCAATAATCTGAATGGAAACTGGTTCTTCTTTATACTGATGAACTGCTGATGTCTCTGACTGGATTGTCTGTTTGATTTGACACTTAAGTTATTGTGTAGTTACATTAGTACCATCAGTCTGCCACCAGTGTGTGATTGTGCTTTATTTTGTAAATGGACTGGTACTTACATGGTACTTTCGTACTATATTTGCACATTTTAAGTACTTTTTACTAGAAGCCTCACTACCCATTCACACTCTACGCCTACGCATTTTCTTCCTAACACACACACACACAGTCATCAGGGTAAACTCAGGGTTCAGTATCTTGCAGGAGGAGGAGACAGGATTGAACTGCTGACTCTCTGATTAGTAGATGACTCACTGACACAAAGACTCACCATCCCTTTGAGTAACTGCACCCTTGCTGAAGCTCATTCACTCATTGAAGTGCCTCTGATAAAGTAGGTCTTACAAACGGTGACCATCTGAAGCTGAAAAAAAAAAGAGTAGAAGAACTCAGGTTAGTGATGTGAAAACCTCTGATGTCACAAATCTGTCAAAGAGGTGGTGAACGCTGTGATTTACTAGGATTCTATGATGCTCATGCTTTTTTTTTTCTTACACCACCAGTTATGATTCAATCATGGGTCAGACTCATGTAAACTAAAGGAACATCGAAATAATTTAAAGATAGAGATTACACAAAAAAGATTTTCTAACATCTTGATGCATTCTCAATCATCCAGGAAAGTAAATCTCCAATTTTAAATCTTCCTTAATCTTTAAGTTCCTTAATCTTAATTATGCAAATTCTCATGACCATTGATCAACAACCACTGACCTCCCAGCCCATTGTTCCTTCAGTGGACTGGTTTCAGTCATTATGCAAATGTACTGTTTATAGATTGGAGAAAACCTGCAGTCAGCTGAGACTGAAGAAGTCACTTGGATGAGTGACGAACGTTTCTCCCACAAAATACTACGTCCAGATAAACAGAATCAACTTTGGGGTTTTCTAACAGATTACATGATAAATTCAATGCTATTTTTAAATATATTTTTACAACAGAGACACATTATGCATAGAAGGAAATGTAATTCATAGGATTTGTTCTTGTTTGATTCTTTGGTTTGCAAGCAATTAACAAAAAACAACAATGGACCTCTGAGAAGAGGAGCTAAAAATTCTTAAATATATATCAGTTTAGCCAAAATCGTAGCATAATTTATATAGTCACACTTAAAATTTCACCACAGTTTCACATGGTTCTTCTTTAGCATGGAATTTTCCTTTAACATCTATAACAAAGAAATAGCAACATCTAGTGGGGACTGAGTCAAATGATAGGTTCATTACTATCAGTTCCACCCATTACAGAGGAAATGAAACTCACTTCTTTATCACAACGGATTCAATTCAATTCAATTCAATTTTATTTATATAGCGCCAAATCACAACAAAAGTCGCCTCAAGGCGCTTTATATTGTACAGTAGATAGCACAATAATAAATACAGAGAAAAACCCAACAATCATATGACCCCCTATGAGCAAGCACTTTGGCGACAGTGGGAAGGAAAACTCCCTTTTAACAGGAAGAAACCTCCGGCAGAACCAGGCTCAGGGAGGGGCGGCCATCTGCTGCGACCGGTTGGGGTGAAAGAAGGAAAACAGGATGAAAGACATGCTGTGGAAGAGAGACAGAGATTAATAACAGATATGATTCGATGCAGAGAGGTCTATTAGCACATAGTGAGTGAGAAAGGTGACTGGAAGGGAAAAACTCAATGCATCATGGGAATCCCCGGCAGCCTACGTCTATTGCAGCATAACTAAGGGAGGATTCAGGGTCACCTGGTCCAGCCCTAACTATATGCTTTAGCAAAAAGGAAAGTTTTAAGCCTAATCTTGAAAGTAGAGATAGTGTCTGTCTCCCGAATCCAAACTGGAAGTTGGTTCCACAGAAGAGGGGCCTGAAAACTGAAGGCTCTGCCTCCCATTCTACTTTTAAATACTCTAGGAACAACAAGTAGGCCTGCAGTGCAAGAGCGAAGTGCTCTAATAGGGTGATATGGTACTACAAGGTCATTAAGATAAGATGGGGCCTGATTATTTAAGACCTTGTATGTGAGGAGCAGGATTTTGAATTCAATTCTGGATTTAACAGGAAGCCAATGAAGGGAAGCCAAAACAGGAGAAATCTGCTCTCTCTTTCTAGTCCCTGTCAGTACTCTTGCTGCAGCATTTTGGATTAGCTGAAGGCTTTTCAGCGAGTTTTTAGGACTTCCTGATAATAAAGAATTACAGTAGTCCAGCCTGGAAGTAATAAATGCATGAACTAGTTTTTCAGCATCACTCTGAGACAGGATATTTCTAATTTTAGAGATGTTGCGCAAATGGAAGAAAGCAGTCTTACATATTTGTTTAATATGTGCGTTGAAGGACATGTCCTGGTCAAAAATGACTCCAAGGTTCCTCACAGTGTTACTGGAGGCCAAGGTAATGCCATCCAGAGTAAGAATCTGCTTAGATACCATATTTCTAAGATTTTCAGGGCCGAGTACAATAACCTCAGTTTATCTGAATTAAGAAGCAGAAAGTTAGCGGCCATCCAGGTCTTTATGTCTTTAAGACATTCCTGCAGTTTAACTAATTGGTGTGTGTTACCTGGCTTCATGGATAGATAGAGCTGCGTGTCATCTGCATAGCAGTGAAAATTTATGCTATGTCTTCTAATGATGTTGCCTAGGGGAAGCATGTATAATGTAAATAGAATTGGTCCTAGCACTGAACCCTGTGGAACACCATAATTGACCTTAGTGTCTGAAGAGGACTCTCCATTTACATGTACAAATTGGAGTCTATTAGATAGATATGATACAAACCACTGCAGTGCAGTACCTGTAATACCTACAGCATGTTCTAATCGCTCTAATAGGATATTATGGTCAACAGTATCGAATGGAACGGAGACATTTTTGAATGCTGGGAACTGAACTGACGAACTGACAGTGAGTGGATTATAACTGAAAAGGATTTTGTTTTGGTGACTTTTGTTATAAACTAAAATGAAATATCTGAAAATCAGTGGAAATGACCGAGAAACTTGCAATCGTAGAAAATTTCTTGAGCTGCCATGTGTGTTCAGAGACATTCAGAGATCCTGTGTCTCTGAGCTGCAGCCACAGCTTCTGTTCAAGCTGCCTGCAGAAATTCTGGGAACAAACTAAAAACAAAAACTGTCCCATTTGTAAAAGAAAATCTTCAAAGGATCAAACATGTATAAACGTTTCTCTCAAAGAACTTGCTGACTCCTTTGCTAAGAGGCAGAGTGAGAGCTCACCTGAGACAGAAAAAGAAAAGGAGGAAGAGAAGGAGGAGGTGGTGTGTGATAAACATCCAGACGTCCCTTACTGGTACTGTGAGGATGAAGACAGAGCTGTGTGTCCTGTGTGTGAGTTTTCTCTCCACCAGAGTCACAAAGTGGTTCCTGTAGAAGAAGCAGTCAGTGACCTGAAGGAGCAGCTGAAATCTGACTTAAAGTCTCTGCAGGACAAGAGGAACAAATACAAACAAGTGGAGGAAACATACAATGAAATGAGGGAACACATGAAGAAGCAGCTGTTGTCCACAGAGAGGCAGATCAGAGCAGAGTTCAACAAGCTCCAGCAGTTCCTGAAAGAGGAAGAGGAGTCCAGACTGGCAGCTCTGAGGGAGGAAGAGGAGCAGAAGAGGAGGAATATCAGCAGAGAGATGAAGATGATTGAGGAGCAGATCTCCTCTCTGTCAGACAGCATCTCTGCTGTTGAAGAAGAGCTGCAGAAACACAGGGTGCCATTCCTCAGCAGTTATAAAGACACTCAGAGCAGAGCCAGAGCCCAGAGCTCAGTGTCAGATCCACAGCTGGTCTCAGGAGCACTGATAGATGTGGCCAAACACCTAGGCAACCTGTCCTTCAGAGTGTGGGAGAAGATGAAGGAGAAGGTCCACTTCAGTCCTGTCATTCTGGACCCAAACACTGCAAACCGCTGGCTCTATCTGTCTGATGATCTGACCAGTGTGAGACATGGAGATACGAAGCATGAGCTTCCTGATAATCCAGAGAGAAACACTAATTATATCACTGTTTTTGGCTCTGAGGGCTTCAGCTCAGGGAAACACAGCTGGGAGGTGGAGGTGGGAGACCATCCTGACTGGATAGTGGGTTTAATTAAAGAGTCAGCTGATAAGATTGAATCTTCTGTTTCACCACATTCTGGAGTCTGGTGTTTAGTGCACCGTAGTGGAAAATACACTAATGGTGATGGTCAGACTGTGACAGTGAAGAAGAGTCTCCAGAGGATCAGAGTCCAGCTGGACTATGACAGGGGGGAGGTGTCCTTCTATGACCCTGAAGACATGAGTCAGATCTGCACCCACAGAGACACTTTCACTGAGAAACTCTTCCCATATTTTAATGTGGGGAAAAAAGGAGATGCCAAAACCTCTGATATCAAAATCTGCCCAACTAACATTTCATTGTAAAGTTGAGGGGAGTATTTCTGTTTTGGTTTGATATTTAATTTGTGGCCATCATTATGTCTGTTTTTTTTGTAAATATTGACACAATATAAAGACCCTCAAGAAGAGATGAGAAACAAACTCACTGACATCCGTCAGGTAGGAAAGAGTTCTAAAGCCAATCATGAGACCTTGGGACCCCAGTGAACCACGCTGTGAGCCAATATCCACAAATGGAGAAAACTTACAACAGTGGTGAACTTTCCCAGTCGTGGCCAGCCTACCAAAATTACTCCAGGAGGTCACAAAAGAATCCAGAACAAAGAATCGCAGACTTCACTTACCTCAGTTAATATCAGAGTTCATGATTCAACAATAAGAAAGAGACTGGGTTTAAAATGGCATCTATAGGAGACTTCCAAAGTGAAAACTACTGCTGACCAAAACAAACACAAAAGCTCATCTCACATTTCCCAAATTACATCTTGCTGTGTGTTTTTAAGAAAATATTCTGTTGACTGATGAGATAAAAGTTGAACTTCTTGGAAGGTTCACATTCCTTTGTATCTGCCATAAAACTAACGGCATTTCATAAAACATACATCATATTAAGAGTCATAAAGGGTACTTTTCTGCTTCAGGATCTGGACAACTTGCTGTAATGAGTGAAACCATGAATTTAGCTATCTACTATCTTCTTCTATCCAGCTTGCTGTACCTTCCTTCCGCCTCACCACCATGGGAATCAGAGCTTTCAGGTGCTCTGCTCCCAGGCTGTGGAACTCTCTGTCCCCAGAAATAAGAAACATTGGTTCTCTCCCCCAGTTTAAATCCCAACTCAAAACTTATCTGTTCAAATCTGCATATTCACTGTGAATTCACTGTTTGTTAATTTTATCTTGTGCCTTTGTTTTATTGTTCTTATTTTGCCATTGTTTTACTATGTGTTTTATCCTATTGTAAAGTGTCCTTGGGTGACTTGAAAGGCGCTCATAAATAAAATTTATTATTATTGTTATTATTACTATTTAAATCCTGGAAATTCAGAATCCTGAAGGAAAATTTTCGGCCATCAGTGCTCTGAAATTTAAGTTCACTTGGATTATGCAGGAGGATACAAAACAAGCAAGTCCACCTTTAAATGATGCAAATAATAAATAAGTGCATAAAAGGAAGGTTTTAGAGTGTCCTAGTCAGAGTGCAGATATAAATCAGATTGAGCTGGTTTGTGATGACCTTAAACAGATCATTCATGCACAAAAACCCTCCAATGTGGCTAAATTAAAATAGTTCAGTTTAATTCAATTTCAAGCCAGCTGTAACATAATAGGGGGCTCATTTCAAGACAGCTTATAGGTGAGTTAACTGTTGTAGCCCTGGAGCTCTGGACCTTTGCTGCTGATGTTTTGGACAGGTTAGTTATTCAGAGCTCACTGTCAAATCATTCAGTTATGGAAAATATTTTTTTTACCATTTTAAATACAATATAATGTGCTACTGTGTAAATGGACCAAATACTAATTCATCTGTTGTCTGTTTAATACATATATCAGTACTGGCTGTACTGCATTCTGTATATATTTATTTGGTTTTGTTAGTACAATCAAAATCTTTTTTGTTTTGTGGGATTCATTAAAGGTATTTGTGCCATTTCATCTGAATGGAAGCTGTTTTTTTTATTCCAAGCTTAAAAAAACTTGACTGACTGGCTTGTCTGTTTGATCTGACACCAAAGTTATTGTGCAGCTACATGTTGTGCAGCATTAACATGCAGGGTCAGTGAAACAGCAGCGAATGAGTCTCATCTCCTCTCAGCTATGTACATAAGAAACCCATAGAACAGCATGCAAAATAATGATCCTCATAACCACAAAGAATAAAATGAGATGCTAAATATTTAATGTATTTTTTTCATTCTCCAAATTTGGAAAATAGATCCACAAAATGAATTTCAACAAAAAGTCTTTAATGTAAAAGAATAATTGTCCTGATTTTCACAATATAGTCCTGCATATATTAAAAAAAAGAGCTTGAGGTTGTTTGGGGAATTTTAGCATTTACTCCTCACATTTTAGTCAGGAGGTTATTAAGCTGCTACTACATTTCTGTACTACTGTACAGACATGAACAAACAGCAATGTAGTAAAATCGCCACCACCATACAAACATTTATTGTAAAAAATGAATCAAAATAAAGTCATGAACCACAGTGAAGTACATGAGAAATCCCTGGTCCTCTTACAATACACAATGTAATACATGTTGAGATCAAAGCTGCAGGAGGACAATAAAAGCTGTGAAGCAAAGTCCAAAGAAAGAACCATAAACCAAAGTCAAAGAGGAGATTTATGACATACATGAAGCTCATGTTTGACAGTGAGCTTGAAAAACACAAATGGCTTATGAGGTAAAAATAATTTGTTTAAATGATAGTCAAGCAAAATCTCCAGGGTTTGAAGTCCATGATACATGTCTCAGCTGCATCCTGTTCTGCCTAAAGGTAATATAAGACAGCAGAATCCAGTTAATAACTAACTGATAAAAAATCCAGATGAAATCTGAGTATCAAGTAGAGTATTTAGAAACCAATGCAGGGCTTGGCATCTGTTACTGAACTGTGTTTCCTCAGCACAGAGTTTAAGGCAAGGTTTCATTTGAAAAAAGAGAATCAGTGATCGCTGATTTTCTCAGTCAATAAATGTTTTTATGATGTTTTTGTGTTTCTCTTTAAAAATTTTGGGCAAATCTAGAGCTGGTGGAAACAAGCATGGAAATGTAATGTATCTGATGAACACTGCTCAAGCTCTACATCAGTTTTCTATTAATAATTAAAAAAAATTTAGGGCTCTTCAGCCACACCTGGACTGAAAGGCATCAGGTTACATTTACGTGTAATCAGTTAATGAGTACTAATACTGGAGTTACTGTTAGGTGTAGGCTGTGTGCAGGCAGGAATGGTGGACCCATAGTGCAGACGCTCGAAGTCAAAAGGTGAACTCACAACAGCTTTAATGCTGAACTCAAAATAACAAACTTCCAGAGTGCAAAAAATAAACGCAGGCAAGCAGACAAAACACACAGCAAAATAAACGGTGGATCGCGACAATGACAAACTGAAACACAGGGCTTAAATACATAGAGGGAGCAATCAGGGAATGGGCAACAGGAGGGAAACACAGCTGGGGCAAATCAGGACTAACGAGACAAGGAAAGCAAAACCAGATATATTAACATAAGACATGGACCTTCAAAATAAAACAGGAAACATAACACAGACACAGACTCACAGGCAGGCACTACAACAGAGGGAACAGAGACATGGGACCAGGGCAGACACAGACACTGACTGGACACGGGGATATAGCAACTAAGGATACACAGAAACGCGAACTAGACAAGGGGATACAGCTGACAGGGGAGACAGAGCAACTAGAGAAGACAGAGACATAAACCATAAGACAGAACTCAAAGAAACCAAAGACTAGAAATTATAAATAATATAATAAACCCAAAAACCCTGGGTCAACGACCCAGGCATCCTAACAGTTACCAATGGAATCCAACAGATTAGAAAAAATGTAATAAAATCTGACTTTCACAAATATTTGTTTTCTGTGGTTTTTAAAAGCTCAGAACATCCATCCGTTTTCTTCCATTTATCCAAGTGGGGTGGGCGGATGGTGGGGACTGCTGCCTATCTGAGCTGTTATGGGACGAGAGACTCTGGACATGGAGAATATGCAAACACCACACAGAGAGGTCCATGCTGGTGGAGTTAAATCCAAGTGGAAGCTAGCCAACCTTTATTTTTTTTTAATCTTTTATTTTTTTAATGATAAGTGATTTTCTTCTGATTAACCATCTAGAATCTAGATGGATGTCTGTTATAACGATTCAGTACTAACATTACTTTAGTAATCCTTGAGCATTTGTTCGGTTGGAGCTGCTGTTTCTTTAAACTCTCACTTCATATGTCAGATGGGAAAAAACTGAGAAGCCTGGCTCCAGTTTGATGTGTCTGTGAACACAAAAGGACAAATATCAATTGAAAACAGGGCTCAGACCTGCATTTACAGAAACACTTCCATTATTTTCATATTTGGAGGCAAAAGATGAAAAAACCTCCAACTTTAAAATCTGTTTTAAAAATAAAAATATTTGTTTTTAAAAATAAATGTAAGTTTAAAAAAGTTTGTACATTGAAATTTGGCCTTTTTTGGAACTGAGCCTATACAATGACTTATTGCAAAAAAATAAAATAAAATCATAAACCACAGGGAAGTATGAAGAACTCCTTTGTCTATAACATTACACGAGGTAATAACTGTTGACATCAAGGCTGCAACAGGAGGACAATAAAAGCTGTGAAGCAACATCCAAAGAAAGAGCTGCAATCCACAATAAAAGGGGAGATTTATAATGCAAACAAATGTTTGACATTTGCCTGGAAAACACAAATAACTTAAACTAAAAAAGTAATAATTTTATCCCCAAAAAAAGATTCTCGAGAGTTTTGAGTCAGTAGGTAAGTTTATGGTTGTTTCGGGACAGATCCCATTCTCCATAAGGGCAGTAAAAGCTAGCACAGTGCAGTTAATGATCAACCAATGAATGATTTAGATGAAATTTGAAGATACTGTTGAAACCAAGTAGTCATTACAGGGTTTGGTGTCTGTTACCAGTCTGTGCTTACTTGGTGGACAGTAGGAGGAAAACTGTGAGGAGTTTTGTGTTCATAGATTTTCAAGGATGCTGTGTCTCTGATCTGTAACCACAACTTCTGTTCAAGCTGCCTGCAACAATTTTGAGAACAAGTCAAAAACAAAATCTGTCCTATTTGTAAAAGGAGAGCCTCAAACCACATGGAAGATCAAATGCATTCTCTTACCCATCTGGCCAACTTTGATCAGAATGAAGTGGCTGATAAGTATGATGGGATAAATACAGCTCGATTATCCGATACAGTAAAAGAAAAGAAGATGGCGGAAATGTCTTGCAATCAACACCAAAAAGAATCTAAACTGTTCTGTGTGGACGAGCAGAGAGCTGTGTGTACCGTGTGTGACTTTCCTCACCACCAGAGTCACAAAGTGGTTCCTGTAGAAGAAGCAGTCAGTGACCTGAAGGAGCAGCTGAAATCTGACTTAAAGTCTCTGCAGGACAAGAGAAACAAATACAAACAAGTGGAGGAAACATACAATGAAGTGATTCAACACTCCAAGAAGCAGCTGTTGTCCACAGAGAGGCAGATCAGAGCAGAGTTCAACAAGCTCCAGCAGTTCCTGAAAGAGGAAGAGGAGTCCAGACTGGCAGCTCTGATGGAGGAAGAGGAGCAGAAGGGGAGGACTATCAGCAGAGAGATGAAGATGATTGAGGAGCAGATCTCCTCTCTGTCAGACAGCATCTCTGCTGTTGAAGAAGAGCTGCAGAAACACAGCGTGCCATTCCTCAGCAGTTATAAAGACACTCAGAACAGAGCCAGAGCCCAGAGCTCAGTGTCAGATCCACAGCTGGTCTCAGGAGCACTGATAGATGTGGCCAAACACCTGGGCAACCTGTCCTTCAGAGTGTGGGAGAAGATGAAGGAGAAGGTCCACTTCACTCCTGTCATTCTGGACCCAAACACTGCAAATGCCTGTCTCTATCTGTCTGATGATCTGACCAGTGTGAGGAATGGAGACACAAAACAGCAGCTTCCTGATAATCCAGAGAGAAACACTTATTACATAACTGTTATTGGTTATGAGAGTTTCAGCTCAGGGAAACACAGCTGGGAGGTGGAGGTGGGAGACCATCCTAGCTATTTTGTAGGTTTAGCTAAAGAGTCACTTGACAGGAAGGGGATGTGTTTTGGCTCACCAGACTGTGGATTCTGGTGTTTGTTGTATTGTAGTGGAAAATACTTTAACCGTGACGGTCAGCCTCTCACACTGAAGAAGAGTCTCCAGAAGATCAGAGTCCAGCTGGACTATGACAGGGGGGAGGTGTCCTTCTATGACCCTGAAGACATGACTCTGATCTACACCCACAGAGACACTTTCACTGAGAAACTCTTCCCATATTTCAGTTTTGGAGAGGATGGAAGTCGAAAAACATCTGATATCAAAATCTGTCAGACTGAGATTTGACTGAAAACTTGAAGGAGGTCTAAAATTATTATACATTAGAATATTTTATATTAAACAAAGTCATGAATGTAGTTTGTCTGGTTTTTGAGACTATGCAATATTATTTAACAGTTGGTTTCAAATATCATCCACTTAATATGAGATTGATAACAATGATCCTGGTAGCTTATATCAATGTCACTTTCTTTGATTTTGGTATTTGCCCCTCTCTGTTTAAAGTCTCTTACTTTTTCATCATTTTTAAACATTTAAATATTTCCAAACATATGATGATTCAGATAAATATTTGTAACTAGGATGATATTTTATGATATTTTGATATCATTTATCAAAGTCAGTGTCTCTCAATTATAGCAGCACTTTAACAGATTCAAGTGAACACTAATATATCTATATTAAACTCTAATCTCTGTTTTAACCTCCTAAGACCCGAACTCTTCCACGGCATGCACTTTTTAATTTCTCTTTGATATTTGGTCACATTGGGGCCCGATCAATGTAAAGACAAAGAATTACCAGATTTTTTTTTTTTACCTTATTTTTGTTTTTAATAAAAATAAGAGCCACATATGAGGATATTCATTTAAAATTGTGATAGAACATTAGCAGTATAAGGTCCTCATAAGTGGATATCAGGCTCTTGTAGAGAAAAATTCAGTATTTTGGTCTAAATAACCCAAAATGTGATGTCCACATATGTGGATGCCAGGTCCTAGGAGGTTAAAGCATTTGGGAAATTGTGTTATTTTTTCTTGTTATTGTAATAACACACTATGTGTTACTGTGCACAACGAATCCAACTGTGGACTTTAATGCAACACTTATTCTGCTGTAATGCACATCAGTGCAGATTACTGTCTCAAAATCTTCTGTATATTTTTCTGTTTTCTTCATACAAAGTAAATCTGGATTTCTATTTGTCTCTGTTTTAATACAACATAAATGTAACACTGGGAAGCAGAGTTACCTAACTGTGGATGTGCATTGATGGCTGAACAGCAACATTTATTTCATAAATCTGTAAAATTTGTACAGTTGGAGCTGTTGTTTGTCCCAGTGTGTTTCTGGAAACTCCCACTTCATATTCCAGATGTGAAACAACACATCAGCACATTCAGGATTTTGTTGTGTTAACTGTGGATTTCCTGTTTTTTTTCTTCTTTTTTTAAATGCAGGTATTGCAAATATGATAAAATGTCAAAATCATGAGTCTATTGATCTCTTGAGTTTTCTATCAATAAAAAATATAAACTCCTGGCTACAGTCTGATATTTCTTCAAAAACAGAATTTCATACTGAATTATAATCTGATAAATAACACCACAATAATCAGAAAAAACAGAGACATAGAGGATTAATATTATTGTACTGAAGAAATCCAAAGTGACAAAAAGAGACAAAGGGAAACTAGAAACAGCCACCTGAAGAGAAATGATGGAGTGAGTTTGGAAAGACACCCTGTGAAGAGAAGCCGTCTCAGTGATGTCCGTGCGGCTCAGGCAGTGACTGGAGATAGCAGACAGCAGAAGTTCAGAGTTCAATGATGCTTTATCTGACTAAATGACAGGAAGGCAGCAGAGTTCATGCTCAGATTAAGAGGACAACACTTCATGTAGTTTATGTGTATGACTGGACAGGTAATCAGTATTTATTAATTCAGAGGTTCCCAAAGTGTGGGGCCCGCCCCCTAGGGGGGCGCAGAGCCATTGCAGGGGGGGGCGCAGTATGAAAAGAAAAAAAAAATAAGAGCGCTTGGACACTGTGGACAGGTTTTTGACGGGGCTCCCACATAAACGCAAAGCAGGAGATGAAGCATCGCCAAATATGTTTCCAAACCAACTTCCTTCCAAGCCAAAGACAGGAAAATATGGTGAAGGATATCTTCCCTTTGGCTTCACCTGCACAAGTGCCAAGGTAGGTCTCCCCTGCAAAATTAGTTTCCCTGCGTCGGGAGCACGCGCTGGGCTCTCCAAATCACGGACAAACAGGATCCCACATTCTTGATTTTTAGTTCACAAACACTTCTTGTAATAACTAACTACTCCTGACATTTTGGACATGTTAGCTCTTTATACAGTAAAGTTACAGCGGGATACAAATAATATCAGGCTCATCCTGCCGTAATTTGTTCCCCCTGTTCAAATCACGGACAAACAGTATCCCACAGCTGTTTTTGAACCCATTTTGCACAGAGAGACATTTTTTGAAAAATGCATTGATAGCAATGTTGAATATTATTACACAGGGAAAAAACAACTACATGTAAAATAATCACACCATGACGCCTCTGCCTTTCTAAACGGAGGGACAGTAACTGCGTGTGTATATGTCAGCGTGTAAAACCTGCAGATAGTCAGATTAACAGTATTTTGTCTCTATCTGCCATTCTGCAATTCATCTCATGTAAACAATAACGTGGCGCACAGCGTGACGTGAAAAAAGGCACATACCTTTGTCGTTGCGTGACGAACTCTGTATTCCTCGTCCACACGTAAACGCAAAAAAGGAGTTTTAAATAATCTCCGTTTTCGGTGAATCGCAACGCCGTTTACGTGTTGACGAAAAGCCCAAACGCATAGAAACAGCTGAGTTTTCAAAAATACCTGTGTAGGTGTGGACGTAGCGTAAAAGAGTTAGTAGTATATTTTATTACTACCTGTAATTTATTGCTGTTTACTTGTATTTGCTTAATTGTTTACTAAATGTTTGAGGTGTGAAATAAACCGCAATGGAGCAAAATATGGGTGTGTGTGTTTGGAGGATGTGTTTGTGCGGGGGGGGGGGTTAGGTGGTGGGGGGCGCGAACATTTTTCTTGTAAAAAAGGGGGGCCTGGCAAAAAAAGTTTGGGAACCACTGTATTAATTCAAGGCTCTTGAAATTTGAATTTTGCTCATTTGTGCAGAGCAGAAAAGTGACAAACGGACACTACCTTAAAAGGAGATGGGGGTCAGGGTGTCAGTACCCCTGGTCACTGTACCAGTGTTTTTCCATTGTCTGGGTGTTTATTGTAGGGGGGAGGAGACCAGAGGTTATAACTGTAACTGTGGTGTGGAATGCTTTAGATCATTAGGATGCAGTGTGCTGATCTCCAGATGCATCTGTAAGGAAAATGGGTAATAAAAGAATTGTGTAAAACATGGAAACATCTCTGCGTGATCTGTACCAAGACAAAAAGAATCAGAGAGACCGTCGATGTCTCTCACATATTCTTGCAGTTTGATTGCATGCTTTTATTGTGACATTTGTTGACTTGTTTCCAGGAGACTCCCCACCTCCCCTATCACTAATTCTACACACCTGTGAGAGAGAGTTTATGCCCTGGAAGGACTGTGCGATTGACAAATCACGGTTCACCTTGCAGTCACAAACAGACCAATAAGAAGGCCTGGCAAGGCGGACGAAGCAACTCGACGGCTGGAAGAGATTGCGGCTGTGCAGATGGAGATAAAAATAGAAAGAAACATTGTCGGCAGGAAGTGAAGAGGTGACGGGAGAGCGTCATATCTCATTGGATGGCGAGATACTAGTCATGTGTTTCAAGTAGAGTTAGGAGCTCTGCCCATCCGGGCTGACAGCGGAGCGAGGTGGTGGAGTGGACATGTGAGGACGCTGCCGGCTTTTGGATTTTAACTGACCATTATTAGTAGGGGTGCAACGATACACAAAATTCACGGTTCGGTTTGGTTCAATATTTTGGTGTCACGGTTCGATAGTTTTTGATACAAAAAAAATGTTCATGCTTTTTTTAAAAATTTGTAATTTATTAAAATTATAAATATTTCTTTTAACTCAAAAGTAAAGTTTTTAAATTAAATGTTGCTGAAACAACAAAATGATAAAAAAAATAAATCTGATCGAGAAATCACTCATCTGTGGAAAAGAGTTTATTACAGAGAAATGGCTCTTTCCAAAATAAAAGCTATACTATACCCTTCTTCTGGGATATATTCTCAGCAGCATATTAAACATATCAGGTCCCCATAAAATGAACCACTCTCTGATAGACCTCCCCTCACACTCATCTTCTGGAGTGCTAGCAGGTAGGTAGGTTTTCTACAACAGAAAAGGGTCGCATGTCAACAGCAATAAAAGTAGCAATTCCCCTATTTCTTTTGCCCTCTTAGAATCATGTGCTAACGGCTGTCTAAATGACTCGGGTAAAGTTTGTAGCATGCATGCTTGTTGTTGTTTTTGTCTGCTTCCTCTTGTCTTCGCACTAGGGTAATGTCGGCGTAAATGTGCAGTCATATTCGTTGTGTTCCCACTGATGTAACTGAGCATTGCGTGGCACATCCGACATACTGTTGTACTTTTGTCCACGACGCGCTTACCATCAGGGTCATACTTCACATGAAAACCAAAATAGTTCCAAACGTCAGATGTGAATCACGGTGGAGGAGGTTCAATTTCGGGTAGTGTTGAGGCAGTTGCCATGTTGCAACGAGCTTAACTTCTTTAAGCTCGTTGCAACATGGTCTCGCTAGCTTGAGTGAATGCATATGGACGGCGCTCAGTGGATCTGCGCTCGATAATACAGCCTAGGCCAGGGGTCTGCAACCTTTTACACCCAAAGAGCCATTTGGACCGGGTTTCCACGCAAAAGAAAACACTGGGAGCCACAAATAGTTTTTGACATCTAAAATTAAGATAACACTGTATATATTGTTTTTTTATCTTTATGCTTTGTGTGAACAACTAAAGTGTGCTGCTTATGAAATCCATGAAGTGCTACAGAGAAAATTAAATTATATTTATGTAATCAACACATTTTGAACTCTTAAAGAAATATAACAAAAGGAAAGACACCAACCTGAACTAAAATGATCCATGTAGCAAACAAAAACTGTTGTCAGCCGCCACCCTTATATCGCCTTTGGGCTTTTGGAGCCTTGACCTGACTTTTAAAAAATAATTGGAAAAAAGCACTATGCTGCTGAAAAATGAAAAATAGATATTTGCAAAATTCTGCCTAAATATGTATTTTACCTGGTTAATGCGTGCGGCGGGGCGTGGTTTGCAGCGCCGCTGCAGGGGAGGCGGACGCACCTGAGCGACACCCGCAATCACGCCTCGCCGCCTTTACGTCTGCGCTATATCTGTGCTGTTGTGTTGTTGGTGGTGTATGTCGGGCTGTGAGCTGAAAAGCTACAGCCGGCTGTATGCGTACAGCAACCGTGTGTGAAAAGTGCTCAATAAAGAGATTCTCAAAAGCATGCTCATGGAAACATCGTCGGGTCTGCCGTGATTTGTTTACAATGGGACTTCTGCTCCCGAACCTCTGCGCACAGAGTCCGCAAATCGGGGCTATACGAAGTCAGTTTACGCAGGACTGTAAGCTGTCATCTGTCAGGCATGAACGGTGTTTGTCTTTAACATAGTTCACGGTGGAGAACAGCTGCTGACATAATGTGGATCCGAAGATCCATAATTGGCCTACCTGGGGTTGAAAGTCTCGATAAATGCATGGCGTTTCGGCGGGTATACCGGCTTCCGCGAGTGTGACTCTTATTTTGAGCGATGAAAAAATAATAGAATATAATTTTATTTTTATATTTCAATATCACAATAATCTTCCAATTTAGAACTACGAGTTAAAAAGAACTAACATAAATAAAATACACTTCAGCTAAATACTTCTAATTTATTTGTCCAATCCAGGCGGAGCCGCAGTATAAGGACTAAAGAGCCGCAGGTTGCCGACCCCTGGCCTAGGCAGAGTAGTCGAACGCAGATCCACTGAGCTCTCAACACAGACAGCATCGTCAGAAGAGAAGTTGATCAAATGAATTAAAAATTGTATATTGTTCAATACATATGCGTACTGAACCGAAAGCACTGTATCGAACGGTTCAATACAGATACATGTATTGTTGCACCCCTAATTATTAGACTTTTGGCGGTTCCAATTGATCGGCTGAGGCGATTGGAACTCTTTTGTATTGAATTTAATCATTTTGGCATCATATGTTGTGAAATTAAAAAGTTTCTGTTGATAATAGTTTTTTAATGTATTTTTTTGGTTACAAGTGTGATTGTATCACGCTAAGCTGGTGAAATAAACAACAGACTCTCAGTTTAAGTCTCTGTTTTTCTTCAGGACCTACCAGTGTTTTGTAGTCTGGTTGAAAACATAACAACTACATCATCTAGTGGGGACAAAGTCAAATACCAGGTTCATTGCAGTTACCTGCTCCACCTTTGCGTAAATGAAACTAACAGACACGTTTTGTCATTCAGTGCGAAGACGCCATTACATTAGTACATTCTGTACTGGACAAGACAAAGTACCTAGAATACTAGTCAGCGGCTGTATTTTGGTAAGTTTGAACATTTAAGAACACCAGGAAACTAGCTGAAATGGCTGAGAAACTTGTGGAAAATTACCTAAGCTGCCATGTGTGTTCAGAGACTTTCAGAGATCCTGTGTCTCTGAGCTGCAACCACAACTTCTGTTCAAGCTGCCTGCAGAAATTCTGGGAACAAACTAAAAACAAAAACTGTCCCATTTGTAAAAGAAAATCTTCAAAGGATCATCCAGATGTGAACTTTACACTGAAAGAACTTGCTGATTCATTTGCTGGGAGACAGAAATCTGGATCATCTGAGACAGAAAAGGGAGAGAAGAAATTAACAGTGGTGTGCAGTAAACATGAGGAAGTGCCTAAACTGTTCTGTGTGGACGAGCAGAGAGCTGTGTGTCCTGTCTGTGACTTTTCTCTCCACCAGAGTCACAAAGTGGTTCCTGTAGAAGAAGCAGTCAGTGACCTGAAGGAGCAGCTGAAATCTGACTTAAAGTCTCTGCAGGACAAGAGGAACAAATACAAACAAGTGGAGGAAACATACAATGAAATGAGGGAACACACGAAGAAGCAGCTGTTGTCCACAGAGAGGCAGATCAGAGCAGAGTTCAACAAGCTCCAGCAGTTCCTGAAAGAGGAAGAGGAGTCCAGACTGGCAGCTCTGAGGGAGGAAGAGGAGCAGAAGGGGAGGACTATCAGCAGAGAGATGAAGATGATTGAGGAGCAGATCTCCTCTCTGTCAGACAGCATCTCTGCTGTTGAAGAAGAGCTGCAGAAACACAGCGTGCCATTCCTCAGCAGTTATAAAGACACTCAGAGCAGAGCCAGAGCCCAGAGCTCAGTGTCAGATCCACAGCTGGTCTCAGGAGCACTGATAGATGTGGCCAAACACCTGGGCAACCTGTCCTTCAGAGTGTGGGAGAAGATGAAGGAGAAGGTCCACTTCACTCCTGTCATTCTGGACCCAAACACTGCAAATGCCTGTCTCTATCTGTCTGATGATCTGACCAGTGTGAGGAATGGAGACACAAAACAGCAGCTTCCTGATAATCCAGAGAGAAACACTTATTACATAACTGTTTTTGGCTCTGAGGGTTTCAGCTCAGGGAAACACAGCTGGGAGGTGGAGGTGGGAGACCATCCTAGCTATTTTGTAGGTTTAGCTAAAGAGTCACTTGACAGGAAGGGGATGTGTTTTGGCTCACCAGACTGTGGATTCTGGTGTTTGTTGTATTGTAATGGAAAATACTTTAACCGTGACGGTCAGCCTCTCACACTGAAGAAGAGTCTCCAGAGGATCAGAGTCCAGCTGGACTATGACAGGGGGGAGGTGTCCTTCTATGACCCTGAAGACATGACTCTGATCTACACCCACAGAGACACTTTCACTGAGAAACTCTTCCCATATTTCAGTTTTGGAGAGGATGGAAGTCGAAAAACATCTGATATCAAAATCTGTGAGACTGAGATTTCTTTGAAAACTTAAAGGAGGTTTAAAATTATTATATATTATAATATTTTATATTAAACAAAGTCATGAATGTAGTTTGCCGTAGTTCGTCCAGTTTGTAGTTTTTAAACAGTGCCCAACATGTAATGAATCAGATAAATATCTGTAACTAATATGATATTTTATGATATTATAATATAATCTTTCAAGGCCAATGTCTCCCAAATATAGCAGCACATTCACAGATTCAAATGGACAGTAATATATTTATATGAAACTCTAATCTCTGTTTTAAAGTATTTGGGAAATTGTGTTATTTTTCTTGTTAAATTTGTAATAACACACTATGTGTTACTGTGCAAAATGAATCCAACTGTGGACTTTAATGCAACACTTATTCTGCTGTAATGCACATCAGTGCAGATTACTGTCTCAAAATCTTCTGTATATTTTTCTGTTTTCTTCATACAAAGTAAATCTGGATTTCTATTTGTCTCTGTTTTAATACAACATAAATGTAACACTGAGAAGCAGAGTTACCTAACTGTGGATGTGCATTGATGGCTGAACAGCAACATTTATTTCATAAATCTGTAAAATTTGTACAGTTGGAGCTGTTGTTTGTCCCAGTGTGTTTCTGGAAACTCCCACTTCATATTCCAGATGTGAAACAACACATCAGCACATTCAGGATTTTCCTGTGTTAACTCTGGATTTCCTGGTTTTTTGTTTTTTTTTTAAAGTGCAGGTATTGCAAATATGATAAAATGTCAGAATCACAAGTTTATTGATCTTTTGAGTTTTTCTGTCAATAAAAAAGTAAGTAAGTAAGTAATTAAGTAAAATTTTATTTATATAGCACATTTCTAGATAGAAATCACAAAGTGCTTTACAAGATATAACAGATTAAAAAGACAAAATACAAACAAAGTTAGCAAAAAGCAATTTTAAAAAGATGTGTTTTCAGCTGTTTTTTAAAAGTAATCAATGAATCAGCGGATCGTAAGTCCTGAGGAAGGGAATTCCAGAGTCTGGCGGCCACAGTAGCAAAAGCTCTATCACCCCTAGTTTTCAGTCTCGTATACGGAGTGACAAGTAGGCCCTGACTACTCGACCTCAGAGACCTACTAGGGGCATAGGGCTGTAAAAGCTCAATAATATATGGTGGTGCTTGTTGTTGAAGAGCCTTAAAAGTTAAAACCAAAATCTTAAAATGGACTCTAAATTCGACGGGAAGCCAATGTAACTGCATAATATAAATATAAATATAAACTTATAATATAAACTGCATATATATAAACTCCTCGCTACAGTTCGATATTTCTTCAAACACAGAATTTAATTACAATTTGATAAATAACACCACAATAATCAGAAAAATGAGAGACATAGAGGATTAATATTATTATACAGAAGAAATCCAAAGTGACAAAAAGAGACAAAGAGAACCTAGAAACAGCCACCCGAAGAGAAATGATGGAGTAAGTTTAGGAAGAAACTCTGTGAAGAGAACCCGGCTCAGTGATATCTGTGCGGCTCAGGCAGTGAGTGGAGATAGCAGAGAGCAGAAGTTCAGAGTTCAATGATTTGTTATTTTTTGTTCCTTGTTATTTCTTTACCACACATCAGTATCAACTCTTATATACTTTTTGTTTTAAATATTTTTTTAGCCTGTTTTACAATTCCGTCCTTGTTTGATATTCTTAAATAAGATTTATATCACTCCTCCGGTTTGTTTAAATCAGTGGTTCCCAAACTTTTTTTGCCAGGCCCCCCTTTTTTACAAGAAAAATGTTCGCGCCCCCCACCACCTAACCCCCCCCCCCGCACAAACACATCCTCCAAACACACACACCCATATTTTGCTCCATTGCGGTTTATTTCACACCTCAAACATTTAGTAAACAATTAAGCAAATACAAGTAAACAGCAATAAATTACAGGTAGTAATAAAATATACTACTAACTCTTTTACGCTACGTCCACACCTACACAGGTATTTTTGAAAACTCAGCTGTTTCTATGCGTTTGGGCTTTTCGTCAACACGTAAACGGCGTTGCGATTCACCGAAAACGGAGATTATTTAAAACTCCTTTTTTGCGTTTACGTGTGGACGAGGAATACAGAGTTCGTCACGCAACGACAAAGGTATGTGCCTTTTTTCACGTCACGCTGTGCGCCACGTTATTGTTTACATGAGATGAATTGCAGAATGGCAGATAGAGACAAAATACTGTTAATCTGACTATCTGCAGGTTTTACACGCTGACATATACACACGCAGTTAATGTCCCTCCGTTTAGAAAGGCAGAGGCGTCATGGTGTGATTATTTTACATGTAGTTGTTTTTTCCCTGTGTAATAATATTCAACATTGCTATCAATGCATTTTTCAAAAAATGTCTCTCTGTGCAAAATGGGTTCAAAAACAGCTGTGGGATACTGTTTGTCCGTGATTTGAACAGGGGGAACAAATTACGGCAGGATGAGCCTGATATTATTTGTATCCCGCTGTAACTTTACTGTATAAAGAGCTAACATGTCCAAAATGTCAGGAGTAGTTAGTTATTACAAGAAGTGTTTGTGAACTAAAAATCAAGAATGTGGGATCCTGTTTGTCCGTGATTTGGAGAGCCCAGCGCGTGCTCCCGACGCAGGGAAACTAATTTTGCAGGGGAGACCTACCTTGGCACTTGTGCAGGTGAAGCCAAAGGGAAGATATCCTTCACCATATTTTCCTGTCTTTGGCTTGGAAGGAAGTTGGTTTGGAAACATATTTGGCGATGCTTCATCTCCTGCTTTGCGTTTATGTGGGAGCCCCGTCAAAAACCTGTCCACAGTGTCCAAGCGCTCTTATTTTTTTTTTTCTTTTCATACTGCGCCCCCCCTGCAATGGCTCTGCGCCCCCCTAGGGGGCGGGCCCCACACTTTGGGAACCTCTGGTTTAAATGACGACTGATTATTTGTAAGACATCTGTTTTAATTGTTGCAATTATCCATCTTCAGGTTAATCACGTTATCGTTTTTGTTTGTTTGTTTGTTTTGTTTAATATTTTGTTCTTTTTTTCCCCATGATCCTTTTTTCCCACTTGGAGCTGCTGCTCACTTTTTTCGGACTTGTTTCATGTTCCAGATATGAAACATCCATCAGCACATTAGGGGTTAGGTATAAGGTTACTTGTGCTGCCATGTGTGTTCAGAGACTTTCAGAGATCCTGTGTCTCTGAGCTGCAACCACAACTTCTGTTCAAACTGCCTGCAAAAGTTCTGGGAACAAGCTAAAAACAAAAACTGTCCCATTTGTATAAGAAAATCTTCAAGGGATCAAAAAGCTATAAACATTTCTCTAAAAGAACTTGCTGACTCCTTTACTAAGAGGCAGAGTGAGAGCTCACCTGAGACAGAAAAAGAAAAGGAGGAAGAGAAGGAGGAAGAGAAGGAGGAGGTGGTGTGTGATAAACATCCAGACGTCCCTTACTGGTACTGTGAGGATGAAGACAGAGCTGTGTGTCCTGTGTGTGAGTTTTCTCTCCACCAGAGTCACAAAGTGGTTCCTGTAGAAGAAGCAGTCAGTGACCTGAAGGAGCAGCTGAAATCTGACTTAAAGTCTCTGCAGGACAAGAGGAACAAATACAAACAAGTGGAGGAAACATACAATGAAGTGATTCAACACTCCAAGAAGCAGCTGTTGTCCACAGAGAGGCAGATCAGAGCAGAGTTCAACAAGCTCCAGCAGTTCCTGAAAGAGGAAGAGGAGTCCAGACTGGCAGCTCTGAGGGAGGAAGAGGAGCAGAAGGGGAGGACTATCAGCAGAGAGATGAAGATGATTGAGGAGCAGATCTCCTCTCTGTCAGACAGCATCTGTGCTGTTGAAGAAGAGCTGCAGAAACACAGCGTGCCATTCCTCAGCAGTTATAAAGACACTCAGAGCAGAGCCAGAGCCCAGAGCTCAGTGTCAGATCCACAGCTGGTCTCAGGAGCACTGATAGATGTGGCCAAACACCTGGGCAACCTGTCCTTCAGAGTGTGGGACAAGATGAAGGAGAAGGTCCACTTCAGTCCTGTCATTCTGGACCCAAACACTGCAAATGCCTGTCTCTATCTGTCTGATGATCTGACCAGTGTGAGGAATGGAGACACAAAACAGCAGCTTCCTGATAATCCAGAGAGAAACACTTATTACATAACTGTTTTTGGCTCTGAGGGTTTCAGCTCAGGGAAACACAGCTGGGAGGTGGAGGTGGGAGACCATCCTAGCTATTTTGTAGGTTTAGTTAAAGAGTCAGTTGACAAAAATGAGCCATCTGCTTCACCAGAATATGGAGTCTGGTGTTTAACACATTACAGGGGAAAATACACTAATGGTGATGGTCAGATTGTGACTGTGAAGAAGAGTCTCCAGAGGATCAGAGTCCAGCTGGACTATGACAGGGGGGAGGTGTCCTTCTATGACCCTGAAGACATGACTCACATCTACACTCACAGAGACACTTTTACTGAGAAACTCTTCCCACATTTTACTATTGGAAAGGCAGAAGATGCCAAAACCTCTGATATCAAAATCTGTCAGACTGAGATTTCTTTGAAAACTTCAGTGAGGTCTAAGGAGCTTGGAAAGAAAAGTGTCTGGATTTCTTTAGCAATGTCTTTTCAATGAGGTCTTGGTGAATTTTTTCCCTTCTCTCGTGTTTTCTTTCTTTTTTACAACTTGTTTTGTGGTTATTTGTTTTTTTGTTCTCAAGGCATTTTTATGTGAAAAATGCAGGAATAAAATTTTAGCACTTTAAAAATGAAATTACAAATGTAGCTCAGATCCTTTTAGTTTTCAAATTAAGTTTAACAATCCAATTTCAGAATTAATGCATCAAATGTTGGATGATATAAAACTGACAAGAGCCGTCTTCTCCATTTGTTTTATTTTTCTTGGATTCCCTTCTGTTTTTGCCAGATTTATGACAGTTTTAAAGTTGTTTAACTGATCATAAAACTGTTTTTAACATTGAAACCGTGCAAAATTGATGCTAGAGAGCTCAATAGATGCTGATAAATGTCACTTTGATTCCCTTTACAAGTTATTGAGATCCATATCAGCAAAAAACTGTCTGGCCAATATGTGTGTTCAGAATGTGCTAAAACTGACTAATAAATAAACCCAGTGTCTTCTTTTCTTTTGGTACTTCACAATCAGTGATGAATTTCAGTAAAGGATTGTCCTTATTTACATGTGATTCTTATGGTATGTTCTTCATCACGACAAAATAAACCAAGCTGTGTATGATGACATAATAATTTCTTTAGAATAATCTGCAATGACACATTCTAAAAGATTATTCAGTTGTATTCATACAAACTAAAGCTCATTCTTTGTTTCTTAGACTATTCCTAAATTCTGTGTAAATTGCTTTGTCAGGGACAATTCATAATACACCTTACATTTTCAACTCAACCCAATAAAACAGATAAGTAAAACAGTAAAAATCATATTACGGTTTAAAACTGCAACGAGGTCTCTGTGATTCTTTTAGTTTTGTTTTCTCTTCTCTGAAGCTTTCTTGCTTTTGTTACAGCTTGTTTTGTGGTTATTTGTTTTTCAATTTAGGCAACTCCTGTTGTTCTTTCCTATGTGAGAAATTGCAGAAAGAAAGATTTAGAACCTGCATGAATTTATACAATGGGATAGAAATGATTTTCAAAAGACAGACAGCAAAACTGAATCATAAATGTCATTTGTCTGTTTTGTTTAATATTCACTTTGAATGTGTTAAAATCTTTTTATTTACTTGTTCATTTTTTGTTGATTTTCTGCCTTTTTTGCCAATATGTAGCAGCTTTAAAGTCACTGTGTGTTCATGAAACAGTTTTTTAAATATATAAACAGTGCAAAATTGATGTGGCATTGATAAGCAAGCACTGATAAATGCCACTTTCCTTTCCTTCATCAATTATTTAGATCCATATCAGCTAATAACAGCATTGTGACAATTTGTCTTTTAATGGTTTCAAAATGATAAATAGACTTGACTCATAAATAATCCTAATGTCATCTTTTGATATTTAACTGTCTGTGAATAATTTAAGTGATCTGTTTCATTTAAATGTGTTTCTTATGGCATGTTCTCCATTATGTTGCAAAATAAGCCAAACTGTGTACATTCAGCCATGTTTTCTTTAGAATGTGTCATTGCAGAATAATGTTAACTTTCTGACATTTATTCAGTTGTATTCATACAAACTAAAGCTCATTCTTTTTTGTAGATTGTTCCCAAGTCCTGTGTAATTTGCTTTGTCAGATACTATTCATATTATTCCTCAGATTTCAGTTCCTGAGTCTGTCTCTGAAGCAGCGTTTGATAAGAAATCAATATGTGAGACAGTTACATATTCACAGTGCTGATAAGACGAAGGGAGACGCAATATGTGCAAGTGCCCTGCATTGGTTTGAGCACTGTGATTAGTCTGAGCGAACAAAAAAAATATAAAAAAAAATACCCCAGAGTTAACATGATATATCCACAATGCCAAAACAGGCCTGCAACAAACATTGTATAATGTTTCATGTTAAGCCTAGAGTTCATTTTAAAGCCTCCTTGGCTTACATCATGGAACCTTGTTTCAAGTTTTATAGACCATTAAGTAACACCTCTTTAGTTCCAGTATGCCCCATCCTTATTAAAAGCCAGGCTGTGCATACCTTTGACCTGAACGAGGCCCTCTGAGGGGGCATTGAAAGGTACTTCATCAACCAACCAAATAGCCAATACTGCACGTTAGATAAAGTGTATCTATAGAAACCAGGGCAGGAGGCCAAAGTGGAAAGCTATTATGTTTTTGAAATATTTATGGCCCAACAGTGTACCATTGTGTCTTAAAAAAAAGTCTTATTAGAGCAATTCCCCATTGACATGACGTCCCTTAATAACATGCGAGCTGAAAAACAGTTAAATATCTGTGGCATTGACAGAATCGTGGTTTTCTTTGCTACTGACTGACCAGAAACATTTATTTCATAATTTGTGAACATTCGACCAGTTGGAGCTGCTGTTTGTTCCAGTGTGTTTCTGTGAAGTCCAACTTCATATTCCAGATCACATCAGCACATTCAGGATCTAGTCTCGTTAACTGTGGATATCCTCTTTTTCACCTGCAGAACAAATATGATGGAAATGTCAGATTCCTGATTTCAGTGATCTCCTGGATTATTTCTGTCAATAAAAAATATCAAAGTCTGGCTGCATTCTGATTTGTCTATAAACATTGAAGGAAATTTTATCTTAACTCTTATGGTTTAACTCTTACTGTATTCAAACTGTCATTTTATTGCTAAGATCTTAACACATCTTCTTAAAGTTAGAGAATCTATGGTATCTTCCCCTAAAGCTTTGTTTTCCTTTTTCTCGTAGATCCACCCTGCACGCGCAGATTACCCCTTTCCCTCTGAGTGCGTGTCAGCCCCCTTCCCTGGTTTCCCTCCGTTTATTTATCAGTGTACACCAAGGGCATAGACTTGGCATGGACGGAAGGGACATGTCCCCACCAATATCCAGCGATTATTGAATTGTGCCCACCAATAATTTGATCTCTTCGAGTAAAGAAAAACAAACCCAATTGTCAGAATTTTACCCCTGATACTGCTGGATAAACAGAAACTCACTCAGGAACGAGGTCACACAGAGCTCAAGTTTTCACTCGCGAGAGGGAAGCAGTTGTCTCCAACCCACTTCAACTTGCTTTCCCCCTGCAGGTTGTTTTTATTGGTTACACACATGAATATTCATAAAGCTTGTTGCTGTATTACCTATGAAAAATTACTATAACTGGTTACAAAGTGTGATTGTACTGTGCAAGCGTGATTATACATTGTGTGTGGTTATATGATGGGAGTGCAGCTCTCCCAGATTGTTGCCGGTAGAATCTGTTCTTCTCAAGGCTGCTTGTTCCCCTTATCAATGTCATGCACGTAGTCATATGCGTAGGTTACCTAGATAGCAAACAGAAGAATTTTAGCTTTCTAAATGGCATTGTGTAGATTTTTAAATGGCAACCTACAACACATACATTAAACCTAACACCGATAGAAAGAAAAATACGATCTGTCAACGTCTCATTCACCCAGCGGTGCAGAAAAAGTTAAATTACGTTCTCTACTGGAGTCCTACGTCATGTGACAAATATGGCCAATGTGATTGGCTGTGCCTTTCAGGGAGCTCTGTTTAGTTTTAGCAGCGGCAAGCCTGCGCTTCGAGGACCTGCAAGGAGGAGAGGAGGATGGCAGCAAAAAGGAAGAACCTGGATATAATGTTGCACACTTGGGTTAAGATGAATCAAAACCAGTGTAGCTTTGTGATTTCGCCTTTACTGCAAATATATATGTAGACATAGCACAACGTTACACACTTTTGCAGTCTCACACAACTCTTATAGGCGCAATGCCTTATGGTTAGTCTTTTAACTCAAAACACTAATACTTCTTACAGTACAACAATGAAATAAACATAAACAAAAGATAGTGTGATCCACCAGTCTATATCTGCTGTGATTACAGCCCGGTACAGGTATAAATCCACAAAAGCGCAACGAGGTTTCCGCGCAAACTAATGAATTATCTCTAGCTGCTAATCGTTAGCGTCACGGCTAATTCACATCGCTACCAATAACTTATATACTAATGACACATAATGGGGATTAACGGCCAACTTTCCCACATTCTCTGCAACCCCGTGGACTCATCTGTAGATACATTTTAAGTTATTTACCATCTTGTATCTGCTTACCTGCAAATATATATATGGACATAGCACAATGTTACACACTTTTGCAGTCTCACACAACTCTTATAGGCGCACAGCCTTATGGTTAGTGGGTGGGCTTATTTACTCCCGCTAGAGCTGCTCATTTTAGGGGATACTCCCTCTTGTGGTGTAACGGAGGAATAACTACCCTTCCTGCACTATGTCATTTTTGGAGACTGGGGCACACATTATTTTACAACAGTCAAAGAAAATACATATTTGAACAATCAGACCATTTAACTAACTATAATATTGTAACTAAAGATTATTGGGGGGTGTCCTGTTTTGTCCACAATGTCTTTCTCGTCCTTACAATAAGAAAGTATTTTTCAAAGAAACCTGTCAGTCACTTAAAGCCAAGTTCATTCATAAAATGTGTCCGTCATAATAACGTTACAGGCTATGCTAGGCTTTGGCCCACAACAGTCTAAAATTGTATGTAACCATGAATAACGTGTCTTGGAAAATAACTGCACAACATGCAGCACTATTAGTTATCTCAGTCTCCCAGAGTAGCATTTCTAATTTTGATTGAAACTGTCAGAGAAAACGGCAGCCTCGAGCAAGCCAGGATATTAGTTTACAGAGGCTGTTAAAATTATATGTCTAACGTTAAAATGTTGGTGACACAATAATTTCATCCTAATGGTACTGACATATTCATAGGGTTAATTTTTGAGACAAAATATCATGAGGTAGTCATGATTTTGCAAATATTCCACCTTGTAGTGCAGTTTGCACAAATTGTTTTAAAAATGCACTCACCCTACAAACATTACTGATGAGTCAAGATCTGCACACATTGACAGAAACACTGAAGCAGCTACACATTTTATTCTTATTGTCATGTATGTCCTATTTGTCAGGTGACAGAAGAACCAACACAAAGCTCAGTGAGTAATGGTGATACAAGATCACAGGTGAAATTGGATGATGACTTGTTGGTTCATTACTGTATTTGAAGCACATGTGTGACTGCATGTATTTGGAATGTCTCACTGTTATTTATCAGGTGACAGAGGCAGCTCTGCCATGTTGTAGCTCAGACAGAGGTGAAGAGGCGAGGTCACAGGTGACTGACTGATGATTCGGTGCTATAGATTAACTAGTATTTATTATCATGACAATTGTTAGGCTGCTGATGTAAATTGATTCATTAGTGTATATCTGACAAAGAATCTGAATTGACATGTCTCACTTTTTATATGGCACGAATCAATGTGTTATTTTATCAGGTGGCAATATGTCCTAGTGCAGTCAGAGGGGAAGAGCCAGGGCAAAAGGTGAGGCACATCAGGCACATAATAATAATTTTAATCTGAGGATAAAACACATGTACTGAGGCTGAAAGAAGCTTCAGTGCTCTCAGAAGACTAAAAACATGGCTAAGGTCAACAATGACTCAAATGAGATTAAACAATGCTGTATGCCATGTCCACCAGGAGAGACTGGACAGTATAGATGTAAAACCAATATGCCAGCAGTTTATCTCAGTTAACAAGAGGAGAAGGCATGTGTTTGGCTCCTTCACATAGTGGACATTGAGTTGTTGTGTGGGACACCAGTAGTCCATGTCTGTTGCTGTAACAGTGGTTCATGTTTAGAATCAAAAATCCCAGCTCACTGATTTGATCGGGGCAATAGTGCCTAAAATGTTGCATAATTTTGCTGAGAGATCTTTTACTTTGTGGTGATCTTAGATGAGTAGTTTTATGGACAAAAACCACCAGGTCACTCAGTGTTCCCTTAGTGCCAAAGTATAACAGATGTTGGTGTACTATAACTGAAGTAATGTTGTTAAGTCCTTAAAGTCATACTCTTTTATTGTCATGACTGTATTTGAAGCTATTTTTATTTTTGTATGATACCTGATTTATATGGAATATGGCTGAAGTAAACGAAAGTCTAAAATACTTAGTCATTTGTTTAAAAGTAATTGAACATTATTTAATTCACATATAAAACTATGAATTGTAATTTTAAATGGTTTAAAAGCATGTAGAATAGCATATGTAGGCAAGTATATTTCTCCTTTTTTATCAAGAAGCAAAAACCAAAAGGAAAACAAAGAAACAGGGCAGGGTTCGGTGGTTGAATCATCCGTCCCCACCAATGCCAAAACCAAATCTACACCCTTGGTGTACACAATCTCCCACCCTGTGTAAATAATTCAGAAAATGTAAATAAAGAGCATTTCCTGCATTCCCTGCGCTTCTGTGTGTTCTGCCATAGAGTCTGTTCATTCAGCTTAACACCGCAGCTGACTTCAGCCTAAAACCACAGAAAACCATTAAAGTAAATATTAATTTACCAAATGATCCCATAATTGTACCAAATGGTGTAAAATGACCCCCAGAGTGCTGTGTTGTAAAGTTTTGAAAATTGGTAATGATCTCGTTTGTTACTCAAACTGTTTGGTAACTTCCTGTAAAAATGTATGAGTTATTTTTAAAGGCACTTGACGTGCATTATGGAAAGATAACAAAACACACATACAAAAGGGGTTGTGGAACATTAAAAGGAAGTGTAAAGGTTACTGATATAGAAAGGTGAACTAAGGAGAAACTGGGAGAGTAAACATGGAATCTAGCTTCAGCTGAAAAATAGCAACAAGGTAAAATACATGCATTATATGCTTTTAATCATTTTAGTATCATAGGTATTGTAACAATAGTTACTTTGAACCTGGTTCCTGTTATTGATACACTCAAATGTTCCCAGTATTACTAAAATATCAATATTTTTAATAGGAGAATTAATTCTAGAAGACAAATATTTCAGTATCGTTCTGCACACCACTTGCAGGAACATGCAGTGTCCTTGGTAAAAGTTAAACTAACCCGACAATAGGGCACTTACAAGGAAACCTCAGAAGAATGGTGACTAATTCCCTTTGCAACATGCAACCAACGAAGTATTCATTAGTTTTATCTTTTACTCCGGTTATTTTACGAGCTGTGTTATTTTATGCAGAATCTTTATTTTGTCAATTCTGTGTATTTAGTCTAGGGTTTGATTTGGAGAGAAGTCTTTGAATAAACGTGGTAATTACAGTGCGAAGCTACACCGTATAGTGGGGACATAGTCCAATGAGAGGATCATCGGTATCAGCTCCACCCATAACAGAGTAAATGAAACTTAGATTCACTTTGTCGATCTGATCGGGATGTCATTACATTAAAGGTTGGGATCTGTACTGACGAGCACAAAATAACGCAAAGTCAGACGAACTTTATTTTGGTGAGTCTTGACATGTAAACTAGCAGGGATGGCTGAGAAATTACTTTAATAATTGTCTGCATGTAATACAATAGCAAGTGCATTACTATCAGCTCCACCCCTAACAGAGTAAATGAAACTTGGCTCTGTCGTTCACAATACGGACGCCATTACGTTAAACCCTTCGCTCTGGACCGAAGAACACGATTTGGCGGAATTATAAGTGAAACTGGTCGTATTTCGGTGAGTCTTCTGATAAAAAAAAAAAAATCCTTGAAAAATGGCGGAGAAAGACACACTTGTTGAAAACTACCTGAGCTGCCATGTATGTTCAGAGACTTTCAGAGATCCTGTGTCTCTGAGCTGCAGCCACAACTTCTGTTCAAGCTGCCTGCAGAAATTCTGGGAACAAACTGAAAACAAAAACTGTCCCATTTGTAAAAGGAAATCTTCAAAGAATGAACCATCTATAAACGTTTCTCTCAGAGAACTTGCTGACTCCTTTGCTAAGAGGCAGAGTGAGAGCTCACCTGAGACAGAAAAAGAAAAGGAGAAAGAGAAGGAGGAGGTGGTGTGTGATAAACATCCAGAGGTCCCTTACTGGTACTGTGAGGATGAAGACAGAGCTGTGTGTCCTGTGTGTGAGTTTTCTCTCCACCAGAGTCACAAAGTGGTTCCTGTAGAAGAAGCAGTCAGTGACCTGAAGGAGCAGCTGAAATCTGACTTAAAGTCTCTGCAGGACAAGAGGAACAAATACAAACAAGTGGAGGAAACATACAATGAAATGAGTGAATACATGAAGAAGCAGCTGTTGTCCACAGAGAGGCAGATCAGAGCAGAGTTCAACAAGCTCCAGCAGTTCCTGAAAGAGGAAGAGGAGTCCAGACTGGCAGCTCTGAGGGAGGAAGAGGAGCAGAAGGGGAGGACTATCAGCAGAGAGATGAAGATGATTGAGGAGCAGATCTCCTCTCTGTCAGACAGCATCTCTGCTGTTGAAGAAGAGCTGCAGAAACACAGCATGCCATTCCTCAGCAGTTATAAAGACACTCAGAGCAGAGCCAGAGCCCAGAGCTCAGTGTCAGATCCACAGCTGGTCTCAGGAGCACTGATAGATGTGGCCAAACACCTGGGCAACCTGTCCTTCAGAGTGTGGGAGAAGATGAAGGAGAAGGTCCACTTCAGTCCTGTCATTCTGGACCCAAACACTGCACACTGCTGTCTCTATCTGTCTGATGATCTGACCAGTGTGAGACATGGAGACACATGGCAGCAGCTTCCTGATAATCCAGAGAGAAACACTTATTACTTTGACGTTTTTGGCTCTGAGGGCTTCAGCTCAGGGAAACACAGGTGGGAGGTGGAGGTGGGAGACCATCCTGACTGGATTGTGGGTTTAATTAAAGAGTCGGCTGATAAGAATGAATCTTCTGCATCAGCAGAATTTGGGATTTGGTGTTTAAATTATGAGAGTGGAAAATACAGTATTTGTGCTGACAAGACTGTGACAGTGAAGAAGAGTCTCCAGAGGATCAGAGTCCAGCTGGACTATGACAGGGGGGAGGTGTCCTTCTATGACCCTGAAGACATGACTCTGATCTACGCTCACAGAGACACTTTCACTGAGAAACTCTTCCCATATTTTAATATTGGAACGATAGGAGACGCCAAAACCTCTGATATCAAAATCTGTAACACTCGCATAACATTGAAAACATCGATGAGATCGAAGTGATTTTTTTTCCTACTCTTTAAGAACTTATTTGACATTTTTATTTACATTGATTTTAAATACTGTATATTAGGGGTGCAACAATACTCGTATCGATATTGAACCGTTCGATACAGTGCTTTCAGTTCGGTACGCATATGTATCGAACAATACAAATTTTTTTATTTATTTTATCAACTTTTCTTCTGACGATGCTGTCTGTGTTGAGCGCTCAGTGGATCTGCGTTCGACTACTCCGCCTAGGCTGCACTGTCGAGTGCAGATCCACTAAGCGCAGCGCAAGCTAGCAAGACAGAAGCGAAGCTCGTTGCAACATGGCAACTGCCTCAACGCTACCCGAAATTGAACCTCCCCCACCCTCATTCAGATCTGGCGTTTGGAACTATCTTGGTTTTCATGTGAAGTATGACCCTGATGGTAAGCGCGTTATGGACAAAAGTAAAACAGTATGTCGGATGTGCCACGCAATGCTCAATTGGTGGGAACTAGTGTGTTAGCGCAGTTAGCTTGTTAACGTGTTGACGCCGTCCAGCCCCACGCACGGGGCGATCCGTGGTAACTCATTAACGGAGATTTGCCGCGTTATGGCGTTAATGTCATTTTAACAAGATTAACACTGACAGCACTAGTGGGAACACAACGAATATGACTGCACATTTACGCCGACATCATCCTAGTGCAAAGTCAAGTGGAAGCAGACAAAAACAACAAGCACACATGCTACAAACTTTACCCGAGTCATTTAGACAGCCGTTAGCACATGATTCTCCTTATGGGGACCTGATATGTTTAACATGCTGCTGAGAATATAGCCCAGAAGAAGCGTATAGTATAGCTTTTATTTTGGAAAGAGCCATTTCTCTGTAATAAACTCTCTTTTCCAAAGATGAGTGATTTCTCGATCAGATAGTTTTTTTTTATTATTATTATTTTGTTGTTTCAGCAACATTAAATTTAAAAACTGTACTTTTGAGTTAAAATATATATTTATAATTTAAATAAATGACAAATTAAAAAGGCATGAACATTTTTTTGTATCGGAAAAATATCGAACCGTGACACCAAAGTATCGAACCCAACCCAACCGTGAATTTTGTGTATCGTTGCACCCCTACTGTATATCCCAATAGAATAAACGGAAACTCAGTGTACAAATGATATTATTCATATAAAACCATGGAAGAAACTGATTTGACCTTTTTGGGGGAGTTTATCGGTTAAAATGCTGATAGTTTAGCCTTGTTTTATTTGTTTTAGTTTTTGAACTTCTTAAAAGAATTGACCAAACAGTCATGATTGCCTTGTAATTTTTATGCCATACATGTCAGCATCAACTCTTATATACTTTTATTTAGTAAATATTTTTGAGGCTGTTTTACAATTCTGTCCTTGTTTAATAATTGCAGACATGATTTATATTACTCCTCATGTTTGTTCAAATGACGACTGATTAATTGTAAAAGAACCGTTTTAATTGTTGCAAAGTTATTACAGTTAGTATCAGTTAGTTTCCAGTCTGGGTTTGCTCATATCAGTTTAGTTTTTGTTTAAAGCTACATATTTACTTTACTCTTTGTTTTTCTTTTATTAGTTTCAGTCTTTTTAATTATTGTTGTATTCAGGGCATATGTCAGAGGCACGATTTAGAAAGCTCACTGTTGGTGTCAGTAGCGGTTTTAGATACGGGCGACATCGTGGTGGGGGGCGGCATCACGGGCATCGGCCAGAGGTGGAGCCAGACATTTGAAACACCTGGGGCTTAGCCCTAACGGGTAGTATGCATGTGGAATTTTTTTTTTTTTTGGGGGGGGGCTAGAAATGACTGAAAGATTAATTGGCTCTGTTTTGAGTTTTGTTCAAAAAAGAATGACTTCATATAGGGAAAAATATATATCACATATGCAGGACACCTTAAACTAGTTTTTGATCCAGAATTAAAACAGGACTACAACAGTTCAAAACCAGGACTACTTAGGACTTAACCAAGACAGAACCAGAATCAGAACTAGATGATAGTATCACTAAAAATCATCATAGACCTGCACTACACTTATTTTTTTAATTCTACCAAAGTCCACTATTTAGATTCAGAAAAGTTGATATAATTATTTAGCCTCGTTGTGCAAACAAGCCTGCATAACTTAATAAATATATAACTTGAAAAATAACAAACCTAAAAAGAAACACTAGGTACGAGATACATGAGTACCTATGATACGGTGATACTTTTGGTAAACAGCCATTTGACTAACAGGTGTGTCTCACCTGCTCTTGTTCCATCTCTGTTCTGTCCTCATTCTCCATCTCCCTCTCTGTTCCTCTCTCTCCCTCTTTGTGCTGACAATCATCAAATATATAGTGGAAACCAGATATTTACACACTCTTCAGATCAAAACACAAACACTTTTTTTAATTGTAACATCAAATCAGACTAAATGTTTAATTTTTTTTAGATTGATAAATATAAAAAACATATTTGTTAACTTTAAGAGTAAAGAGAGAAATCGTCTGTATTTCTTAATTGTAAATGGCACCAAATTGTATTCAAAATTGAGCCACACTTATGGAGCTCCACAATTCTTTTCCTGGTGTTTTGGTTGACATCTCTTGATTTTCCCATGTCAAAGAAACAGGCTCTGTGTTTTGCCTTATATGCATCCACAGGTGTGCCACCAATTTACTCACATGGACTCTACTAACCTATCAGAAGCTTCTTAAGCTCAGAATGGAATCGTCTGGCGTTTTCTTATTAATTAACAATAAACTTAGTGTATATGTTCTCCTAAATTTGATGAAAGTGATAAAAAATAGACAGCTCCCTCTTTTTATTCTGTCATTTAACTAATTCAAAAGATATTTCAATATTTATTTATCCAAAACAAAACAAGTTTACTCTAAATTGATGTTGTACAGTAAAAAAATGTTCTTGTGTTTTCCATAAAGTGTATGTAAATATCTGGTTTAAACTGTGAATATACTGCTGTGTATTGAAATTCCTCTTGTTTTGCATAGAAATATACTGAACAACATACAAAGCATAATATATAAAATAACATCTACCAGAGTTTTTTCTTTGAAAGAAGCTCCTTATGTCCATTCTTGTATATCAGTACATTACTGAAACCGATTTATTTAGCCGTGCAGGGTAACAACTGAAAATATGAAATAAACACACATGTAAGCTAAGACTCTCTAAAGAAACAGCGTTGTTGTTGTTCTGCTTTTCATTTCGCCATTTGTTGATTCACTTGAAGAGCAAGTAACGTAATATGGGTCAAGTGATCAGTTTGATATCAATCTTTCGTGATACACCGTCATATTTACATTATTTGTACAGTACGAACGATTTGCTTTGGTACCTGGTCAGACTTCAGTTCTCCTCTGTCTGCCTCGCTCCGTTTCTCCAACAGCGCAGCAGCTCCCCCTGCCCCCTGCTCAGTCGCTTAGTGCCTGAGCTCGGATCATACCAATATTAGGGAGGATTTACGCACAGTCGTAAATTTCCAAAGTGTGCACTATGTGCTTCGAATATTGTGTGTAGTTTTTTGTTTTATACAGTTGTCAGCCAGGCATCTAACTATGAAAAAATTACACTCCAAAAGACCCCGTGCTTCTGGAAAAACAACCCGGGCTTAAGCCCAGTAAGCCACCCCCCCCCCGCTCCGCCACTGGCATCGGCAAAAAAAAAAAAAAAAAAAAAAAAATTGCTCGTACTCATGCTGCCCCGACATCAGCCAGCGCATATTGGGAATGGCACAGGCACCGATCGGTTTTCTATCGCCCATTTGCTGGGCGTCCTCCGTTTGCGAGGTGCGCCTGCTGCTTGCAGCACAGAGAGGAGAGGGCGGGGCGGCGGGGGATTCTCTGGCTGGCTGGAGCAGCATCTAATAACCAACTCGCAAAATAAAACAAAATTAAAACAAACCAACAAACACGAAAACAGCAGACATCATGATGCAGACTTATAATTTGCACCAATGTTTTTTCGAAATTCTATACGCGAAAAGTGAGCGCGAGAGCCCTCGGTGCGCCTGTTTACTGCTGAAGTCAAAGTAAACTTTATTGTCATCTCCGCTACATACAGTCCAGTATATAGAGACACGAGACAACGAGGCTCCAGTTACAGCAGTGCAAGTAAACAAACAATAAATATAAGAAGAGTAAGAAAATAAATATACACTTTAGGACCAGGGGTAAAGGGAGTAATAACAATTTAAAATTTATAATTTACAGTTTGATGATTTAAAGTCTCACACATAACCCGGGAGACATGCTGCTTCCAAATAGAGCACATTTTAATCATAATGATGTAAATCCAAGCCCATTATGTATTCATGATTTGAATCCTGGGTTGTGCGAAATCCCAGAAATAAACCCTAGACAAAGTGAATCTGTGAACTAAGGTGTAGGTCTATTAGGTTATGTTATGGTGATCCTCGAGTTGGGGGAGGGGTGTTCATACTGGAGTGCAAAATTAAAACCAATGGAAGATGGACAAGAAAAGTTCAAAGCCATCAGGTGCTCAGTTTATAAAAATGAGAAAAGAAGAGGAGGAGAAACGAGCAAAAGATACAGGTAAGCAGATGTGTCATTGGATAATGGCAGGTCATCCTGAAACAATCAGAATCATATTCAGAATACTTTATTAATCCCTAAGGAAATTATGTGGGTTACAGTTGCTCCAAGAAGAAATGGTAAAAATAGTGACAGTAACAGACTAAACTCTGTAACATAAACATTATGTTACAGATTTTAATGTTGATTAGTCAGTGTCAATTGTTGATTTGTCCTGTTCTCATTGTATGACAAATTATGATGACTGTTTGGTAGCCGTTTGCATACTATGCATACTTTCTCTCTCTTCATATCTGTCACTCGCCAGAGGGAGTGTTCGCCCAGGGCACCAAACAGGCTAGGACTGCCACTGGTTGGTGTAATAATAAAAGCAGGTCAGCAGTTGTCACACAGTCTTGTACACATCCAGAGTACAAGTGTATAAATTATTTTGATATGTTTTATTCACAGAATTTAATTTGTTTTTAAAGAGTCTAGGTTTTACTTTTTTAATTAAACACTTGTTTTTCTTTTCTCATGTAGTTTTTAGTATGTTTCTAGTAACCTTGATCTGAATAAACCAGGAGAAAACAGTTTAAATAAAGACACCAAAGATGAGCATATGAGCAAATATGTGTAATTTTTGCTACATAATCATTGCAACATATTATTGTTTATTTTTGTTTATTTTTATCTTTATTTTAATTTTTTTTTCAGTTGGAGCTGCTGTTTGTTCTGTGTTTTCAGACTCGTTCATGTTCCAGATGTGAAACAAAACATCAGCACATTCTGGATTTAGTCTTGTTAACCTTTTTTCTTTTTCTTTCAGTTTTTCACCTGATGAACAAATATGATAAAAATGTCAGAAAAACAAGCTGATTGACTAAAACATATCAAATTTGATCTCTTGCCCCCTCCCCCAAATAACATGTCTGTAAACACAGAATTCATACAGAATGATGATTTATTAGAGGCATCAGTGCCATTTTAGTCCTAACTGTGCAGCCCTGATCAATAATCTGAATGGAAGCTGGTTCTTCTTCTACACTGATGAACTGCTGATGTCTCTGACTGGATTGTCTGTTTGATCTAAAGTTATTCTGCAGCTACATTAGAAGCATCAAGCTGCCGTCAGTGTGTGTTTGTGCTTTATTCTGTGTGACAGCGCCCCCTGCTGGAGCATCTTTACTGTTTGAAGCAGCAGTGACTCTTGGTGCTGACGGTCACTCAGCTATGTACAAAAGGCAGCCAGTCTGCACTGGCAACACAGAGCCCCATAGAGAAGCATGCCAAATAATCATCATCACATCATCATCATCATAACTGTCAACTTCCTCATAGTCATCCTCAGTGCTATAATCTATATATAATATTCCTTATCATTATAATCATCTTCATCATCATCTTGAGACAAAAATAGTTATATGCACTTAAAAAGCTGCGAAAATAGAGCGAGAAAGGTCGAGTATACCAGCATTCAGTAGAAAATGAACCCAAATAAAAAGAAAAACACCAAAAAACAAGTAAAAACAAGTGTCCTGTTGACTGTCATGCAAAGAAAAACAGGCCAGCTACTCTGCTTGTTAGTTGCAGTTGTGTAATACTGTGAACTCCCTCATTTTAAATATGTGATCATGATTTTAAAGTTTAGAAACACACAAAGAAGAACAGAAGAACGACACCTTTGTACTGTACATGCTGCTTTTTCTTCTTTTTCTGGAGGGCGTCAGGGTCATGTTAGCACGGTCAGGCACATATGTGTGGTCAAAGGTAACCTTTGACCTTTGAGTATTAGAACAGGCTGAACTAGAAATGAACACGAGTATGATACAACATCTCTGTTGTTCACTGCAGGAAATAAACAAAACGTTAATCTGACAAAATCTTCACCATCCTATAAAAAAGGTGAAGTGTTTGGTGGGAGAGTTCACACAAAACACAGTCCTACATCATATGAATAGATAAATGTCTTTGACAGAAAATTTAAACATAATATTTTCATGTTACCTGAAGGTTGTACTGGACAGTAAGTCCAGTTTAAAGATATGAATTATATATATATGTATTATACTTGCAAGCTACTGAGTGAGTGAGTGAGTGAGCGAGTGAGTGAGCGAGTGAGTGAGTGGGCCAGGTTATTAATTCCCAGGCCTGCTGGAGATCATGATTTCCTAGTGGCAGTGTAGGCAGTGCATGCTCATGTTGTATGATGTGATTTGTACTGTTGCAGGGTAGACTGAGGCATCCCTGGACACTGATTCATTAGGTCCTGGGCAGCAGGAGAGACGTCATGACAAGAAGAGATGCTGCTCTTATTAATGATTTCTAATTAAAGGGGAAACAAAACACACCATGAACTGCGAAACAGAGTTTAGTTGGAATAAAGTCTCTTAAAAATTATGTGATCAGTTTCAGTCTCGGTTGTTTGATATATTCTCAGAACAGAGAATGAGATATTAAAGTGGTAAGTGATGCATCTTTCCCAAAGAATAAATTATTGGTCTTTAAAACTTTATTTGGATAAAATGCTGGTTTGGCAAAAAGAAAAGAAAAGAAATAATGTCACCACACACTTTACCAGTTGACCTACCACTGCATGTTGTTTAAAACATTTTCAGATTAGTCCTAGTGAAGAGTGATGCAGTGGTGAGTCCTGTCACCTCACAGCAACATGTTCCTGGGTTAAAATTCAGGGTGGGGGTTTTCTCTGCAGAGTTTAGATGTTCTTCCTGTGTCTCTGCGGGTTCAGTCTGAGTAATCTGGCTTCCTCCCACAGTTCAAACACATGCAAGTTAAGTTAACTGATGATCCTAAATTGTCTGTCTGTCTCTATGTTTTTTTAACCCTGACACAGATTGTTGACCTGCTCAGTGTCTAACCTGCCTTTAAAACAGCAGCGCAACTGAACAATATTTCTGCACAACTTCACAGACACAGAGAGGCGATGATCATGTCTGATGCAATATTTCTTTAACACTCTGAAAAACTGCGCCATCTAGTGGAGACAGTGTGAAATGCAGGGTGATTGATATCAGCTCCACCCACAAGAGAGTAAATGAAACCTAAAGACTCACTTTGACGATCACCCGGGAACACATTACATTAAAGGTTGGGATCTGTACTGACGAATACAATTTAGTTCAAAAGTCAGAGTGACTGTATTTCGGTGAGTCTTGTCCTTTAAATAATCTGTAAATTATCAGGGATGGCTGAGAAATTGCTTTTAGAAAATTACCTGAGCTGCCACGTGTGTTCAGAGACTTTCAGAGATCCTGTGTCTCTGAGCTGCAGCCACAGCTTCTGTTCAAGCTGCCTGCAGAAATTCTGGGAACAAACTAAAAACAAAAACTGTCCCATTTGTAAAAGACAATCTTCAAGGGATGAACCATCTATAAGCATTTCTCTCAAAGAACTCGCTGACTCCTTTGCTAAGAGGCAGAGTGAGAGCTCACCTGAGACAGAAAAAGAAAATGAGGATGAAAAGGAGGAAGAGAAGGAGGAGGTGGTGTGTGATAAACATCCAGACGTCCCTTACTGGTACTGTGAGGATGAAGACAGAGCTGTGTGTCCTGTGTGTGAGTTTTCTCTCCACCAGAGTCACAAAGTGGTTCCTGTAGAAGAAGCAGTCAGTGACCTGAAGGAGCAGCTGAAATCTGACTTAAAGTCTCTGCAGGACAAGAGGAACAAATACAAACAAGTGGAGGAAACATACAATGAAATGAAGGAACACATCAAGAAGCAGCTGTTGTCCACAGAGAGGCAGATCAGAGCAGAGTTCAACAAGCTCCAGCAGTTCCTGAAAGAGGAAGAGGAGTCCAGACTGGCAGCTCTGAGGGAGGAAGAGGAGCAGAAGGGGAGGACTATCAGCAGAGAGATGAAGATGATTGAGGAGCAGATCTCCTCTCTGTCAGACAGCATCTGTGCTGTTGAAGAAGAGCTGCAGAAACACAGCGTGCCATTCCTCAGCAGTTATAAAGACACTCAGAGCAGAGCCAGAGCCCAGAGCTCAGTGTCAGATCCACAGCTGGTCTCAGGAGCACTGATAGATGTGGCCAAACACCTGGGCAACCTGTCCTTCAGAGTGTGGGAGAAGATGAAGGAGAAGGTCCACTTCAGTCCTGTCATTCTGGACCCAAACACTGCAAATGCCTGTCTCTGTTTGTCTGATGATCTGACCAGTGTGAGACATGGAGACACAAAACAGCAGTTTCCTGATAATCCAGAGAGAAACATTTATTACATAACTGTTTTTGGCTCTGAGGGTTTCAGCTCAGGGAAACACAGCTGGGAGGTGGAGGTGGGAGACCATCCTGACTGGGTTATAGGTTTATGTAAAGAGTCAGTTGACAGGAAGGGAGAGTATTTTGCGTCACCAGAATGTGGAGTATGGTGTTTATTGTATCGCAGTGGAGAATACAGTAATAGTGATGGTGCTGTGACAGTGAAGAAGAGTCTCCAGAGGATCAGAGTCCAGCTGGACTATGACAGGGGGGAGGTGTCCTTCTATGACCCTGAAGACATGACTCTGATCTACACCCACAGAGACACTTTCACTGAGAAACTCTTCCCATATTTTTACATTGGAAATGCAGGAGACGCCCAAACCTCTGATATCAAAATCTGTCAGATTGAGATTTCTCTGAAAACGAGTTCTCTGTGAACTTTTTTTCTCTTGTCTCATCCTTTTAGTTACAGCTTGTTTTGTGGTTGTTTGTTTTTCAATTTAGGCAACTCCTGTTTTTATTTTTTATGTGAAATTGAAGAAAGAAAGATTAGTATATCAAGCATTTTATACAATGTGATAAAAATCATTTTCAAAACACAGAGAGTAAAATTAAATGATAAAAGTTATTTTTGCTTTGTTTTCTTGCAAATTCAGTTTGAAGGTCCTTTAAACTTTATATTTATTTGTTCTTTTTTTGGTTGATTTTTTTGCCTTTTTTGACAAATATATAGCAGTTTCAAGTCATTGGGTGTTCATGAAACAGTTTTTAAACATTTAAACAGTGCGAAGTAGAACATACCTCCATGTGTCAGACATTAATAAACAAGCACTGATAAATGTCCCTTTCCTTTCCTTCATCAGTTATTTAGATCCACATCAGCTAATAACAGCATCGTGACAATTTGTGTTTTAATGGTTTCAAAATGATGAATAGACTTGACTCATAAATAATCCTAATGTCTTCTTTTAATACTTAACTGTCAGTGATTAATTTAAGTCATTTGCTTCATCTAAATGTGTTTAGCATGTTTTGCATTAAGTTGCAAAATAAACCAAACTGTGTACATTGGTGTAATAGTTCAGCCATGTTTTTCTTTAAAATGTGTCATTGCAGAATAATGTTGACTGTCTGACATTTATTCAGTTGTATTCATACAAACTAAAGCTCATTCTTTGTTTTTTAGATTGTTCCTAAGTTCTGTTTAAATTACTTTGTCAGATACAGACACTGTTTTCTTTGCTACTGACTGACCCAAAACATTTATTTCATAATTGTTGAACATTTGTACAGTTGGAGCTGCTGTTTGTTCCAGTGTGTTTCTGTGAACTCTCACTTCATGTTCCAGATCACATCAGCACATTCAGGATTTAGTCTTGTTAACTGTGGATTTCCTCTTTTTTACCTCCAGAGCAAATATGATGAAAATGTTGGAAACATGAGTTCCCTGATTTCCTGGATTATTTTCTGTCAATAAATATATCAAAGCCTGGCTGCAGTCTGATGTGTCTGTAAACACAGAAGGACGCTGAACTTTCTATTTAAACTGTCATTTTATTGATAACACTTTAAAACATTTTCTTGAAGTTAGAGAAACACATGTAGCATATAAGAGAATAAAGCATCTAATCTGAGGAAACAGAACTAGAGGATTAATATTATTGTACAGAAGAAATCCAAAGTGGCAATAAGAGATAAAAGGGAAAGTAAGAGGAGGACACTTCATGTAGTTTATGTGTAGGGCTGCACAAACAGTCTCTGTTTAATTTCTGATGAACTGCTGATGTCTCTGACTAGACTTTCTGTTTGATTATGTTTGTTCCTTTATTTGTTTTTACTTTGACTACAAGTGGCAGATGGCTGCCCACTCCCTGAACTTGGTTCTGCTGGAGGCTTCTTCCTGCTAAAAGGGAGTTTTTCCTTCCTACTGTTGCCAAAGCCCAAAATCATCAGTGTTGGGCAAGTTACTTTCAAATAGTAATTCAATTATAGTTACTAGTTACTTCTTCAAAAAAGTAACTGAGTTAGTAACTGAGTTACAATATTCTAAAAGTAATTAATTACTTGGAAAAGTAACTATTGCGTTACTTAAAAAACAAAAAACAAAGAACGTTTAACCCTCTGGCGTCCAGGGTATAATTGGCCATTTTTTTACTACTCTTGATTTTCTCTCCACATTTTACCTTTAAAAACTATTTGCTTTGCCTTGTTTGGTATCATTCTTTTTAGCGCAACCTCACGTGCCTGAATTTACAGTTATGTTCTCATTTTGTCATACTGTATAACCAGAATTGATCTAAAATCAGACAAAAAACATAAAATCAGAGTAGAAAAAGTTATATTTTTACTGTAACAACCATAAACATGTTTAATGAATCATATTTTATAACTTCAAATGCAAATATTAATTGTCAATTTTAAAATCCTATGCACAAGTTTTGCAAACAACAAAGTTATTTGCATCCATTTACCTTTTACCCTTTTTTTAAATAACCATTTCAAACTATTTACAGAACAATCAGCTGTTCTTCAATAAGATGCCACAAATTATTTGTGCCACTCCAAAAAAATCATTTCTGTCCACTATAAAGGAGAACATCACAGCCTGATACCTGCAGGTCTGACAGCAGCAGGTGTATCACTGCTGTTTCTACCTGGAGACAGCAGTCGCCTCATTGTTCTGACACACAACACAAAACTATCCACAACACTACACACTAACTACACAAGACAACACATTAACTACACACTCCAAACATGCTAAACGTCACAAATCTCACATCTCAAAACTCGCTCTCTCTTTCTCTCTCTCTCTTTTCCTGCTCTCTCTCCCTCTCTCTTTCTCTCTCCCTCTTTCTCTCTCTCCCTCTCTCTTTCTCTCTCCGTCACTCCTAAAACTTCCCCTGTTTTGTTTTGTTTTTTTGCTCATAAGCAGAGAGTGCTTGCTAGCGCTAACGTGGCGAAACTATTGAGGAAAAAACGCCGCGTATATATCGTTTATCATGACTCTGGTTTTACGTGGCCTATCGACACAATTTATAAACTAGCACCTTGTTGCTTTGTCTTTAAGTGGTCATGTGATCGGCTTACCACGAATACTTTATTCTTCCTCAGTCAAACAGCAGCACTCGATTGTTTTGCCTCCTTAGCTCCAGGTGTTGTGCTAGACAGTGATCGTGATTACCGTCCGTGCGGGAGCGCGCAGCTGCTTAAAGCTGTAGCGCCCAGATTACTTACAGCTACTTCCTGCAGCTGATATAAGATGCGGTGAACTGAACACAGCTTCAACTGTTTGTTGAAAAATAGTAACGGACCGCGTTACCTTGTTAGTAACTGTAACGGCGTTGTAACGATAGGAATAGTAATTAGTTAGATTACTCGTTACTGAAAAAAGTAACGCCGTTAGTAACGCCGTTACTTGTAACGCCGTTATTCCCATCACTGAAAATCATAGAGAGTCATATGACTGTTGGGATTTTCTTTGTTTTCTTGGTATTATTGTAGGGTCTTTCCCTTACAATATAAAACTTCTTAAGGTGAATGTTGTTCTGATTTAGCATCATATAAATAAAAGTTAATAGAATTACAGGCTCAGTTAACAGGAAGGAAGAATATCCTGCTTTACCAAAGTTAGACATTTGGTGTTTCTAATATAACAATAGACAATATACAGATGTTGTTGGTCAGACTGTGACCCTGAAGACATGACTCACATCTACACTCACAGAGACACTTTCACTGAGACACGTTTAATATTTGAAAAGCAGGAGATGCCAAAACAGTCTAAGGGAGTTTTCATCATAGTTCAGTGAGATCTCAGTAATTTTCTTTTTTCTTTTTTCTTTTTTTTTGGTTTATTTTTAATTTTTGTGTAAATGATTGTGAATGTATTTTTTTAATCTTTCAATCTTTGATCAATTCCATCAATTTCTTTCTATGTGAGAAATCACTGAAATACTTCTTAGAGTAAAAGAAATGTACAACATGAACTGCTGATGACTGAAACACAGAACAATCATGTATTCATTTCTTGTCATTTAAGGTTAAGGGCCTGATCTGAAACTTTTCTGGTGGTCACTCCAAATCACAGTGACTATGACTGACCAAAAACTATTTAAATAACTATTTGACTGATTCATCATTTGGTTGTTTCAGTGAAAGAAACAGTAGCAATAATGTGGGTGTTTTCTGTTCTCCTTTCTTTTCTTCTTTTTGGACACCTGCTGTATTTGACAAATTTACGATTTACAAAACTGACTGAAGATGTTATGATGAAAACACTGAACATTTTGAAAGCAGCTGATACTTGGTCACTCTGCTTGTTAGTTGCAGTTTGTAATACTGTGAACTCCCTCATTTTAAATATGTGAATCTCATCATGATTTTAAAGTTTAGAAACACACAAAGAAGAACAGAAGAACGACACCTTTGTACTGTACATGCTGCTTTTTCTTCTTTTTCTGGAGGGGGTCAGGGTCATGTTAGCACGGTCACGCACATATGTGTGGTCAAAGGTAACCTTTGACCTTTGAGTATTAGAACAGGCTGAACTAGATATGAACACGAGTATGATACAACATCTCTGTTGTTCACTGCAGGAAATAAACAAAACGTTAATCTGACAAAATCTTCACCATCCTATCAAAAAGGCGAAGTGTTTGGTGGGCGAGTTAACACAAAATACAGTCCTGCATCATATGAATTTAAAAGCAAACATGTATCCCACTCTGTAAAAGTGGTAATGACATTAAGTAGAAGGAAAAACTGGACAACATAAAACAGCAAAAAATGTAAATCTCCAGAAGAAAAACAGCAGAAAAAGCAAAAGTCATTTCCACCATGTTGGTCGTTACACAAAAACACATGCAGAATGCAGATTGGGTGTACTATCCATTTAAAGCAGTCATGTTTTTGACATGAAGCATCGTCTCTTTAAACAACTGCAGACAGTACTTGCACAAGTGCATGATTTGTACAATAGGAAAAGAAAAAGAAAAATAAGCACAGTAAAAATGTCGACTACAATAAATAAATAAATATTCAAAATAAATTAAAACCTGAGGACTGTTCACCAAGACGACTGAGCGGTCTTTTTCTATCTTGGTCTGACCAATAGGGGCGAGACAAATGTGAAGGCAGCCAATGGTGGATGAGCAAAGTAGAGTGGAGCTGATGAAAAGTCAAACCTCCACAAAATCAGTTTTCAGTGCTGCAAAGTCCATCCGTTCAGTCCTGCCACCTCTGGCACAAGCACTTTATGTCAATCAGTGTGTAGAAAGGACCAAATACTGATGCAGTAATTCATCTGTTATTCGTTTACTGTGTATATCAGTACTGACAGGGCTGCATGCTGTATATATTTATTTATTTTTGTTAGTACAATCAAAACCTTTTTTGTTTTGTGGATGGATTATCATCACTGGATTGTAGGTTTAGTTACAGAGTCAGTGGACAAGAACCAGCAGTCTCCTTCAGCAAAAGATGGAGTCTGGTGTTTACTGCATCGCAGTGAAAGATACACTGATGATGATGATGGTCAGACTGTGACAGTGAAGAAGAATATTTTGAGGATCAGAGTCCAGCTGGACTATGACAGGGGGGAGGTGTCCTTCTATGACCCTGAAGACATGACTCACATCTACACTCACAGAGACACTTTCACTGAGAAACTCTTCCCATATTTTAATATTGCAGAGGCAGGAGACGCCAAAACCTCTGACAAAATGTGTCAGACTGAGATTCCTTTGTAATTATCGATGAGGTTGAAGTGATTGTTTTTCTCTCTCTATTTAAGATTTTTTTTTGACATTTTTGTTTACCATTTTTAAAAAAAAACTACAGTATATCCCCTGCGAATAAATGGAAATGTGACTTTACAGAATATATTATACATATAAAACGATAGTCTGATTTGACCTTTTTGTTTGTTTGTTGTAGTTTTTTAACAGTTAACATGCTGATATTTTAGCCTTGTTTTTTAGTTTTGTTTTCGAACTTCTTAAAATAGAATAATGTATGGAATTGACCAGACAGTCATGATTCCCTTGTTATTTCTTTACCATGTCAGTATCAGCTCTTATATACTTTTATTTAATAAGCATTTTTTGAGACTGTTTTTGTTAGAGTGAATTGTTAAATGTTTGTCATTTTTATTCTTACCATTTGTACTTTAACTGTGTGTTGAAAGGAATTCTTTTGTTCTCCCCTCCCCAGATTCTCGAGGTTCTGAGTGGGGGGCTGTAGTGTTTTATCACAGGCAAACATCCTTGTGAAGGTCTGATGTGGTAAAACTTCCTGCCCTTTGTATGGCTTCACTGTGTTATCTAGGGTGAACCATAGATTGGGTGTGGGGAGGTTACCCTCTTTGTGACCTAGGATGTTGTTCCTGCTTTATGACCCTTTTGGTCAGCAGCTCACACACACACAAGGTATTCCTTGTTCACATGTATACCTATAAGATGTCATATGTTAATGAACCTATGCATATTCATGTAACCACAATAAAAGAGCAGTGTTACGGGGGAACGGACGAGAGCAACTGGGGTCAAGCGAAGGAACGGCGCCTGTCCAGTTCTCTCCCGTGCACGTGAAACATAAAGAATGTTGCCTACTCGTGTCTTGCTTGCTGTGTAATCACATTGCCTTCAACGTTCCAGCGAATAGGTTCAAGCTACAAACCTATCAGTTTTACAATTCTGTCATTGCTTAATAATCTCTGACACGATTTATATTTCTCCTCAAGTTTGTTTAAATGACGACTGATTATTTGTAAGAGATCTGTTTTAGTTGTTGCAAAGTTATTACCATTAATTTATTTTACTTTCAGTTAGTTTCCTCCCTGGGTTTGTTCATATCAGTTTAGTTTTTGTTTAAAACAGTTTCAATTTAGTTTACTTTTTTACTTGTTTTTCTTTTGAATTATTATTGTATGGAGGGCATATGTCAGAGGCCCGATTTACAAAACTCACAGTTGGGTTAATAATAAAAACAGATCAGCACTTGTCACTCAGTTTTGTACACATCCAAGAGTACAAGAGTATAAATTATTTGGGTTTGGTTTATTTACAGTATTTATTTTGTTTTTAAGAAGTCCAGTCAAAGTTGAAGAGGTAATTGCAGGCTAGCCAACAAGCTATCAGGCTAAGAGCTGACAAAGCTAACAGCTGACCGCAGCTGACTGAACCTGTTTATGTGGAAACAGATAACATGGGCCGAGGAGGACTCCGACAGGTGAGGAAGTCAAGGACATTAAAAAGTTTCTTGACTTCGTAATGGAGGAAATTCCCACTATCAGGTTGCAGCAGAAAAGTATCCTTGACATTGTGTAGGGGGTAAAGCTCCTCCGCATCCAAAATGCAGAAAAACAGAAAAAGATTGCATACCCTGAAAGTAGGGTCGCTGACCTTAAACAATACTCTGGGACAAAGGACTTTATCATCACTGGGCTCCATATTAAAGCCCGGTCATAGGCTCAAACAGTGACCGCTGACAGCAGTGAGGAACCTGGGGAGCTGGACAGTAGCACCACGGAACAACAGGTGGCTGCTTTCCTGCAGTCCAAAGGGATTGACGTGGACTGTAACTCTGTCGAAGCATGCCACCCTCTTCCCAGGAAGAACGACAACAAACCTGCTATTATATTAAGGTTTGTAAATCGAAAGCACAAGAACACACTGCTGAAACAAGAAAGAAAATTAAAACGATCTAACGTCTTTATCGATGAACATCTAACCAAACACAGATTCAACCCCCTCTTACAGGAAGGCTCTTGGTGAGTGGAAGTCATTCATTGAGTGAGTCTCTCAGATGACAGACTCCATCTGCCTTGTTTATCAGACTCAGTGTTAGTCAGTGAGATTGTTTTTCTTTTTTTCTTTTCTCTAGAAAAGTTGTTCAAATGTAAAACACATGTTTGTTTGTGTGGTTGTTAAACTTGTTCTTCTAAAATGTTATGTAATATAGGATTTGCAATAGTGATTGTTTTAAGCTTCAGCAAAATTTATTTTTGATACCAGCCATGTCATGTTAAGAGTATCTGGAATATGCACTTCTTGTATTGGCCATGTTATACAGTACCCTGCTGAAATGTATAATTTTAGACATGATTCTCCTGGAACAGACCTCAGTGAGTTACTGACCCATTGCAGTGTCAATAAAGCACAAAAACTAAGAGTGCTTTTGCTGTCTTAATTTAAGATAAATTCCCTTATTTTTAGTAGCTTTTTGAAGAGATGGTGTCTTATTCTCAGGAATTTTGGCTGATTATTGTTCTCAGACTCGAAACATAATTCTTATAGTTAGCTCAATCAAGAAAGAAACAATTCAGTTTTAAGAAAATTTGTCCTATAGTAAGGTGTTTTTTTTATGTGAAAAATCTAAATTAAGGTGTAGAATCTTAATGTAAGCAAATAATTCTTGAAAACAGCTTGTTCAAGAAAGCATAATACTCATTTTAGGTACAGATTTTCTAAATATCAAAGTGTCTTTTACTTATAATAAGTCACATTTTCTTGAATCAAGCATACATTTTAGACAATTTTGTCTAGTTAAAAGGCATATGGCAGTTAGGTTAATTTGCTAGTTTTAAGAATTCTAGTCAAGCAACTTTTGCTTACCCCATTGGCAGATTTTTTTGCTCAAAACAAGAAAATTTTGTCAGATTTAAGAATATTTGGCTTGTTTCAAGTATAGCTGTTTTTGCAGTGTGAAATAGCCAAAAACGTGCGATACCTTAAGAAGCTGGGAAAAATTCAAAGTACTTGGACAACAAACTGTAAAATATTAAACTAAATGGAGAGGAAGCGAAAGTTCTGACCATTAAAAACATGGTGGATCTCGAAAAATATCAGTGAGCAACATGATCTGGACTAGAAACAAAGTAGCAAACAACCACTTACTTACTTATGACACACACTGGAAGGAACAACTCAGCTACATCTGGAAGAAACAGCTGCACCAGTCAGACAGTTGCAGAACATGATCAACTAGAACTGAAAACATTTAACTATATGGATCACAATACACAGGACTTGGAATATGAAACAGATCCAGACAACTTCTTCTCATCTATCAATAACGACTGCTGCTACTATACAAATGAAGAGTACAATCAGAGGATTAAAACTGAGAATAAATGATTAGTTATCCACTTGAACTGTAGAAGTCTATATGCTAATTTTAATCATATCAAAGAATATCTTAACCAGTTTTCACATCCATTTAGTGTCATTGCCTTATCAGAAACTTGGACCAATATGGAAAAAGGAACAGACTTTGAACTGGAGGCTTGTGAATTCACATTTATAACTCGACGAAACAAAGGTGGAGGAGGAGTGGCCTTGTATGTGGACAAATCTTTGAAATTTAATCTGGATGAGATGACGATAGTAATTGATAATGTACTGGAATGTATAACAGTTGAAATTCTTAAAGAAAAAAGTACAAATGTAATCATTAGCTGTATATACAGAGCTCCAAGTAGTAGTATTGAGACATTTAAAGACTGGATAGAAGAAACATTTACAGAATTAGCTCAGAAAAACTTTTCATTTGTGGAGATCTTAATATTGATTTGCTAATCCCAAATAAACATAAAACCACTGAGGAATTTATTAACACAATGTATAGAAACACAATATTAATAGTGCGTATGATGAATTCCTTAGAATATTTACATTATTGTACCAACTGTCCAATAAAGCAGTATAGTAGGAAACATAAATATATGCACTGTCCATGGATAACAAAAGGTCTGCAAAATGCATGTATAAAGAAAAACACTCTATACTAAGATTTCTTAAGAAAGAGAACTGAAGATGCTGAAATCACATACAAAAGACATAAAAATAGGTGAATAAATATACTTAGATATTGTAAAAAGGAATACTATAAGAAGCAATTAGATAATTATAGAAATAATATTACAAGATTATGGGAAATACTGAACAGTGTTATAAAACGTGGGGCTAGATCAGGGGTGTCAAACTCAAATACACAGTGGGCCAAAATTCAAAACTGGAACAAAGTCGTGGGCTAACATTAATATTTATTGAAAAAAAAATCTTCCTCCAGATATAAGAATGAATCTTTTCTTATGGACTCAAACAAGTTTTGCTGAAAAACTGAATATGGAACAAGCAAAGCTTAATACTAAACGATATATATATATATATATATATATATATATATATATATATATATATATATATATATATATTAGCTGTATAATACCAGTAGGCCAGCTCTAATAGTAATTTGGCATGGCTTCGCGGGCCAAATGTAATTAGGCTGCGGGCCAAATTTGGCCCGCGGGCCAGAGTTTGACACCTATGGGCTAGATGAAAGAACTAACTCAAGTATTTCATTGATAATGACCATGAGGAATACAACATGGATGTTGTGGCAACCAGCTTTAATGAATTCTTTGTAACTGCTGGACCAAATTTAGCAAGAACAATCACTGATCCTGTGAAACCAGAGGAAAAACCGGATATACTGATAGACAGAAATCCTCATTCAATGTTTCGCACAGCCGTTGATGAAAATGAAGTTTCTGAAATTGTCAAAAAATTTAAAAATCAAAAATCTTTCGATTGTAATGATATTGATATGATAGTGGTTACATATGTAATTTATCATTTCAAACTGGTCTATTTCCAGACAGAATGAAAATAGCAAAAGTTATATCTCTTTGCTGACGATACAAACATTTTCTACTCTGGTGATGATCTGCAGCATTTATTGGATGAGATGACAAATGAAATAAGTAAAGTGAAGTTCTGGCTTGATAAAAACAAATTATCATTAAATTTGAATAAAACTAAAGTGATGTTATTTGGAAAATAATAGTTTAAATACAAAAGCTAATTAGATAAATTAAAACAAATGGTGTTAAACTCCTGTTAATTTTTTTCTGTCAGTAAAATATATCAAAGCCTGGCTGCAGTCTGATGTGTCTGTAAACACAGAAGGACGCTGAACTTTCTATTTAAACTGTCATTTTATTGATAACACCTTAACACATTTTCTTGAAGTTAGAGAAACACGTGAAGCACGGAAGAGAACAGAGCAATAATCAGAAGAATCAGAGAACTAGAGGATTAATATTATTATACAGAAGAAACCCAAAGTGACAAAAAGAGACAAAGGGAAAGTAGAAAGAGCCAACTGCAGAGAAATGATGGAACAAGGTTGGAAACAGAGGGAGTGGGGAAAGAGTGAAAGACACCCTATGAAGAGAAGCCGGCTCAGTGTTGTCAGTGCAGCTCAGTCAGTGACTGTAAAAAGAAGATGGCAGAAGTTCAGAGTGGCTCCAGCTCATCTCAGTGATGCTTCATCTGACTAAATAACAGGAAGGCAGCAGAGCTCACACTGGCCTCAAGAGGACACTTCATGTAGTTTATATGTAGGGCTGCACAATGAATTACTGTTCCTTATTTCACCTTTGATAATTCATACAGAATGATGATTTATTAGAGGCATCAGTGCCATTTTAGTCCTAACTGTGCAGCCCTGATCAATAATCTGAATGGAAGCTGGTTCTTCTTCTACACTGATGAACTGCTGATGTCTCTGACTGGATTGTCTGTTTGATCTAAAGTTATTCTGCAGCTACATTAGAAGCATCAAGCTGCCGTCAGTGTGTGTTTGTGCTTTATTCTGTGTGACAGCGCCCCCTGCTGGAGCATCTTTACTCTTTGAAGCAGCAGTGACTCTTGGTGCTGACGGTCACTCAGCTATGTACAAAAGGCAGCCAGTCTGCACTGGCAACACAGAGCCCCATAGAGGAGCATCACCATCATTTGAGGCGACCGTGGCTCAGGGGGTTGGGAAGGGCACCTGTAACCGGAAGGTCACCGGTTCGATCCCCGGCCTCTCTGTCCTGGTCGTTGTGTCCTTGGGCAAGACACTTTACCCTACCGCCTACTGGTGTTGGCCAGAGGGGCCGATGGTGCGATATGGCAGCCTCGCTTCTGTCAGTCTGGCCCAGGGCAGCTGTGGCTACAACCGTAGCTTGCCTCCACCAGTGTGTGAATGTGAGCGTGAATGAATAATGTCATTGTAAAGCGCTTTGGGTGCCTTGAAAAGCGCTATATAAATCCAATGCATTATTATAACTGTCAACTTCCTCATAGTCATCCTCAGTGCTATAATCTATATATAATATTTCTTATCATTATAATCATCTTCATTATATCATCTTGAGACAAAAATAGTTTTATGCACTTAAAAAGCTGAGAAAATAGAGAGAGAAAGGTCGAGTATACCAGCATTTAGTAGAAAATAAAGCAAAACCAAAGTAAAAACAAGTAAAAACATGTGTCCTGTTGACTGTTTGTTTTAGAGCAGGGTGAAACCAGTTTATGGGACGAGACATGAGTGCAGTACAACATGTCAGCTGCTCAGTGTGAAAAAAATAAAAACATTTATTTAACAAAATTTTCACCATCTCAACAAAATGTGATAAAAGCTGTAAGGTGACAAATGTTCTGCTTTATTAATTCTAATTAAAAGTTACATAAAGTACATTATAAACTGTACATGATACTTATTTAGGTCACAGCAAATATAAAGCCACAGCTTTTTTTCTTTTTTTTTTAAATAGCCTCTTTTTAAAGTTATGTGATTAGGTTCAATCTTGGTTGTTTAACATATTCTCAGAAGAGAGAATGGGATTTTAAAGTGGAGAGTGCTGCATCTTTCCCTATACATAAATTATTGGTCTTTAAATACTAATTTTGATAAACGTCAGTTGGAAAAAACTTCATGTCACCTCACACTTTATAATGTCCTGGGTTCAAATCCATGCTGGGGGCTTTCTTTGTGGAGTTTGCTGTCACCTGTCCAGAGTGTAGCCGACCTTTAAACCTGACTCCTGGGATAGGTTCCAACACTCTGCCCCCAAATATATAAACAACTTCAGTACTACAGCTGTTGTATGAAACATAAAAAATGTGCAAAATACACTTCTTCACCAGTGTGTAGCTGTGGTAGGGTACCACAAGTGTTTTGATTTACAAAGAGTGAAAACTGATAACAAAAAGACCTCACAGTGAAATGTTCAAAGGGGTGAAAATGACACACAGTGAGGATAGGACTGAGGGAATTTTAATAAAAAGAAAATTGTTTATGGCTAATTGTTGGCTTGAAAGAGGGGCTTTGAAAAGCTCAGTTAACAAAAATCATATGAGAACACATGTGAATATTATTTCTGCACAACTTAGGAGACATAGAGAAGCTATCAGCATGTCTGATGCAGTATTTCTTTAACACTGTGAGAAACTGCACCATCTAGTCAGGACAGAGTGAAACGGTGGGGTCATTGATTTCAGCTCCACCAGTAACAGAGTAAATGAAACCTACAGAGTCACTTTGTCGCTTTGAGCGGAACACATTACATTAAAGGTTGGGATCTGTACGGACGAATACAAATTAGCTCAAAAGTCAAAGGGACTGTATTTAGGTGAGTCTTGTCCTTTAAGTTATCAGGGATGGCTGAGAAATTGCTTTTAGAAGGTTACCTGAGCTGCCATGTGTGTTCAGAGACTTTCAGAGATCCTGTGTCTCTGAGCTGCAGCCACAACTTCTGTTCAAGCTGCCTGCAGAAATTCTGGGAACAAGCTAAAAACAAAAACTGTCCCATTTGTAAAAGAAAATCTTCAAGAGATGAACCATCTATAAACGTTTCTCTCAAAGAACTTGCTGACTCATTTGCTAAGAGGCACAGTGAGAGCTTACCTCAACAAGAGGAGGAAGAGAAGGAGGAGGTGGTGTGTGATAAATATCCAGACGTCCCTTACTGGTACTGTGAGGATGAAGACAGAGCTGTGTGTCCTGTGTGTGAGTTTTCTCTCCACCAGAGTCACAAAGTGGTTCCTGTAGAAGAAGCAGTCAGTGACCTGAAGGAGCAGCTGAAATCTGACTTAAAGTCTCTGCAGGACAAGAGGAACAAATACAAACAAGTGGAGGAAACATACAATGAAGTGATTCAACACTCCAAGAAGCAGCTGTTGTCCACAGAGAGGCAGATCAGAGCAGAGTTCAACAAGCTCCAGCAGTTCCTGAAAGAGGAAGAGGAGTCCAGACTGGCAGCTCTGAGGGAGGAAGAGGAGCAGAAGGGGAGGACTATCAGCAGAGAGATGAAGATGATTGAGGAGCAGATCTCCTCTCTGTCAGACAGCATCTCTGCTGTTGAAGAAGAGCTGCAGAAACACAGCGTGCCATTCCTCAGCAGTTATAAAGACACTCAGAGCAGAGCCAGAGCCCAGAGCTCAGTGTCAGATCCACAGCTGGTCTCAGGAGCACTGATAGATGTGGCCAAACACCTGGGCAACCTGTCCTTCAGAGTGTGGGAGAAGATGAAGGAGAAGGTCCACTTCAGTCCTGTCATTCTGGACCCAAACACTGCAAGTTGCTGGCTCTATTTGTCTGATGATCTGACCAGTGTGACACAAGGAGACACAAATCAGCAGCTTCCTGATAATCCAGAGAGAAACAATAAGTATGCCAATATTTTTGGCTCTGAGGGTTTCAGCTCAGGGAAACACAGCTGGGAGGTGGAGGTGGGAGACCATCCTGTCTGGGTTATAGGTTTAGCTAAAGAGTCTGTTGAGAGGAAGGGAGAGTTTTTTGTTTCACCAAAATATGGAATCTGGTGTTTATTCCATCGCAGTGGAGAATACAATAATAGTGATGGTAAAACTGTGCGAGTGAAGAAGAGTCTCCAGAGGATCAGAGTCCAGCTGGACTATGACAGGGGGGAGGTGTCCTTCTATGACCCTGAAGACATGACTCTGATCTGCACTCACAGAGACACTTTCACTGAGAAACTCTTCCCATATTTTGGTATTGGAGAGGCAGGAGACGCCAAAACCTCTGATATCAAAATCTGTGAGACTGAGATTTCTTTGAAAACTGCAGCGAGGTTGTAAGAGTAATATTTTAGGATTGTCATTTGTACTTAGAAACATATAATCATTTATGTTTAGAGGTATACAATCGTTTGTATATTGATAGAATGTCTCATCCTTAGTAAGACTCTGTGTACCATGAGATTGTAAATCATGCCCCAATCTCAGTATGTTCAGCTGCCTTCCATCGGTTTGAACTGGCTTCGCTCACGACGTTAAAAGAATTAATTAATACCCAGAAAAATTCAAACTCTTTGCTTGACACCATCCCTTCGCGCATAATTAAGGAGGCGTTCGATACTATCGGGCCTTGTATCCTAATTTTAATGAACTTATCATTGTCATCTGGCTGTGTTCCGACTGCCTTTAAACATGCAGTCGTGCAACCAGTCATAAAGAGATCCAGCCTTGATCACAATACGCTAGCGAACTACAGACCGATTTCTAAACTTCCTTTTTTGTCAAAAATCCTAGAGAAAATAGTGCTTCAACAACTTCAGACTTATCTAGAGAGAAATGGTCTATATGAAAAATTTCAGTCTGGATTCAGACAGCGCCATAGTACTGAAACTGCTTTATTAAGGGTTTTCAATGACCTGCTTCTAATTACTGACACGGGGTGTCCCGCAATCTTAGTCTTACTGGATTTGACGTCAGCATTTGACGCTGTTGACCATGATATTATCTTGACAAGGCTTGAACAAGTAGTTGGCCTTAAAGGAACTGTCCTCACATGGTTTAAATCCTATTTCTCTAATAGGTCATTCTCAGTCATGATAGGAAAATATTCTTCCACACCTGCTCTCCTTCGTTGTGGTGTCCCCCAGGGCTCGGTGTTGGGTCCTGTGTTGTTTTCCTTGTACTTGTTGCCTTTGAGTTCCATATTTGCTAAACATAATGTCTCTTTCCATTGTTATGCTGACGATATTCAAATTTATCTTCATCTGACAGGACTTGCGTCCTCCTCATTACATCTTCTGCTTGATTATTTAAGGGATGTTAAGGAATGGCTATCACAAAATTTTCTTACATTAAACGAGAAGAAGACAGAAATTATTGTCTTTGACAGAGATACATCCCCAGGACGGCTGAATGACATACTTGGTCCTGCTGCTAGTCATCTTACTGACGCTGTTAGGAACCTCGGAGTCATTATGGATAGCTCATTTAAACTAGATAAACAGGTATCCAGTGTGGTTAAATCTAGCTTTCATCAACTACGCCTAATTTCCAAGGCTAAATCTTATATTCCCTACAAGGATTTGGAGAAACTTATTCATGCCTTCATTACTACAAGGCTAGACTACTGTAACTCCTTGTATATGGGTCTACAACTCTCCCTTCTTCAACTGCTGCAGCTAGTTCAAAATGCCGCAGCTCGCCTTTTGACTGGCTCAAAAAAGTACGATTCTATTACCCCTGTTTTGGCAAACTTACACTGGCTTCCCATTAAATTTAGAATTGATTTTAAAGTTTTATTGCTTACTTACAAAATTCTAAATAATATGGCACCTGATTACCTAGCTGATCTTCTCTGCCCATATAGCCCCATAAGAGCACTAAGATCATCTGACCAACTGCTCTTAGTGCAACCCAGGTCTCGTTTGAAAACCAGAGGTGATCGTGCCTTCGCCGTTGCAGCACCTAGGTTATGGAATACACTTCCCTTTCATATACGCGCATCGGACTCTATTCAGTCTTTTAAATCACGTTTAAAAACATATATGTTCGATATTGTATTTAAGGTCAATTAGGGTAATTTTGCATCCGGATTGCATTGGATTATGTAACCATTTTATTTTCATATTTATAATTTTTATTATATATTGATTTTATTTGTACTTTGCTCTTATGGAAAGCACTTTGGTGTACTTCGGTCTTTGAAATGTGCTATATAAATAAACTTTGATTTGATTTGATTTGATGAGATGGGGAGACGTTTACTCCCTATAGTGTTCTGGCATAACTCATACACATTCCATATCTGTTCAGTGTCAAGTCTTAGTTGATTGCAGCAAGGAGGACTTCTCCCAGGAGACTCCTGGCATCAGCTCTCAGGAGTCGTTCATAGGGTCATATTTTGACCCACACACACACACACACACCAGCACACACAGACAGGTACTCTTTGTTCACATATATGCCTGTTTAAGATGTCACATGTTAATGAAACTATACATATTCATGTAACCACATTAAAAAGCAGTGCTACAGGGGAGCTGACCGAGAGTGACGGGGTTCAAGCGGGGTTGGTTTCTCTTGTTTCAAGCATTCTCGCTTTTGTTACAGCTTTTTTGTGGTTATTTGTTTTTTCAATTCAGGCAACTCCTGTTGTCATTTTTATGTGAGAAATTGCAGAAAGAAAAATTTAGCACCTGAAGCAATTTATACAATGAGATTGAAATTATTTTCATAGCACAGAGAGCAAAACTGAATCATAAGTGTAATTTTTTTTATTTTGTTGCAAATTCAGTTTGAAGGTGTTTAAAATTTTTACTTGTTCATCTTTTGTTGATTTTCTGCCTTTTCCCCAAATATACAGTGATTTTAAAGTTATTAGGTGTTCATGAAACTGTTTTCTTTGCTACTGACTGACCCGAAACATTTATTTTATCATTCTTGAACATTTGTACAGTCTGGCTGCATTTTGATTTGTCTCTAAACATCAAAGGAAATTTGATCTCTACACTCTTACTGTATTGAAACTGTCATTTTATTGATAACACACTAACACATCTTCATGAAGTTAGAGAAACACGTGCATCACCTAAGAGAATAAAGCAATAACCTGAAGAATCAGAGAATTTAAGGATTAATATTATTATACAGAAGAAATCCAAAGTGGCAATAAGAGACAAAAGGGAAAGTAAGAGGAGGAAACTTCATGTAGTTTATGTGTAGGGCTGCACAAAAAAACTGTGTTTATTATTTAATCGTTGATAATTCAAACAGAATGATGATTTATTAGAGGCATCAGTGCCATTTTAGTCCCCACTGTGCAGTCCTGATGTTGTTGGTCAGACTGTCACACTGAAGAAGAGTCTCCAGAGGATCAGAGTCCAGCTGGACTATGACAGGGGGGAGGTGTCCTTCTATGACCCTGAAGACATGACTCACATCTGCACTCACAGAGACACTTTCATTGAGAAACATTTAATATTGGAAAAGCAGGAGATGCCAAAACAGTTGATAATAACATGTTTTAGACTTTTAGAACTTTTCATCGTAGTTCAGTGAGATCTCAGTGAATTTCTTTCCTTTGGTTTATTTGAAATTTTTGTGTAAATTATTGTGAATGTATTTGTTTCATCTTTCAATCTTTGATCAATTCCATCAACTTCTTTCTATGTGAGAAAACACTAAAATATCTCTTGGAGTAAAAGAAATGTACAACATGAACTGCTGATGACTGAAACACAGAACAGTCATGTATTCATTTCTTGTCATTTAAGGTCAAGAGCTGTCACTACAGGCCTGCAGGCAGAAATCTGAGAAGCCTGACATGAAACTTTTCTGTTTGTCACTCCAAATCACAGTGACTATGACTGACCAAAAACTATTTAAATAACAATTTGACTAGTTCATCTTTTGGTTGTTTCAGTGGCTGAAACACTAAAAATAACGTTTTTTTCTCCTTCCTTTTTGTACACCTGCTGTATTTGACAGCAATTTGAGTCTTTTTAATTATTATTGTTGCATGGAGGATTTACAAAACTCACTGAAGATGTTATATTGAAAACACTGAACATTTTGAAAGCAGAGTCTCAATGAAAAACTCATCAGGTAAGTGATGATAACAAATACTGAAGCTGAGGACATTTCCTCTGTATTTTTATTTAATCCTAATTAGTCTTGCCAACTGTGGAGTTCAAGTTTTTCTCCTGATGAACAAATATTGTGAAAATATCAGAAAAACAAGTTCATTAATCTCCTGGTTTTTTTCTGTCAGTAAAATATATCAAAGCCTGGCTGCAGTCTGATGTGTCTGTAAACACAGAAGGACGCTGAACTTTCTATTTAAACTGTCATTTTATTGATAACACCTTAACACATTTTCTTGAAGTTAGAGAAACACGTGAAGCACGGAAGAGAACAGAGCAATAATCAGAAGAATCAGAGAACTAGAGGATTAATATTATTATACAGAAGAAACCCAAAGTGACAAAAAGAGACAAAGGGAAAGTAGAAAGAGCCAACTGCAGAGAAATGATGGAACAAGGTTGGAAACAGAGGGAGTGGGGAAAGAGTGAAAGACACCTTATGAAGAGAAGCCGGCTCAGTGTTGTCAGTGCAGCTCAGTCAGTGACTGTAAAAAGAAGATGGCAGAAGTTCAGAGTGGCTCCAGCTCATCTCAGTGATGCTTCATCTGACTAAATAACAGGAAGGCAGCAGAGCTCACACTGGCCTCAAGAGGAGGACACTTCATGTAGTTTATATGTAGGGCTGCACAATGAATCACTGTTCCTTATTTCACCTTTGATAATTCAAACAGATGATGATTTATTAGAGGCATCAGTGCCATTTTAGTCCTAACTGTGCAGCTCTGATCAATAATCTGAATGGAAGCTGGTTCTTCTTCTACACTGATGAACTGCTGATGTCTCTGACTGGATTGTCTGTTTGATCTAAAGTTATTCTGCAGCTACATTAGAAGCATCAAGCTGCCGTCAGTGTGTGTTTGTGCTTTATTCTGTGTGACAGCGCCCCCTGCTGGAGCATCTTTACTGTTTGAAGCAGCAGTGACTCTTGGTGCTGACGGTCACTCAGCTATGTACAAAAGGCAGCCAGTCTGCACTGGCAACACAGAGCCCCATAGAGAAGCATGCCAAATAATCATCATCACATCATCATCATAACTGTCAACTTCCTCATAGTCATCCTCAGTGCTATAATCTATATATAATATTCCTTATCATTATAATCATCTTCATTATATCATCTTGAGACAAAAATAGTTTTATGCACTTAAAAAGCTGAGAAAATAGAGAGAGAAAGGTCGAGTATACCAGCATTTAGTAGAAAATAAAGCAAAACCAAAGTAAAAACAAGTAAAAACATGTGTCCTGTTGACTGTTTGTTTTAGAGCAGGGTGAAACCAGTTTATGGGACGAGACATGAGTGCAGTACAACATGTCAGCTGCTCAGTGTGAAAAAAATAAAAACATTTATTTAACAAAATTTTCACCATCTCAACAAAATGTGATAAAAGCTGTAAGGTGACAAATGTTCTGCTTTATTAATTCTAATTAAAAGTTACATAAAGTACATTATAAACTGTACATGATACTTATTTAGGTCACAGCAAATATAAAGCCACAGCTTTTTTTCTTTTTTTTTTAAATAGCCTCTTTTTAAAGTTATGTGATTAGGTTCAATCTTGGTTGTTTAACATATTCTCAGAAGAGAGAATGGGATTTTAAAGTGGAGAGTGATGCATCTTTCCCTATACATAAATTATTGGTCTTTAAATACTAATTTTGATAAACGTCAGTTGGAAAAAACTTCATGTCACCTCACACTTTATAATGTCCTGGGTTCAAATCCATGCTGGGGGCTTTCTTTGTGGAGTTTGCTGTCACCTGTCCAGAGTGTAGCCGACCTTTAAACCTGACTCCTGGGATAGGTTCCAACACTCTGCCCCCAAATATATAAACAACTTCAGTACTACAGCTGTTGTATGAAACATAAAAAATGTGCAAAATACATTTCTTCACCAGTGTGTAGCTGTGGTAGGGTACCACAAGTGTTTTGATTTACAAAGAGTGAAAACTGATAACAAAAAGACCTCACAGTGAAATGTTCAAAGGGGTGAAAATGACACACAGTGAGGATAGGACTGAGGGAATTTTAATAAAAAGAAAATTGTTTATGACTAATTGTTGGCTTGAAAGAGGGGCTTTGAAAAGCTCAGTTAACAAAAATCATACGAGAACACATGTGAATATTATTTCTGCACAACTTAGGAGACACAGAGAAGCTATCAGCATGTCTGATGCAGTATTTCTTTAACACTGTGAGAAACTGCACCATCTAGTCAGGACAGAGTGAAACGGTGGGGTCACTGATTTCAGCTCCACCAGTAACAGAGTAAATGAAACCTACAGAGTCACTTTGTCGCTTTGAGCGGAACACATTACATTAAAGGTTGGGATCTGTACGGACGAATACAAATTAGCTCAAAAGTCAAAGGGACTGTATTTAGGTGAGTCTTGTCCTTTAAGTTATCAGGGATGGCTGAGAAATTGCTTTTAGAAGGTTACCTGAGCTGCCATGTGTGTTCAGAGACTTTCAGAGATCCTGTGTCTCTGAGCTGCAGCCACAACTTCTGTTCAAGCTGCCTGCAGAAATTCTGGGAACAAGCTAAAAACAAAAACTGTCCCATTTGTAAAAGAAAATCTTCAAGAGATGAACCATCTATAAACGTTTCTCTCAAAGAACTTGCTGACTCATTTGCTAAGAGGCACAGTGAGAGCTTACCTCAACAAGAGGAGGAAGAGAAGGAGGAGGTGGTGTGTGATAAATATCCAGACGTCCCTTACTGGTACTGTGAGGATGAAGACAGAGCTGTGTGTCCTGTGTGTGAGTTTTCTCTCCACCAGAGTCACAAAGTGGTTCCTGTAGAAGAAGCTGTCAGTGACCTGAAGGAGCAGCTGAAATCTGACTTAAAGTCTCTGCAGGACAAGAGGAACAAATACAAACAAGTGGAGGAAACATACAATGAAGTGATTCAACACTCCAAGAAGCAGCTGTTGTCCACAGAGAGGCAGATCAGAGCAGAGTTCAACAAGCTCCAGCAGTTCCTGAAAGAGGAAGAGGAGTCCAGACTGGCAGCTCTGAGGGAGGAAGAGGAGCAGAAGGGGAGGACTATCAGCAGAGAGATGAAGATGATTGAGGAGCAGATCTCCTCTCTGTCAGACAGCATCTCTGCTGTTGAAGAAGAGCTGCAGAAACACAGCGTGCCATTCCTCAGCAGTTATAAAGACACTCAGAGCAGAGCCAGAGCCCAGAGCTCAGTGTCAGATCCACAGCTGGTCTCAGGAGCACTGATAGATGTGGCCAAACACCTGGGCAACCTGTCCTTCAGAGTGTGGGAGAAGATGAAGGAGAAGGTCCACTTCAGTCCTGTCATTCTGGACCCAAACACTGCAAGTTGCTGGCTCTATTTGTCTGATGATCTGACCAGTGTGACACAAGGAGACACAAATCAGCAGCTTCCTGATAATCCAGAGAGAAACAATAAGTATGCCAATATTTTTGGCTCTGAGGGTTTCAGCTCAGGGAAACACAGCTGGGAGGTGGAGGTGGGAGACCATCCTGTCTGGGTTATAGGTTTAGCTAAAGAGTCTGTTGAGAGGAAGGGAGAGTTTTTTGTTTCACCAAAATATGGAATCTGGTGTTTATTCCATCGCAGTGGAGAATACAATAATAGTGATGGTAAAACTGTGCGAGTGAAGAAGAGTCTCCAGAGGATCAGAGTCCAGCTGGACTATGACAGGGGGGAGGTGTCCTTCTATGACCCTGAAGACATGACTCTGATCTGCACTCACAGAGACACTTTCACTGAGAAACTCTTCCCATATTTTGGTATTGGAGAGGCAGGAGACGCCAAAACCTCTGATATCAAAATCTGTGAGACTGAGATTTCTTTGAAAACTGCAACGAGGTTGTAAGAGTAATATTTTAGGATTGTAATTTGTACTTAGAAACATATAATCATTTATGTTTAGAGGTATACAATCGTTTGTATATTGATAGAATGTCTCATCCTTAGTAAGACTCTGTGTACCATGAGATTGTAAATCATGCCCCAATCTCAGTATGTTCAGCTGCCTTCCATCGGTTTGAACTGGCTTCGCTCACGACATTAAAAGAATTAATTAATACCCAGAAAAATTCAAACTCTTTGCTTGACACCATCCCTTCGCGCATAATTAAGGAGGCGTTCGATACTATCGGGCCTTGTATCCTAATTTTAATGAACTTATCATTGTCATCTGGCTGTGTTCCGACTGCCTTTAAACATGCAGTCGTGCAACCAGTCATAAAGAGATCCAGCCTTGATCACAATACGCTAGCGAACTACAGACCGATTTCTAAACTTCCTTTTTTGTCAAAAATCCTAGAGAAAATAGTGCTTCAACAACTTCAGACTTATCTAGAGAGAAATGGTCTATATGAAAAATTTCAGTCTGGATTCAGACAGCGCCATAGTACTGAAACTGCTTTATTAAGGGTTTTCAATGACCTGCTCCTAATTACTGACACGGGGTGTCCCGCAATCTTAGTCTTACTGGATTTGACGTCAGCATTTGACGCTGTTGACCATGATATTATCTTGACAAGGCTTGAACAAGTAGTTGACCTTAAAGGAACTGTCCTCACATGGTTTAAATCCTATTTCTCTAATAGGTCATTCTCAGTCATGATAGGAAAATATTCTTCCACACCTGCTCTCCTTCGTTGTGGTGTCCCCCAGGGCTCGGTGTTGGGTCCTGTGTTGTTTTCCTTGTACTTGTTGCCTTTGAGTTCCATATTTGCTAAACATAATGTCTCTTTCCATTGTTATGCTGACGATATTCAAATTTATCTTCATCTGACAGGACTTGCGTCCTCCTCATTACATCTTCTGCTTGATTATTTAAGGGATGTTAAGGAATGGCTATCACAAAATTTTCTTACATTAAACGAGAAGAAGACAGAAATTATTGTCTTTGACAGAGATACATCCCCAGGACGGCTGAATGACATACTTGGTCCTGCTGCTAGTCATCTTACTGACGCTGTTAGGAACCTCGGAGTCATTATGGATAGCTCATTTAAACTAGATAAACAGGTATCCAGTGTGGTTAAATCTAGCTTTCATCAACTACGCCTAATTTCCAAGGCTAAATCTTATATTCCCTACAAGGATTTGGAGAAACTTATTCATGCCTTCATTACTACAAGGCTAGACTACTGTAACTCCTTGTATATGGGTCTACAACTCTCCCTTCTTCAACGGCTGCAGCTAGTTCAAAATGCCGCAGCTCGCCTTTTGACTGGCTCAAAAAAGTACGATTCTATTACCCCTGTTTTGGCAAACTTACACTGGCTTCCCATTAAATTTAGAATTGATTTTAAAGTTTTATTGCTTACTTACAAATTCTAAATAATATGGCACCTGATTACCTAGCTGATCTTCTCTGCCCATATAGCCTCATAAGAGCACTAAGATCATCTGACCAACTGCTCTTAGTGCAACCCAGGTCTCGTTTGAAAACCAGAGGTGATCGTGCCTTCGCCGTTGCAGCACCTAGGTTATGGAATACACTTCCCTTTCATATACGCGCATCGGACTCTATTCAGTCTTTTAAATCACGTTTAAAAACATATATGTTCGATATTGTATTTAAGGTCAATTAGGGTAATTTTGCATCCGGATTGCATTGGATTATGTAACCATTTTATTTTCATATTTATAATTTTTATTATATATTGATTTTATTTGTACTTTGCTCTTATGGAAAGCACTTTGGTGTACTTCGGTCTTTGAAATGTGCTATATAAATAAACTTTGATTTGATTTGATTTGATGAGATGGGGAGACGTTTACTCCCTATAGTGTTCTGGCATAACTCATACACATTCCATATCTGTTCAGTGTCAAGTCTTAGTTGATTGCAGCAAGGAGGACTTCTCCCAGGAGACTCCTGGCATCAGCTCTCAGGAGTCGTTCATAGGGTCATATTTTGACCCACACACACACACACACACACCAGCACACACAGACAGGTACTCTTTGTTCACATATATGCCTGTTTAAGATGTCACATGTTAATGAAACTATACATATTCATGTAACCACATTAAAAAGCAGTGCTACAGGGGAGCTGACCGAGAGTGACGGGGTTCAAGCGGGGTTGGTTTCTCTTGTTTCAAGCATTCTCGCTTTTGTTACAGCTTTTTTGTGGTTATTTGTTTTTCAATTCAGGCAACTCCTGTTGTCATTTTTATGTGAGAAATTGCAGAAAGAAAAATTTAGCACCTGAAGCAATTTATACAATGAGATTGAAATTATTTTCATAGCACAGAGAGCAAAACTGAATCATAAGTGTAATTTTTTTATTTTGTTGCAAATTCAGTTTGAAGGTGTTTAAAATTTTACTTGTTCATCTTTTGTTGATTTTCTGCCTTTTCCCCAAATATACAGTGATTTTAAAGTTATTAGGTGTTCATGAAACTGTTTTCTTTGCTACTGACTGACCCGAAACATTTATTTTATCATTCTTGAACATTTGTACAGTCTGGCTGCATTTTGATTTGTCTCTAAACATCAAAGGAAATTTGATCTCTACACTCTTACTGTATTGAAACTGTCATTTTATTGATAACACACTAACACATCTTCATGAAGTTAGAGAAACATGTGCATCACCTAAGAGAATAAAGCAATAACCTGAAGAATCAGAGAATTTAAGGATTAATATTATTATACAGAAGAAATCCAAAGTGGCAATAAGAGACAAAAGGGAAAGTAAGAGGAGGAAACTTCATGTAGTTTATGTGTAGGGCTGCACAAAAAAACTGTGTTTATTATTTAATCGTTGATAATTCAAACAGAATGATGATTTATTAGAGGCATCAGTGCCATTTTAGTCCCCACTGTGCAGTCCTGATGTTGTTGGTCAGACTGTCACACTGAAGAAGAGTCTCCAGAGGATCAGAGTCCAGCTGAACTATGACAGGGGGGAGGTGTCCTTCTATGACCCTGAAGACATGACTCACATCTGCACTCACAGAGACACTTTCATTGAGAAACATTTAATATTGGAAAAGCAGGAGACGCCAAAACAGTTGATAATAACATGTTTTAGACTTTTAGAACTTTTCATCGTAGTTCAGTGAGATCTCAGTGAATTTCTTTCCTTTGGTTTATTTGAAATTTTTGTGTAAATTATTGTGAATGTATTTGTTTCATCTTTCAATCTTTGATCAATTCCATCAACTTCTTTCTATGTGAGAAAACACTAAAATATCTCTTGGAGTAAAAGAAATGTACAACATGAACTGCTGATGACTGAAACACAGAACAGTCATGTATTCATTTCTTGTCATTTAAGGTCAAGAGCTGTCACTACAGGCCTGCAGGCAGAAATCTGAGAAGCCTGACATGAAACTTTTCTGTTTGTCACTCCAAATCACAGTGACTATGACTGACCAAAAACTATTTAAATAACAATTTGACTTCTTAATCTTTTGGTTGTTTCAGTGGCTGAAACACTAAAAATAACGTTTTTTTCTCCTTCTTTTTTGTACACCTGCTGTATTTGACAGCAATTTGAGTCTTTTTAATTATTATTGTTGCATGGAGGATTTACAAAACTCACTGAAGATGTTATATTGAAAACACTGAACATTTTGAAAGCAGCTGATACTGAGTCTTATGCATATCCAGAGTCCCAATGAAAAACTCATCAGGTAAGTGATGATAACAAATACTGAAGCTGAGGACATTTCCTCTGTATTTTTATTTAATCCTAATTAGTCTTGCCAACTGTGGAGTTCAAGTTTTTCTCCTGATGAACAAATATTGTGAAAATATCAGAAAAACAAGTTCATTAATCTCCTGGTTTTTTTCTGTCAGTAAAATATATCAAAGCCTGGCTGCAGTCTGATGTGTCTGTAAACACAGAAGGACGCTGAACTTTCTATTTAAACTGTCATTTTATTGATAACACCTTAACACATTTTCTTGAAGTTAGAGAAACACGTGAAGCACGGAAGAGAACAGAGCAATAATCAGAAGAATCAGAGAACTAGAGGATTAATATTATTATACAGAAGAAACCCAAAGTGACAAAAAGAGACAAAGGGAAAGTAGAAAGAGCCAACTGCAGAGAAATGATGGAACAAGGTTGGAAACAGAGGGAGTGGGGAAAGAGTGAAAGACACCTTATGAAGAGAAGCCGGCTCAGTGTTGTCAGTGCAGCTCAGTCAGTGACTGTAAAAAGAAGATGGCAGAAGTTCAGAGTGGCTCCAGCTCATCTCAGTGATGCTTCATCTGACTAAATAACAGGAAGGCAGCAGAGCTCACACTGGCCTCAAGAGGAGGACACTTCATGTAGTTTATATGTAGGGCTGCACAATGAATCACTGTTCCTTATTTCACCTTTGATAATTCAAACAGATGATGATTTATTAGAGGCATCAGTGCCATTTTAGTCCTAACTGTGCAGCTCTGATCAATAATCTGAATGGAAGCTGGTTCTTCTTCTACACTGATGAACTGCTGATGTCTCTGACTGGATTGTCTGTTTGATCTAAAGTTATTCTGCAGCTACATTAGAAGCATCAAGCTGCCGTCAGTGTGTGTTTGTGCTTTATTCTGTGTGACAGCGCCCCCTGCTGGAGCATCTTTACTGTTTGAAGCAGCAGTGACTCTTGGTGCTGACGGTCACTCAGCTATGTACAAAAGGCAGCCAGTCTGCACTGGCAACACAGAGCCCCATAGAGAAGCATGCCAAATAATCATCATCACATCATCATCATAACTGTCAACTTCCTCATAGTCATCCTCAGTGCTATAATCTATATATAATATTCCTTATCATTATAATCATCTTCATTATATCATCTTGAGACAAAAATAGTTTTATGCACTTAAAAAGCTGAGAAAATAGAGAGAGAAAGGTCGAGTATACCAGCATTTAGTAGAAAATAAAGCAAAACCAAAGTAAAAACAAGTAAAAACATGTGTCCTGTTGACTGTTTGTTTTAGAGCAGGGTGAAACCAGTTTATGGGACGAGACATGAGTGCAGTACAACATGTCAGCTGCTCAGTGTGAAAAAAATAAAAACATTTATTTAACAAAATTTTCACCATCTCAACAAAATGTGATAAAAGCTGTAAGGTGACAAATGTTCTGCTTTATTAATTCTAATTAAAAGTTACATAAAGTACATTATAAACTGTACATGATACTTATTTAGGTCACAGCAAATATAAAGCCACAGCTTTTTTTCTTTTTTTTTTAAATAGCCTCTTTTTAAAGTTATGTGATTAGGTTCAATCTTGGTTGTTTAACATATTCTCAGAAGAGAGAATGGGATTTTAAAGTGGAGAGTGCTGCATCTTTCCCTATACATAAATTATTGGTCTTTAAATACTAATTTTGATAAACGTCAGTTGGAAAAAACTTCATGTCACCTCACACTTTATAATGTCCTGGGTTCAAATCCATGCTGGGGGCTTTCTTTGTGGAGTTTGCTGTCACCTGTCCAGAGTGTAGCCGACCTTTAAACCTGACTCCTGGGATAGGTTCCAACACTCTGCCCCCAAATATATAAACAACTTCAGTACTACAGCTGTTGTATGAAACATAAAAAATGTGCAAAATACACTTCTTCACCAGTGTGTAGCTGTGGTAGGGTACCACAAGTGTTTTGATTTACAAAGAGTGAAAACTGATAACAAAAAGACCTCACAGTGAAATGTTCAAAGGGGTGAAAATGACACACAGTGAGGATAGGACTGAGGGAATTTTAATAAAAAGAAAATTGTTTATGACTAATTGTTGGCTTGAAAGAGGGGCTTTGAAAAGCTCAGTTAACAAAAATCATACGAGAACACATGTGAATATTATTTCTGCACAACTTAGGAGACACAGAGAAGCTATCAGCATGTCTGATGCAGTATTTCTTTAACACTGTGAGAAACTGCACCATCTAGTCAGGACAGAGTGAAACGGTGGGGTCATTGATTTCAGCTCCACCAGTAACAGAGTAAATGAAACCTAAAGAGTCACTTTGTCGCTTTGAGCGGAACACATTACATTAAAGGTTGGGATCTGTACGGACGAATACAAATTAGCTCAAAAGTCAAAGGGACTGTATTTAGGTGAGTCTTGTCCTTTAAGTTATCAGGGATGGCTGAGAAATTGCTTTTAGAAGGTTACCTGAGCTGCCATGTGTGTTCAGAGACTTTCAGAGATCCTGTGTCTCTGAGCTGCAGCCACAACTTCTGTTCAAGCTGCCTGCAGAAATTCTGGGAACAAGCTAAAAACAAAAACTGTCCCATTTGTAAAAGAAAATCTTCAAGAGATGAACCATCTATAAACGTTTCTCTCAAAGAACTTGCTGACTCATTTGCTAAGAGGCACAGTGAGAGCTTACCTCAACAAGAGGAGGAAGAGAAGGAGGAGGTGGTGTGTGATAAATATCCAGACGTCCCTTACTGGTACTGTGAGGATGAAGACAGAGCTGTGTGTCCTGTGTGTGAGTTTTCTCTCCACCAGAGTCACAAATTGGTTCCTGTAGAAGAAGCAGTCAGTGACCTGAAGGAGCAGCTGAAATCTGACTTAAAGTCTCTGCAGGACAAGAGGAACAAATACAAACAAGTGGAGGAAACATACAATGAAGTGATTCAACACTCCAAGAAGCAGCTGTTGTCCACAGAGAGGCAGATCAGAGCAGAGTTCAACAAGCTCCAGCAGTTCCTGAAAGAGGAAGAGGAGTCCAGACTGGCAGCTCTGAGGGAGGAAGAGGAGCAGAAGGGGAGGACTATCAGCAGAGAGATGAAGATGATTGAGGAGCAGATCTCCTCTCTGTCAGACAGCATCTCTGCTGTTGAAGAAGAGCTGCAGAAACACAGCGTGCCATTCCTCAGCAGTTATAAAGACACTCAGAGCAGAGCCAGAGCCCAGAGCTCAGTGTCAGATCCACAGCTGGTCTCAGGAGCACTGATAGATGTGGCCAAACACCTGGGCAACCTGTCCTTCAGAGTGTGGGAGAAGATGAAGGAGAAGGTCCACTTCAGTCCTGTCATTCTGGACCCAAACACTGCAAGTTGCTGGCTCTATTTGTCTGATGATCTGACCAGTGTGAGACGTGGAGACACAAAACAGCAGCTTCCTGATAATCCAGAGAGAAACACTTATTACATAACTGTTTTTGGCTCTGAGGGTTTCAGCTCAGGGAAACACAGCTGGGAGGTGGAGGTGGGAGACCATCCTAGCTATTTTGTAGGTTTAGCTAAAGAGTCACTTGACAGGAAGGGGATGTGTTTTGGCTCACCAGACTGTGGATTCTGGTGTTTATTGTATTGTAGTGGAAAATACTTTAACCGTGACGGTCAGCCTCTCACACTGAAGAAGAGTCTCCAGAGGATCAGAGTCCAGCTGGACTATGACAGGGGGGAGGTGTCCTTCTATGACCCTGAAGACATGACTCTGATCTACACCCACAGAGACACTTTCACTGAGAAACTCTTCCCATATTTCAGTTTTGGAGAGGATGGAAGTCGAAAAACATTTGATATCAAAATCTGTGAGACTGAGGTTTCGTTGAAAACTTGGAGGTCTAAAATTATTATATATTATATTATATTAAACAAAGTCATGAACGTAGTTTGCCGTAGTTCGTCCAGTTTGTAGTTTTTAAACAGTGCCCAATGAATCAGATAAATATCTGTAACTAATATGATATTTTATCTATCAAGGCCAATGTCTCCCAAATATAGCAGTGCTTTAACAGATTCAAATGGACAGTAATATATTTATATGAAACTCTAATCTCTGTTTTATAGCGTTGGGGAAATTGTGTTATTTTTCTTGTTAAATTTGTAATAACACACTATGTGTTACTGTGCAAAACGAATCCAATTGTGGACTTTAATGCAACACTTATTCTGCTGTAATGCACATCTGTGCAGATTACTGTCTCAAAATCTTCTGTATATTTTTCTGTTTTCTTCATACAAAGTAAATCTGGATCTCTATTTGTCTCTGTTTTAATACAACATAAATGTAACACTGGGAAGCAGAGTTACCTAACTGTGGATGCACATTGATGGCTGAACAGCAACATTTATTTCATAAATCTGTAAAATTTGTACAGTTGGAGCTGTTGTTTGTCCCAGTGTGTTTCTGGAAACTCCCACTTCATATTCCAGATGTGAAACACATCAGCACATTCAGGATTTTGTTGTGTTAACTGTGGATTTCCTGTTTTTTTTTTCTTCTTTTTTTAATGCAGGTATTGCAAATATGATAAAATGTCAAAATCATGAGTTTATTGATCTCTTGAGTTTTCTATCAATAAAAAATATAAACTCCTGGCTATAGTCTGATATTTCTTCAAAAACAGAATTTCATACTGAATTATAATCTGATAAATAACACCACAATAATCAGAAAAAACAGAGACATAGAGGATTAATATTATTGTACTGAAGAAATCCAAAGTGACAAAAAGAGACAAAGGGAAACTAGAAACAGCCACCTGAAGAGAAATGATGGAGTGAGTTTGGAAAGACACCCTGTGAAGAGAAGCCGTCTCAGTGATGTCCGTGCGGCTCAGGCAGTGACTGGAGATAGCAGACAGCAGAAGTTCAGAGTTCAATGATGCTTTATCTGACTAAATGACAGGAAGGCAGCAGAGTTCATGCTCAAATTAAGAGGACAACACTTCATGTAGTTTATGTGTATGACTGGACAGGTAATCAGTAGTTATTCATTCGAGCCCCTTGAAATTTGAATTTTGTTCATTTGTGCAGAGAAGAAAACGCTGACTTCAGCCTAAAACCACAGATCTTTAAAAGTAAATATCATTTTGTCATCCTGGGAAAGAGTGGTGTTTTAAATGTCGTCTTATTTTGCATGTGTAGCCCCAGCCAACATGTATATATGGGCCCCACCTGGTTTTTGCTCGGGCTGGATAAGTATCATGTGGGCATGGGTTCAAACTGGGCTTTTTGTATGGGGCCTACTTGGGTTTTTCACATTAAACCTATATGAGCAATCCCAAGTGGGCACTTTTAGTAGGTCCTAGCTGGGTCAAACATGGGAAACACTTAACTTGGTCCAAAATGGGAAACACACGTAGGACCCACTTGGTTTTTCCACCTGGGATAGACATGGGCAAACACAGTCATTTAAGGATAGGCTGTTGTTGTGTGCCCCAGGTGGGGCAAAGTGAGGTAATCAATATATGTTTTAGTATCGATGATACAGGTGGGGCCCACCTGGTCAAACTATATGGGTCACACATGGGCAAATGCAAGTCAGACCCTGAAAACATGTCTATGTGGGCCCCATATGGGTTATGTTAAGTTAATATGGGCTTATATTTTATGTGGGCTCAAGATTGTTTAGTATATATGGGACCCACTTGGGTTTCTAACATTAAATCCATATGGGTGGGCATCCAATATAGGTCCTAGTCAGCGTTGGGAAGGTTACTTTTAAAAGTGATAGAGCCTTTTATGGAGGCTCTATCACATAGTGTTCTCATTTAGGATTCTTCTTCTGTGAAGAGCCTGAGAAAGTGTTATTTGAATAAAGGAGGACTTATTCGAAACAAGCCCATCACAGATTGCACACAATCCAGGGAGTTGTGAAAGTCAAATTTTAAAAAGAATCTCAAAAGAAAGTAAGAACATAACTCTCTTTTATAACCTGCAGACGGCACCCATGGGGTACCATCCCAGCCAACATTTATATGTGGGGCCCATATGGTTTGGAAATGGGCCCCATATAGGTTGTCCGCGGGTTCCGTAATGGCCCCATGTTAAATGCCCATATAGGTGTTATGTTAGAAAAATTTGGGAACTAAATGGGCCCCAACTGGGCAAAGTACACAGAAACCCACCTAGGCCCCATTTTTCAAGTTCTTAGTGGGTACAACATGAGGAAAACATGAGCTAAAAATTTGGAATGGCATTATCAGTGGGTTCTGTAGTTGCATCTTACTTCTTGTTTGAATTGGCTAATTTCTGGCACTGGGTGGGTCCCATGTAGAAAAACAGCCACAAAATCAATTTAACAGACGGCCAATACGGCTTCTGTGACACAAAGACACTAAATATATTAAAGCTGACTGCAAACAGAAACATCAAGAGGGGACACAAAACACATTTTGTTCACATTTATTTTGTCCAACAACTGTGGGTTTAAGTAACTGTATACCAAGGAGTGTGAACTTAATAAACTAGAAATGTCAAACTACATTCAAATTGCTTAGAGTTGGAACTGTAGCAACATGGGAAAAAATAAGAAGGGAAACTCAGAACCTTGTCTTGAATCAGCAGGGGTGTCTGTTATGTTTTTTTACAGAGCCGTTAGTCTATTTTGTTCCCTTGCAGCCCTCAGTCCTCCTCTGTCTCTAGCTCCAGTGAACCATTTGCAGAGAGCTTTCTCTGTTTCTTGCAGGTTGACTTTTGCTGTCAAAGAATTCTTCTTCAGTGCCTCTGCAAATGAAGACGAAAAATGGGTAAGCCAAAGTAAAGTTAACCTTAGCTTACTTCCTTTGGTGATGATTTACAAAGAACAATGTTTTCACTTTCTTGCCTCAAATATATAAGATGGCACAATAACCAATCTCAGTTACACTTTCAAACACTTTATTAAAAAAGTTCAAGTGTCTCAAGTGAAACTAACTTACCATACACAACATTAAAGAGGCGCAAATCTCAGAACTTTTTTTTCCCCATGTCGACCAAGCAAGTTGTACTCCATGGCCAGCTCAGGTGATATGAGGAATTTCATCATCCTTCTTGTAGCATCGTCTACACTTGTTCCCCCTATATCTGCTACCATGGCAACCTGAGGGGAACATACAAAAAGGACAGATTAGATACTGGCATCTGGGTAGGATGCCTCCCTGGTGAGGTGTTTTGGGCACATCCAACCAGGAAGAGACCCAGAGGAACACCCAGGACATGCTAGAGGGACTATGTTTCTCGGCTGGCCTGGGAATGCCTTGGGATTCCCCTGGAGGAGCAGGGCCAAGTGACTGGAGAGGGCGAAGTCTGGGCCTCTCTACTTAGTACCGGATTGGGTCGCAGGGGGGAGCAGCCTAAGCTTAAGATAATGGACCAGGAATGGAGGATAAATGGATGCTTTACATATTACTTAATGTTAATTGTGTGGTGATAAAAAAAAAAAATACATTAAAAAAAATATGGTAGTAACACAAGCTAAACTGTTAAAAACTGAATTGAAGTTCCTTAATAGGGCTGGGTATGTCACTGATTTCTAGAGTCGATTCGATTCCGATTCACAAGGTCCCGAATCGATTCAATTCGGGGAAATTTTGTCTCAGACAGTCAGAAATACTATAAGTCTGATCACGTATAAGTACATTTCCATATTTTTATATCTATAAAGGAAAGATGACACTTGCGAGACTTGATCAAAGGTGTAAGCATCACAGTAGATGCCTTTGTATCAAAGTAACTGAGGATAAAACACAGAAAAACATGAAGCCGATTTTCTGGCCTGGGATTTTATAGCAGATGACCTTAAAAATATTCTGCAGTAGATCAAAAACGAAAGAAAACCATTAATCAACATCTGAACATTACCTGATGCTGCTGAAGTGAAGCAGAGCAAAGTTACAGAGGTTTTATTAGAGACACAGCTAAGCGTTTTGCAATTTTGCATAATTTTAAAAAGTTTAAATTTGTTCAGCAGGCCTATTGAAAGGCAGAAAGGCTTTCTCTTCGTAAGTGAAAGGGGGAAAAAAAGCGACAGCACTGTAAATGCAGAAAACACTGATTTTTAGATGGGAAACTGTTCTTGAAGAACACAGAGAGAGTGAGAGAGAGACAGCGAGCTCTGCGTGAAGTGTGATTTTACCATGGTGGAAAACCAAAACAGCAAAAGAAAGAGGGAATTCATGATGATGTTTACATGAAGCGAAATTTTCAGTGTAGTTTGGATCTTCTTTTGCTGCTGGTTCAGTCAATATTGTTTGGAGAGAGATAAATAGAATAGAATAGAATAGAATAGAATTCAACTTTATTGTCATTGCACATGCACATGCACAGGTACAGGGCAACGAAATACAGTTTGCATCCATCCAGAAGTGCTTTAGCCATGATATAGATATATTACAATATATATTAGCAATAATATAGATATGTAAGTATATTACAGAAATGGGTCTATTATGGTATGTTATAATGTACACGGTACGAAGTATGTTATGAATATTCTATAACTATAAGTATGTACAGGCTATGAACAGGATATAAATATGAAAAACTATACAGAATATGAAATAAAAAACTATACAGAAATATGAGATATACAGTTATACAGAAATGTGAACTATGCAAGTATAAATAAATAAAAAATATATATAATATAATAATATAAATAAAACCTGCAGCGTCAGAATCTAGCACAAAAAACACAAAGTGCCGTCGGCTGAGAAAGGCCACATCTCACTGATTCTGATCCGTCGGCGGGTCCGCGCTTTGTGTTTACATCTTTGTGCAGAATGCGTGTGCCTGCTCTCATTTACTTTCTCCAAACTAAAATAGGTTTTAATTGATAAATCTATAATCAAAACCCACCCCTATTCCTTACCCCTTTATCATTTACCCATAATGTTAAGCAGGACACCTGGAATTATTTTGTTGTTTTAGCTTTAAAAGTGTCATAAAATCAGCTGTGAGTGTGTGTGCTTTTATCCCTTTTTTCAGGATTACTTCTACTTTCCACATCTGTATACTATAAGAGTGTAATCAGGGATTAATAACAGAAAAGGGCAAAAAACAAACTTGAAGTTTTACTGTTTTTTTAACTGAAAAAGGCACTCAGAATGTACATGTTGGGCCCCTGCTAGAGCTCTGGTTGGAAGAGACAGGTTGGAAAAACCTGTCATCGGCGACGGGTTGGGGGATAAAGGGTTAAAATAAATAGGAACTGGCCAAAATTTGTATAAACTATCATAGCAGAACAAAAATAAGAAATCTATCCGTTATCAAAATCAGAATCAAATGCTTCATTAGAATTAAAAAAATGTAACTTTCTGGAAGGTAAACATCTGGTATAAAAGTAACATCTCAGAAAAAAAACATCATAGCAACAGAAAAACATGGTAGCAGATGTGATGGTCTCTGGCCTGCTTCGCTGCATCAGGACCAGTAAGACTTGCTGTGTTAAATGAAACCAATTATGCTGTATACCAAAAAAAAAATCATGAAGAAGAATGTCTTTCAGAAAATATATCAAAGAATGTTTTCTGACTACTGTATAGAGAACAGTGGCAAGCAGAATGGGGAGGGAAAAAAACTTACTACAGCAGACAGGGCGATCGTGGCTCAAGAGTTGGGAGTTCGCCTTGTAATCGGAAGGTTACCGGTTCGAGCCCCGGCTCGGACAGTCTCGGTCGTTGTGTCCTTGGGCAAGACACTTCACCCGTTGCCTACTGGTGGTGGTCAGAGGGCCCGGTGGCGCCAGTGTCCGGCAGCCTCGCCTCTGTCAGTGCGCCCCAGGGTGGCTGTGGCTACAACGTAGCTTGCCATCACCAGTGTATGAATGTGTGTGTGAATGGGTGAATGACTGGATATGTAAAGCGCTTTGGGGTCCTTAGGGACCATAAAAGCACTATATAAATACAGGCCATTTACATGAGACTGGAGTCCTCCAGTTTTCCATTAAGAGCCTCAACATCGTCTTGGGTTTTAAGAGGTAAAACAACCCCTTCAGGGACCGCCGTAACTGAACCATTTTTCTGCTTCAGCAAGGCATTTAACATCTTGCTATGAACCAGTTGAGTCTCCTTCACTTCCTCTAAAATGGCAAGGACTTTCGAGAACATGGCTCCACAAGTGGGGCTGGCGGCACTCCGGGCAGCGGGGGTGGCAACTACACTATTGTTTTTTCCAGAGGGTTGCTTAAGGAGTTGTTCTGGAGGCGTGGGTGGAAGTTCTTCATCTGAATCAGAAGGCTCACTTGATTCAGTGTGGCTGCTCAGTTGATTCTTCATCAGTTTAACACTTGGCCTAGAAAGGTTAAGCACAGAACATTTATGACACTGTTTCAGAAGGAAATAAACTTCATCTTGTTTGTATGCTAGTACCACTTACTTTCTTTTTCTTATGCCATTCTCATTGTCCGTCAAGTCTGATGAATACTCTGCTTGATGCAACTTTGCCCTGGCATTTGCATAAGTTGCTATAACATAAATTGTACAGAATATCACATGTAAGATACAATGTAAACAAGAAATAAATCTGCAAAAACAATGACAATGAAAAAATGGTTTCCAGTAATACAGGGCCATACATTTACAAAAGCCTCCAAGTAAAAAAAAAAAAAAAAAAGTGCATGTATAAACTTTTAAAGAAAAGGAAATACAGATGTAGTGTACAAATAAAGTCAAACTTACCTGCATTTCCCATGACACGGACATTGCAGAGTATCCAGTTGCTGGTTGGTGGTGTTCCTTCCTTTACAGCCTTTGTCACATTCACCAATGAGGCAGGAGGCCACCAGCATAATTTTCTCTCTGTATCATGGAACCACTCTGATGGAACGATGTCTACCTTCTTGCAGCCATCAGAGTCAACTTCATCCACAAACTCGACCACACTGAATGAAGACATCCTGTAAACACCATTAAGTTACATGCTGTGTAGCTGGGGCAAAGCTACAAATGCATAACGAAAAGGTAACAAAATAATTGGTTTTGTAAATTTAGTTACAGGAGCACTAGCAAGATGACCTGACAGTTTTGACAACACATGTACACCCAGAGATGTTGAATCAATAGGGTCGTTAAAAAACGCTGTTCCAGTCTCAAACAGTTCATACAAAACATGTATTTCTCCGATGAACAGCACAATGTTCCGCACAACTGCAACTTTGCCTTCAAGATCAAAACAATTTGTTCCATTGGAGGTGGAGATTATTTGATTTCCATGTCTGTACTTCTTGTACTGAAAAGAATGATGGACAAAAAATTCAGTCATCATAGGTCCAGATGTATGTGGCTGTGTGAGTTCACCCTCTGGCATTTTGCAAGACCTGTGAGGATACAATTGCTTTTCACAAACTCGTCTGACAATTTGCTGTACAGGATCCTGTGGTCTTCTCACCATCTTTTTTAACTGTCCCAAATAATTCTCAAATGGAAAACATGAAACCAAATCCAGAGGGCCATACTTTTTAGCATCATCTGCTAGGTGCAAAAGACTGTGTGTATTGTTAACTAAGAATTTAGTCCCATAAATCTTAGCAAAGTTGGCAACAAAGCATCTTAATAAATTTTTGGCATAATAACAGTAGTCTTTACACAAAGGAGACAAAAGTATCCTCATAGCAGATGACAAAACCAGGAAGTTCTTGTACTGTGGATTGCACAGTTTCTGGAAAAGCACAACTGGTCCAGTATACAACAAAAATTGTCTTAATTCTGTAGCTTTCCATTGTCTGTACTCCATTAGGGACCGTGGCTTTCTGGAAAACGTGCGTGGCAGACTTTGCCTACACTGTTTTAAGTGATCAGAAATGGCAGACAGAGTAGAAGTAGGAACCCGACACTGCAATGGTCCCTTAATCCACAGGGCAAGTAATTTACGTACAATACCCAAGAAAATTAAATGCATATAGTCTAAGGGAAAGGCTGAAACCATGCCAATGCCTAGCTCTTGAAGAGGTGATTTGGAGTTGTGGTGATCTTCATCTAACATTTCTTCAAACTGAGAATCTGATCTGAGACTTGAATCCATATCTGGAAAAATAACTTTCCCATCAACATAAACACCATACTGTGTACAGCGCTCACAAGAACTGTAGCCACCATGACCTTTGATGCATTTTAAATAAGCTCTAGCTGGGGTGTCACAGATAAAAGCATCTGGAAGGGGTACATTGAAGTGTTTTCCATTGAAAACAATACCAGTTTTTGTGACCTTTTTTAAGTCTTCTATAAAATCATGCGTATAGTCGTTCACCGACTCAGGTTTGCAGGGACCAGCATATATGCCTATCATGAAAACATTTGCTTGTGGTAGTTCAACTATCTTACCTAAAATAGGCCACAGATGCATATTAGAGCTCTTAAAGAGAGGCAAACCATCAACATTCACACCAATGGTTAATGTATCAGCTTTCAGTTCATGTTGAATTATCATTTTCAGTTCTGACAATACTGCACTTTCAAGACCAAAATGGTAGTAACTTGCCCTGCCAATCTGTTTCACTTCACAGTCTTTTAATGTACTGAGCAAAGTTCTGGGATCCTTTGGCAAATCTAGACCAAGCTCCAAAAGTATGGTTAAGAGCTCTGACAACACAGAATGAGACACATTTCGTTTTGCTGCCCATTCAGCAAGTTTCCTCTTAGCATCAGAGTTTGACTCCACATAGAGCTGGGCGATAGAACGATAACGATATGTATTGCGAAATAACTTTTTCTCGATAGAAAAATTAAACTATTGCGATAGGCCTCGTCTCTCTTGTCCTCTTAAAAAAAAAAAAAAGAACAGCCAATCCAAATTAAGTAGCGCAGAGCCGAACCAATCACAGCAGCAGCGTCATGTCACATGACTTGTTGGTTGTGCGCATGCGCCAACCAGTGTGCAGCCTGTTACAGTCGCTCCTGCTTTTTCTCTTAGTTTAGCTGTTTTCTTATGTTTTCTTTTTTTTTCTGACTTGTATTTTCATCCGTTTATTATCTTTTACTCAATCATGTGGATTGAGAGAGTTTTTGTTCTTCTGGTGGCCGTGGAACTATTACTTTTATCAAGGAACGGGACCGCGGCACATCTCCTACACGCGCGGACTGTTTACTCCAGAGATCAGCTGATCGCCCTGATGCCGGCCGGCTCGCTGGCCAGACCCGCAGAAGTACCAGCTGAAATTTGGAGGAAAACACATCGGGGATGGAGAGGTCAAGGACAGAAGAGAAGAAAGAAGGAGACGGTGAGACAGCGGAGGCTCAAAGCGAGGAGGAGGTATAAACCGTGTCTGCCGTCTATCGTAATGGGAAATGTGCGATCGTTATCGAATAAAATCGACGAGCTCTCAGCACTGGTACGGAGTCAGAGGGAATACCAAGAGTGTAGCCTGATGTGTTTCACTGAACCATGGATGCACCGGGACATTCCCAACGAGAATGCTTCCGTGGAAGGCTTCCACACTGTTCGGGCGGACAGGGACAGCATCGCTAGCGGTAAGCGGAAAGGAGGTGGGCTTGCTGTTTTAGTTAACAACCGGTGGTGTAACCCTGCCAACATAACAATCAAAGAAAGGATTTCTTGCCCGGACATTGAACTGTGTGCTGTTGGACTCAGGCCGTATTATTTACCCAGGGAATTATCTCATGTCATCTTGGTGGCTGTTTATGTTCCTCCCTCTGCTAACCCCACAGCTGCATGTGACACTATCCACTCTGCCATAGCCCGGTTACAGACTCAGCACCCGAGTGCCTTTATTGTGATCTCGGGTGACTTCAACCATGTATCACTGGACAACACACTACCAACATTCAGACAATACGTGGACTGTCCGACCAGGGGAGAAAAAATTCTAGACCTACTGTATGCTAATGTCAAGGATGCATACAGCTCCTCCTCCCTTCCCCCACTTGGTAGGTCAGATCATAACCTGATTCACCTCACCCCCCCGCTATGTGCCAATTGTGAGGAGGGAACCTGTGACCACGAGGAGCGTTAGGAGGTGGTTAGAGGAGGCCTTAGCGGAACTACAGGGCTGTTTCGAGGTGACCGACTGGGAAACACTCTGTGAGCCTCACGCCGAGGACATCAATAGGCTTACTGAGTGTATCACAGACTACATAACTTTCTGCACCGACTCCATTGTTCCAGCTCAGACTGTTCATTGTTACCCAAATAACAAGCCGTGGGTGACTAAGGACATCAAAGCCCTCCTCAACAACAAGAAGAGGGCTTTCAGAGGGGGCAATAAAGAGGAGGTGAGGAAGGTCCAGGTGCTACTAAAGGACAAAATCAGAAAGGCTAAGGACAATTACAGGAGGAAGCTGGAGTGGAAACTCCAGCAGAACAGCATGAGAGAGGTGTGGAGAGGCATGAAGACCATCACTGGATTCAGGCCAACCAACAGCAGGGGAGCTGAGGGAGGTGAGAATAGAGCAAACGAGTTGAATCTGTTTTTCAAAAGATTCGACACCACAGTGTCTACTCACACCCCCACAACCTCACCTGTAGTCAGCCTGGAATCCAGAGCCACATCACTGTGCCAGCCTCTCTCTTCACATGGCGCTGTTGCCTCCTGTGAGATTCCTGACACCCCTCCCCCACCCATCACCTTCACTCAATACCAGGTTGAGAGGCAAATGAGGAGACTTCACTCAGGCAAGTCTGCTGGACCAGACAGAGTGAGTCCCCTCGTCCTCAAGACCTGTGCCCCCCAGCTGTGTGGAGTCTTTCATAAACTGTTTATGCTGAGTCTGAGTCTGCAGAGGGTACCAGTGCTGTGGAAGACATCATGCCTCGTCCCTGTACCAAAGACGCCACGTCCCAGTGGCCCCCAGGATTACAGGCCCGTGGCACTGACCTCCCACATCATGAAGACCCTGGAAAGGCTCATCCTGGACCAGCTGCGACCCATAGTAAGACCACATCTGGATCCCCTTCAATTCGCTTATCAGCCTCGTCTCGGAACTGAGGACGCCATCATCTACCTGCTCAATCGTGTCTACACCCATCTGGACCAGCCGGCGAGCACTGTGAGGGTCATGTTTTTTTACTTTTCTAGTGCTTTCAATACCATCAGGCCGACCCCTCCTGGGTGATAAGTTAGCAGCGATGCAGGTGGATGCTTCTCTGGTGTCCTGGATTGTTGATTACCTGACAGGAAGACCACAATATGTACGTCTCCCACAGTGTATGTCTGACAAGGTAATCAGCAACACAGGGGCACCACAGGGGACCGTCCTCTCCCCCTTCCTCTTCACCCTCTACACCACTGACTTCAGCCACTGCACAGAGACCTGCCATCTTCAGAAGTTTTCTGATGACTCTGCGGTGGTTGGATGCATCAGCAGGGATGATGAGTCAGAGTACCGGGCTGTGGTCGACTCCTTTGTCACGTGGTGTGAGCAGAATCATCTGCAGCTCAACGTGGCAAAGACCAAGGAATTGATAGTGGACTTCAGGAAGACCAGGAAACACTTGACCCCTGTTTCAATCCGGGGGGGTCAATGTTGACATTGTGGAGGACTATAAATACCTTGGAGTACACATTGACAATAAACTGGACTGGGCTAAAAACACCACAGCACTTTACAGAAAGGGCCAGAGTCGTCTCTATTTTTTGAGGCGACTGAGGTCCTTCAACATCTGCCAGAAAATGCTGAGGATTTTCTGTGAGTCTGTTGTGGCCAGTGCGATCCTCTATGCTGTTGCATGCTGGGGGAGCAGGCTGAGGGTAGCAGATGCCAACAGACTCAATAAACTGATCCGTAAGGCCAGTAATGTTGTGGGGATGGAGCTGGACTCCCTCAAGGTGGTGTCGGAGAGGCGGATGTTGTCCAAGATAAAGACAATGTTGGATAACACCTCCCACCCACTCCATGACATGCTGGTCAGTCACAGGAGCACGTTCAGTGAGAGACTGAGAGTACCGAAAAGCACCACTGAACGACACAAGAAATCATTCCTGCCTGTGGCCATCTCCCTGTACAACGCATACACTTAACACACTGTTTACTGCTACAGCTACACATGTTTCTTTTTCTTTTTCAGCTATTTATTAATAAGTGACTTTATGTGTGTGTATATATATATATATATATATATATATATACACATTATATATATATGTCTATATTGTACTATTCTTAGTTAGCGTATTGTCTGTCTTGTTAATGTTTGTTAATAATGGAGCACTGTAACAAAAAATAATTTCCCCCAGGGATCAATAAAGTATTTTGATTCTGGTACAGCACAAGTGCCAAGGCGCACATGTGTATTTGTTTGGGAAGCAGCCAGCCGGGCTGCCCAGGTAATGGAGGAAATGAGTGCGCCGACTAGAGAAAAATCAACCGAGAGCATGAGCGAAGGTTACCGAAGAAAAAACAGATGATGGTTCCAATGCCGGAGAGCTTGTCGAACGGAAAGGCCATAGAAGTTCCGTAGTGTGAAGGTATTTTGGCTATTTCAAGTCTGACAAAAAACAGAGTAGCGTGCACTGTAAATTGTGCCGAAAGCAAGTCTGGAAATACAATAAAGCGGTGCATGCTCAATCTCTGACTGAAAGCGCTAATTCGCCATTCGGCTTTTGTCAGACTAAAGTAACTGTTAAAACTGTTTGACAAGCTAAGCTATACAACAAGGAGAGATTGAGAATTTCCTTTTAGTTCTCAGTTTATTTGATACTGACAAAAGTTAGTCAATTTTGTCTGTTCTTCTGTAAAACAAACTAAGATTTATTTTTAGAATTAAAATTTTGTTTCTAAGTGGAATTGACAATTTAGTACTCTGTTTTGTTTGTTCTATTTTGAAACTTAAACGCTTTAGCGGCTGCCCTTTGTGTAGTTTGCAATATTTGCCTTTATTTATCTGAAACTGAAGTCTCATGTTCCTTAAGTACATCTACCCTGTTGAACTTATTATGGGAAATAAATATTTAAATCAAAACAAGCTGCTGATTATTTCACATTTTACTTGTGAGCAACGGCACATTTAAATCTTACAAATATAGTTATTTGGCTTATATCGTGATATATATCGTTATCGCCTGAAATGAAAAAAACATATCGTGATATGAAAAAATCTTATATCGCCCAGCTCTAACTCCACATCAGGAAAGTCACAGTTTGGTTCTTCATCCGCTTCACTATCCATGTAAAAGTCATCACTATTAAAATCCAGAGGTAAATCTTCATCCAAGCTGTTACTCGAATATTCCTCTGCATTGTCCTCTGCCTTGTTGATAGTCTCATCTTTATTTTCTATATCTTCAATATTTTCCACTGTTTCATCCACAATCGAATGTTTGTTCGCCACATCTTCAGTGTATTGCAAAGCCTGGTCCATGGCCTTCTCTGCAAGTTCCACAGCATCTAAAGCAAGGCTCTTTAAATGCTGCTGAACTCTAACTTTAATTCTTCTTCTCCTCGTCCGTGATTTGGCAAGAAGATAACCCATTTCACTAAAATACACAGAAGATTGTGTGCAGAATAGAAGTGTGAGCCATTTTCACACATACTGCAATCCAAAAAATTGCAGAAGATATTCTGAAGAGGAATACAGTGGCTTGCAAAAGTATTCGGCCCCCTTGAACTTTTCCACATTTTGTCACATTACAGCCGCAAACAGGAATCAATTGTATTGGAATTCTACGTGAAAGACCAATACAAAGTGGTGTACACGTGAGAAGTGGAACGAAAATCATACATGATTCCAAACATTTTTTACAAATAGATAACTGCAAAGTGGGGTGTGCATAATTATTCAGCCCCCTTTGGTCTGAGTGCAGTCAGTTGCCCATAGACATTGCCTGATGAGTGCTAATGACTAAATAGAGTGCACCTGTGTGTAATCTAATGTCAGTACAAATACAGCTGCTCTGTGACGGCCTCAGAGGTTGTCTAAGAGAATATTGGGAGCAACAACACCATGAAGTCCAAAGAACACAGCAGACAGTTCAGGGATAAAGTTATTGAGAAATTAAAAGCAGGCTTGGGCTACAAAAAGATTTCCCAAGCCTTGAACATCCCACGGAGCACTGTTCAAGCGATCATTCAGAAATGGAAGGAGTATGGCACAATTGTAAACCTACCAAGACAAAGCCGTCCACCTAAACTCACAGGCCGAACAAGGAGAGCGCTGCAGAGAAAGAGAAAGAGAGAAATGCAGCCAAGAGGCCCATGGTGACTCTGGACGAGCTGCAGAGATCTACAGCTCAGGTGGGGGAATCTGTCCATAGGACAACTATTAGTCGTGCACTGCACAAAGTTGGCCTTTATGGAAGAGTGGCAAGAAGACAACCATTGTTAACAGAAAATCATAAGAAGTCCCGTTTGCAGTTTGCCACAAGCCATGTGGGGGACACAGCAAACATGTGGAAGAAGGTGCTCTGGTCAGATGAGACCAAAATGGAAGTTTTTGGCCAAAATGCAAAACGCTATGTGTGGCGCAAAACTAACACTGCACACACTCTGAACACACTATCCCCACTATTGGTCTTTCGCGTGGGATTCCAATAACATTGATTCATGTTTGTGGCTGTAATGTGACAAAATGTGGAAATGTTCAAGGGGGCCGAATACTTTTGCAAGCCACTGTATGTGGAAACATTGTTTGTAAAAAACACTTCAGCCAGAGTGGAGATTTTCCATCAATCTACACTGTAAAATGTATAAATCAGCAAGTGATAAATTATCACTGTTGCTGGTATTTTCTCAAAGAGTTGTATGTGATAGAAATTGCTGTTTATAGTCCTCCTGTACATCTGCATGTTGCTTCCCGATTAAAATCTATAATTGTGGGGATTCATATTCATGTGATACTTATAACAACAGTTATCAAGTATACCAATTTAACTTTGCTGATGTGCTTGAAGGAAAATTGTTATTTACATGTATTTCCCTGTTCTGCCTTTAATTTTGAGGAGTTCCTTCTAGCTGTTACAGTGCACCTAAAACAAAAAAAATCTGCTGTGATTTACATTTGTTGAATGAGCAATTTTGTAAAATAACAGTATTTTTGTGTGCACAGCTTACAAAACTGTACTGTAAGGCATGCTCTGATTGCATGCTAAAATGTTGTTGCTTAAAAATATAATCTGTAATGCATGATAATTAATAACATCAGCAGAAAGACTTATTAAAAAGTAGATACACAATTTCTATAGAAAAACACCCAGTTGATTTTTGTTCCTATGAATACCAGCATCTTAAACAACTCCAACAACCATGATGAAAAACGCTTTCCTGCTCCCCTCACCATCAGCTGATTAACACTGAGCTGCGCAAAATAACTGCCCATGAACTGAGAAAAGTCAAGCGTGCAGCTGCCAAGATGCCACTTGCCACCAGTTTGGCCATATTTCAGAGCTGCAACATCACTGGAGTGCCCAAAAGCACAAGGTGTGCAATACTCAGAGACATGGCCAAGGTAAGAAAGGCTGAAAGACGACCACCACTGAACAAGACACACAAGCTGAAACGTCAAGACTGGGCCAAGAAATATCTCAAGACTGATTTTTCTAAGGTTTTATGGACTGATGAAATGAGAGTGAGTCTTGATGGGCCAGATGGATGGGCCCGTGGCTGGATTGGTAAAGGGCAGAGAGCTCCAGTCCGACTCAGACGCCAGCAAGGTGGAGGTGGAGTACTGGTTTGGGCTGGTATCATCAAAGATGAGCTTGTGGGGCCTTTTCGGGTTGAGGATGGAGTCAAGCTCAACTCCCAGTTCTACTGCCAGTTTCTGGAAGACACCTTCTTCAAGCAGTGGTACAGGAAGAAGTCTGCATCCTTCAAGAAAAACATGATTTTCATGCAGGACAATGCTCCATCACACGCGTCCAAGTACTCCACAGCGTGGCTGGCAAGAAAGGGTATAAAAGAAGAAAAACTAATGACATGGCCTCCTTGTTCACCTGATCTGAACCCCATTGAGAACCTGTGGTCCATCATCAAATGTGAGATTTACAAGGAGGGAAAACAGTACACCTCTCTGAACAGTGTCTGGGAGGCTGTGGTTGCTGCTGCACGCAATGTTGATGGTGAACAAATCAAAACACTGACAGAATCCATGGATGGCAGGCTTTTGAGTGTCCTTGCAAAGAAAGGTGGCTATATTGGTCGCTGATTTGTTTTTGTTTTGTTTTTGAATGTCAGAAATGTATATTTGTGAATGTGGAGATGTTATATTGGTTTCACTGGTAAAAATAAATAATTGAAATGGGTATATATTTGTTTTTTGTTAAGTTGCCTAATAATTATGCACAGTAATAGTCACCTGCACACACAGATATCCCCCTAAAATAGCTAAAACTAAAAACAAACTAAAAACTACTTCCACAAACATTCAGCTTTGATATTAATGAGTTTTTTGGGTTCATTGAGAACATGGTTGTTGTTCAATAATAAAATTATTCCTCAAAAATACAACTTGCCTAATAATTCTGCACTCCCTGTATCAGTAAAAACCTTCCTATAAAGTATAGATTTCAATTCAATTCACCTTAATGAGCTGCACTACTTACAGTCCTGTGAGCTCTGGTTACTGACAGCAGGTGTGAATGTTTGGAGTCCTAAACTCAGATAGAGATTAGAATAACAAGGGAATGTAAAATGGTTTGATGCACCTGACAGCAGCAGCTCAGAGAGAACTCCAATTGTGAGGGGAGGAGCAAAACTGTCAGAGTTGTGGGACAAGTGAAGAGACCACTGTTGGCATTATTGTTAGCACAAAACATTGAAATTTCAATAGATGTCTAATTATGAAATTGGTCATTGACTCCTGCAGCTAAATAAACATTTATACCGATTACCAGAAAAAAAAATAGTAATGCACTCCTTTCACAGATGTCCCATTAACCATCACTTTTCAAAATAATCTGTGCAAGCTATTGAATATGGCTAATAAGTAGTACAAATAATATGAAAATGACTTACATGTCCAAGATGGTGTTTGAGATCCCAAAGAATCTAAATGTCATAAGGAAATAAAAGAAAGTACATGAGAAAGAAAAAGTTGCAAACATTTCCATTTTTTCCAGGATAATTCAATATGAGAGATTTACTTACTAATGCACAAAATGAACAGTGTAATTATAAGTTTGAAATGCACTGCAAGTGTTTATATGGTAAACTGATCAACTCCAGCAGCAAACACTGGCAGTGCAAAAATGTACCTAACTAGCTGACAGACTTTAAAGTCACAGGAAGATATATATAAATGGTGACATATCCCAGAACAAATCTGAACATAAAAATATTATTAATTGTCTATCTTCAGCAATAACTGCCCTGGCCAAACATTTTTCAGTAACCAATAACTAGATGGAACAGCACAGCACTAAGGTTATGTCCACACGTACACGGGTATTTTTGAAAACGCAGATTTTTCTGTGCGTTTGCACCTTTCGTCCACACGTAAACGGCATTTTCGGTCACTGAAAACGGAGATTTTTTTGAAAATCATGCCAGGGTGGAGATTTTCGAAAACTCTGTTTTTGCATTTACGTGTGGACGAGGGAAACAGAGGAAACGCAGCATCAAAGGTGTGCGCCTTTTTTGACGTCCCACTGTGCGCCAGGGTATTGCTTCGGTGAAATGAATTTCTACAATGGCGGACTTAGACAAAATACCATTACTGTTAATTTTACTCTATGCAGTGTTTCAATGCTTACATAAACACACAGTTACTGTCCCTCCACACATAGGACTCAGTTCTGCTTCTATGCGCCATCTTTGTTTACTCTTTCCCACCCAGGCTCCTAGACTTCTGATTGGCAAACATTTCTACACGGTTAGGAATATATCGCCACCTGCTGCTTTGGCATGTTCCTAGCAGCGTTTTCCTTCGTTTTTGGCTTTTACGCGTGGACGGGATTTTTTCTTTTTTTTAAACGAAGACAGAAAATGTCCGTTTTCAAAATTACCCATGTACGTGTGGACGTAGCCTAAGAGAGTGATCCAGGCAGTGTTTAAGCTGAAAAAGCAGTGTGTTTCTTCCCCCCCCTTTCTTTTTGCACACCATAAATGCATATCTGGTAACATTACCGTAGACGTGACCGGTAGGTTCACGTTCAGATCATGAAACCATTTAAGCTGCAGGCATCTACTGCGGTAATTTAAACAATCATCTCATATTTTACACCCCTATAAAGTGAGCTTGCCACATTGCACATGTAAGATATACTTCACAAAACTAAAAGTGGCCAAACATATTAATATCAATTAAATATGAATATTACTATTTCTTAAGTTGTTTTTTAAATAAAAATGTACACACCAGCTATCATTCGGTCTTACTAGTTCCTCCGTCATGTCTCGCATTTTTTTTTAATTTATTAAGGTTTCATTTTAAAAACTGGAGACATGAAAGGTGTTTGCTTTTAGTGGCATCTAAAGTCCCCTCCAAAAATCAACAAGACAAGAAAAAAGTTTTTGTCTGAATCAGTCTGCACATCTAAGCTAGCTTCATGGCCAGATGTCATCAGTCTGAAATACCGTTCAAACGTCCGGCTCGACTGTGTCACGCCAGCGTATTGTACCTGCTTAATTTGGACTGTTTTCAAAGTATCTGAAAAAATTAAAAACAAAACAAAACAAAATTGTGCATTTCAATCCGGTTGTTAAGTTTGACGTCACTAGCCGTGTCTGGGCCTAAACTCCGCTGCAGGTCCATATATCCAACGATCACTATGGCATTACTGAGAGTTGAAAAACTGTCTAAAGTCATTCATCTTTAATAAAATGATCAGCGTTCTGCTCTACCAGGTGTAACAATTGAGTTTAACATCCAGGCATCCATGAAAACGGAATTTATGACATTTAACGGAGTTAGAAGTTAGCAGGAAGTTAGCTCGCTAGCTTCTATCTAAATACAATACAGCATGTCCTGACTGCGGGGTTTTGGAAACAAATTAAAACGTACAGCTCTGTTATCACTTCCAACATAAATGAAGACAGAAAACTAAACAGCCGTGACGTTTGTAGGGTTACTGAAGTTTGGCTAGCTGGTATATAATGATGTGCTACGTGACCGCTAGCGACACAGCTATGTTAGCATAATATAAACAAGCTAACTTTTTTTCCACTCGATAAAAGTTAACGTGAGTGTTCTCGGTGGTCAGGAACAAATGGCAGGATGCTGTAAAATGGCCAAACTTCAGCCAGGAGAACAACTGAGATAATCCATCCACAATACGAGGTTAGTCATTCATATACTGCTGCATGGGCTGGGCTGTAGTTACATCCTAAGGTTTTAAAAACTGAGCTTAAATAAATGATTAGCGGTAATAAAAGCCGGGGGAGGTCAACAGTGATCACTGACTGTTTTAGGAGCTTTTTAAGGTTAAATAGAAGAAAATACAAAACATTAAACATGTTAACAACACAACAATAATAATGGATTTGATTTCATATAGCGCTTTTCAAGGCACCCAAAGCACTTTACAATGCCACTATTCATTCACTCTCACATTCACACACTGGTGGAGACAAGCTACTGTTGTAACCACAGCTGCCCTGGGGCAGACTGACAGAAGCGAGGCTGCCATATCGCGCCATCGGCCCCTGTGGCCAACACCAGTAGGCAGTAGGGTAAAGTGTCTTGCCCAAGGACACAACGACCAGGACAGAGAGCCCGGGGATTGAACCAGCGACCTTCCGGTTGCAGATACGCTTCCCAACCCCCTGAGCCACGGTCGCCCCTAGCCTTACAAAAGCATTACTAAACGCAGACTACCTTAGGCCCGGAAGTAGGATTCGTCACGTCATCACTTAACAACCGGATGGCCATTATCGGAGCATGCGCAGATTTACGCACAGCTTTCCTTTGATCCTTTGATCCTTTGAGATCAAACAACGCTGACGTCAACGTCGCGGCCACAAAAGTCCATAAATACCTCCTCTTCACCTTTGCAAACACAGTTTCAGTTGGAGCATTTTCAGAAACAGTGAGTTGTAGGTGTAAGGACATGCACGAGAAGAATTTGAAATCTGATGAAAATATGGAAGAGCTTGAAAGAGTGACTCAACAGTCAGAAGACTTCACAGCTCTGCAGGCTAAAATGCAGGAACAAGTGAAAACCATTCAGACGATGCACCATGACTTTCAGCAAAAGCAAGCATCTCTCTTTGAGAAGAACAGCAGCATTGCTGCTCAGTTGTCCCAGATTGAAAGTAAGAGAAACGAACAAAGGAAAGAGATCGCAAATCTCAAGAAAGCTTTAGAGAGTCTTGAGTACCAAGAGGGAGAAGCTCATCATAAAACAACAAAAAAGGATGAGATAATACAAAAACAGAATAGGGGAATAGTACAAAACCAGGAACTGATAGTTGAGCTGAAAAAAGAAACATGTATTCTGAAAGAGCAGCTTAGGCAGAGGGACAGTGAAATCCTGATCCTGAAACAGGAGAAGGACAGTCTGTCTGCCGCGCTCGCAAAGCTTCAGAAACACGAGGCCCCTCTGAAAGAAACTCTGTGGAATCAGAAAACACAGACCGAAAATCTGGAGGAAGAAAAAGACAAAGTCCTGGAAGATCAGAAACTGGTGAAGGACACAAAAGAAATGCAGAACAAACTGGACACGCAGAGAAAAGAATTAGTGGAGGCTGAGACGGAGATAGAAGACACGGCAACCCCAGAGTCCTCCTCATTAGAAATGCAGGAGGTGTATCAGAGCGCCGAGAAGAGCGGAGTCAACACGAAAACACTGAACATGGGGGAAAAGTTGTGTGTCCACAGAGTTATTCAGTTGGTGGTTTCACAGGCCATAGAAAAAGTCTCTTCTAAATACAAGCTCTTCACAGAGCGCCTGACTCCTGACTGCATCAGCGATCGCCTGATTGAGAGAATCTGGCCTGAAATTGAGCTGAAACATTTGGACCTATCCCCAAAATGGCTGAAAAAGATAGACAAGGCCATTCTCAAGGATCTTTGCAAAACACACAACTGCAAGGAAAAATATCTGATTTTTAATCTGAGGGAACAGCTTGATAATATCACTGTCCCAACCTTCACCAAACACCTGTTGGCTTTACCAAGAAGAGTACTCAGTGTCTCTAAAAACAGGGAAGAGTACAAGGAAGTGGTGAAAAATTTCACAGAAGATCTGGTAATGCACATTATAAGCCAAGAAAATGAGACAGCGATATGGCATCCAGGAACATTAGATTTCATTATACAGAGGCTTTCCCATAAGATCTGGAACAAAGTTTTGTCCAAAAACTACAAAATGTCCTTAGAGAACATTGAACAGCTCAGCCTGACGGTGTGCAACGAACTCCATGACAGGTGGCCTTCTCCAGTCTTCTTAATGAAGTTAGACAACCCAGAGTTTGACGAAGCAATCGTCAAAAGCTTCAAAACACATGCCAAACTGAGGAGCCAAAATGTCATCGTTAGGGCTTTCTCATGTGCACGCTAAAATTGAACTGAAACGTGCAGTTTCTCATCCAAACTGCACGAGTGACAAAACTCTTAAATTGGCTTAAAATATGCATTTACATTGGGCAATCTAAATTTCATTTTAAAACCAGAGTGGTTAAAAATAACCACTCTTCTTTTCCCAACTTCCTTCCCTCATCACCAACTGGCCGAGGCAGATGGCCACCCCATCCCAGAGCCTGGTTCTGCCGGAGGTTTCTCACTTTTAAAAGTGAGTTTTTCCTCCCCACTGTCGCCAAAGTGCTTGCTCTAGGGGGTTGGAGTTTTTGTGCATTATTGTAGGGTCTTGACCTTACAATATAAAGCACCATGAGGGAAGTGTTGTTGGGCTTTGGTGCTGTTTCTTAACTCAAAATGTCCAATTACAACAGGACATTTTGAGTTAAGAAACAGCACCAAACCACTAAACAAAAGAAAATAAAAATTAATAATAAAACATCAAAATAAAAAAAAATGAATTTGTGCTTTGTTCTATTTGCTGTAAATTTGCTAAGAATGTCATATCAGATTAGAATTGTGTGTCTCAATATCATGTATCATAGCATCATTGTGTAGGCCAGTTTGAAGTGGATGTCATAGTAATGTCTTTCTGTACGTGTGTACAAACCAGTGGTGAAAAAACACAGGAGCTACGCAAAGAATATTTTCACCGAACTGTCTTTTCTGTCTGCCAGTGTGTCATGCAGTTTTCAACATTAAAGACCTTGGCAAAGAAAAAAGGTTCCCCACTCCAGCTCTTGGGAATCCATATACCCTTCATATCAATATTACTTTCAGACAACAATTAATTATTTACATTTTTAGTAAAAAGCCTTCAACCTGGTTATATTTAAATTTATTTAGATTGTGTTCACCCTCAGACTGACACATCTGAATTCAAACTGATAAACAGGATTTAAAAGGAGGGAGCGATGGACACTGAGCAGCAGATCAGTCCGTGTAAAAACAGGACATAAGTTTAAGGGACAGGGGGGATAATTTGATTGTGATCATTTTTGATCTGACTCAGTGGTGCTGGCTTCTCTCCCGGACACATCTTTCCTTTACATGAAGGTCACTGATATAGAATAGAATAGAATAGAATAGAATAGAATTTTATTAATCTCTATGAGAAGGTCCATTTATTGTTCATTCTTGAGGATGTGGTTTCTGTGTCTGTTCTTTCTATCCTCACATGCAGCTCAACTTTAAAAAGCAGTGCAGCTGCATGGTTGCACATGATTGTTTCCTATTGTGATGGCTGCAGTTACAGCCACAGATTTTGGGTAATATCTGCCAAACATCACAGTGCTACAATAGAGACTTATACATACCACTACACTAATGCAGGGCTGCACAATCAATCATGTAGATTCCTGATCTATTATGTTTAATGACATCAGTGCCATTTCAGTCCTAACTGTGCAGCCCTGATCAATAATCTGAATGGAAACTGGTTCTTCTTTACACTGATTAACTGCTGATGTCTCTGACTGGATTGTCTGTTTGATTTGACACTTAAGTTATTGTGTAGTTACATTAGAACCATCAGTCTGCCACCAGTGTGTGATTGTGCTTTATTTTGTAAATGGACTGGTACTTACATGGTACTTTTGTATTATATTTGCACATTTTAAGTACATTTTACTACAAGCCTCACTTACCCATTCACACTCTATGCCTATGCAGTTTTATCCTAACATGCACACACACACACACACACACACACACACAGTCATCTGGGTAAAATCAGGGTTCAGTATCTTGCAGGAGGAGGAGACAGGATTGAACTGCTGACTCTCTGATTAGTAGATGACTCACTGACACAAAGACTCACCATCCCTTTGAGTAACTGCACCCTTGCTGAAGCTCATTCACTCATTGAAGTGCCTCTGATAAAGTAGGTCTTACAAACGGTGACCATCTGAAGCTGAAAAAAAGAGTAGAAGAACTCAGGTTAGTGATGTGAAAACCTCTAATGTCACAAATCTGTCAAAGAGGTGGTGAATGCTGTGATGCTGTGTAATTCATGGGTCAGACTCATGTAAACTAAAGGAACATCTAAACAATTTAAAGATACAGGGTACACACACACAAAAAAAGTTTTTCTAACACATTACATGATTAAATTCAATGCTATGTTCTAAATATATTTTTACAACAGAGACACATTATGCATAAAAAAGAAGATGTAATTCATATGATTTGTTGTTGTTTGTTTGATTTTTGGTTTACAAGCAATTAACAGAAAAACATTGGACCTCTGAGAAGAGGAGCTAAAAGTTCTTAAATATATATCAGTTTAGCCAAAATTGTAGCATAATTTATATAGTCACACTTAAAATTTCACCACAGTTTCACATGGTTCTTCTTTAGCATGGAATTTTCCTTTAACATTTATAACAAAGAAATAGCAACATCTAGTGGGGACTGAGTCAAATGATAGCTTCATTACTATCAGTTCCACCCATTACAGAGGAAATGAAACTCACTTCTTTATCACAACGGAGACATTTTTGAATGCTGGGATCTGAACTGACAAACTGACAGTGAGTGGATTATAACTGAAAAGGACTTTGTTTTGGTGAGTTTTGTTATAAACTAAACTAAAATATCTGAAAATCAGTGGAAATGACTGAGAAACTTGCAATCGTAGAAAATTTCTTGAGCTGCCACGTGTGTTCAGAGACTTTCAAAGATCCTGTGTCTCTGTGCTGCAGCCACAGCTTCTGTTCAAGCTGCCTGCAGAAATTCTGGGAACAAACTACAAACAAAAACTGTCTGATTTGTAAAAGAAAATCTTCAAAGGATGAAACATCTATAAACGTTTCTCTCAAAGTACTTGCTGACTCCTTTGCTAAGAGGCAGAGTGAGAGCTCACCTGAGACAGAAAAAGAAAAGGAGGAAGAGAAGGAGGAGGTGGTGTGTGATAAACATCCAGACGTCCCTTACTGGTACTGTGAGGATGAAGACAGAGCTGTGTGTCCTGTGTGTGAGTTTTCTCTCCACCAGAGTCACAAAGTGGTTCCTGTAGAAGAAGCAGTCAGTGACCTGAAGGAGCAGCTGAAATCTGACTTAAAGTCTCTGCAGGACAAGAGGAACAAATACAAACAAGTGGAGGAAACATACAATGAAATGAGGGAACACATGAAGAAGCAGCTGTTGTCCACAGAGAGGCAGATCAGAGCAGAGTTCAAGAAGCTCCAGCAGTTCCTGAAAGAGGAAGAGGAGTCCAGACTGGCAGCTCTGAGGGAGGAAGAGGAGCAGAAGGGGAGGACTATCAGCAGAGAGATGAAGATGATTGAGGAGCAGATCTCCTCTCTGTCAGACAGCATCTGTGCTGTTGAAGAAGAGCTGCAGAAACACAGCGTGCCATTCCTCAGCAGTTATAAAGACACTCAGAGCAGAGCCAGAGCCCAGAGCTCAGTGTCAGATCCACAGCTGGTCTCAGGAGCACTGATAGATGTGGCCAAACACCTGGGCAACCTGTCCTTCAGAGTGTGGGAGAAGATGAAGGAGAAGGTCCACTTCAGTCCTGTCATTCTGGACCCAAACACTGCAAACCGCTGGCTCTATCTGTCTGATGATCTGACCAGTGTGAGACAAGGAGACACATGGCAGCAGCTTCCTGATAATCCGGAGAGAAACACTAATTATACCAGTGTTTTTGGCTCTGAGGGCTTCAGCTCAGGGAAACACAGCTGGGAGGTGGAGGTGGGAGACCATCCTGACTGGATAGTGGGTTTAGTTAAAGAGTCAGTTGACAGGAAGGGAGAGTGTTTTGCATCACCAACATGTGGAATCTGGTGTTTAACACATTACAGGGGAAAATACACTAATGGTGATGGTCAGACTGTGACAGTGAAGAAGAGTCTCCAGAGGATCAGAGTCCAGCTGGACTATGACAGGGGGGAGGTGTCCTTCTATGACCCTAAAGACATGACTCTGATCTGCACTCACAGAGACACTTTCACTGAGAAACTCTTCCCATTTTTTAACATTGGAGAGGCAGGAGACGCCAAAACCTCTGATATCAAAATCTGTGAGACGGAGATTTCTTTGAAAACTGCAACGAGGTCTCTGTGAGTTTTTTGTTACAGCTTGTTTTGTGGTTGTTTGCTTTTCAATTTCGGTTACCCCTGTTGTTATTTTTTTATGTGAAAAATTTCAGAAAGAAAAATTTAGTACCTGAAGCTTTTTATACAATAAGATACAAATTATTTTCAAAACACAGAGTAAAACAAAATCATAAATGTAATATTTTCTGTTTTGTTGTAAATTCAGTTTGAAGGTGTTTAAAGTCATTAAGTGTTCATGAAACTGTTTTTAAACATTTCATCAGTATAAAATAGATGTGACATTGATAAACAAGCACTGATAAATGTCACTTTCTTTATCTTTATCAGGTATTTAGATCCATATCAGCTAATAACAGCATCGTGACAATTTGTGCTTCTAATGTCTGCTTTTAATACTTAACTGTCAGTGATTCATTTAAATGTGTTTCTTATAGCATGTTCTCCATTATGTTGCAAAATAAGCCAAACTGTGTACATTGGTGTAATAGTTCAGCCATGTTTTTCTTTAGAACGTGTCATTGCAGAATAATGTTGACTGTCTGACATTTATTCAGTTGTATTCATACAAACTAAAGCTCATTCTTTGTTTTTTAGATTGTTCCTAAGTTCTGTATAAATTGCTTTGTCAGATACAGACACTGTTTTCTTTGTTACTGACTGACCCGAAACATTTATTTCATAATTGTTGAACATTTGTACAGTTGGAGCTGCTGTTTGTTCCAGTGTGTTTCTGTGAACTCTCACTTCATATTCCAGATCACATCAGCACATTCAGGATTTAGTCTTGTTAACTGTGGATTTCCTGTTTTTCACCTGCAGAACAAATCTGATGAAAATGTCGGAAACACGAGTTCACTGACTTCCTGGATTATTTTCTGTCAATAAAAATATCAAAGTCTGGCTGCGTTTTGATTTGTGTATAAACATCGAAGGAAATTTGATCTCTTAATTTTTATTGTTTAATTCTTACTGTATTCAAACGGTCCTTTTATTGGTAACACATTAACACATCTTGTTGAAGTTAGAGAAACACGTGCATCACCTAAGAGAATAAAGCAAAAATCTGAAGAATCACAGAACTTAAGGATTAATATTATTATACAGAAGAAATCCAAAGTGGCAATAAGAGACAAAAGGGAAAGTAAGAGGAGGAAACTTCATGTAGTTTATGTGTAGGGCTGCACAAAAAAACTGTGTTTATTATTTAACTGTTGATAATTCAAACAGAATGCTGATTTATTAGAGGCATCAGTGTCATTTTAGTCCTCACTGTGCAGTCCTGATGTTGTTGGTCAGACTGTGACAGTGAAGAAGAGTCTCCAGAGGATCAGAGTCCAGCTGGACTATGACAGGGGGGAGGTGTCCTTCTATGACCCTGAAGACATGACTCACATCTGCACTCACAGAGACACTTTCACTGAGAAACTCTTCCCATATTTCAGTATTGGGGGGGCAGAAGATGCCAAAACCTCTGATATCAAAATTTGTCAGACTGAGATTTCTCTGAAAACTGCAACGAGGTCTCTGTGAATTTTTCGTTTGTTTTTTTTTTCCGCAGATCACATCAGCACATTCAGGATTTAGTCTCATTAATTGTCTTTTTCACCTGCTGAACAAATATGATGGAAATGTCAGAAACATGAGTTCACTGATTTCCTGGATTATTTCTGTCAGTAAAATATATCAAAGCCTGGCTGCAGTCTGATGTGTCTGTAAACACAGAAGGACGCTGAACTTTCTATTTAAACTGTCATTTTATTGATAACACCTTAACACATTTTCTTGAAGTTAGAGAAACACGTGAAGCACGGAAGAGAACAGAGCAATAATCAGAAGAATCAGAGAACTAGAGGATTAATATTATTATACAGAAGAAACCCAAAGTGACAAAAAGAGACAAAGGGAAAGTAGAAAGAGCCAACTGCAGAGAAATGATGGAACAAGGTTGGAAACAGAGGGAGTGGGGAAAGAGTGAAAGACACCCTATGAAGAGAAGCCGGCTCAGTGTTGTCAGTGCAGCTCAGTCAGTGACTGTAAAAAGAAGATGGCAGAAGTTCAGAGTGGCTCCAGCTCATCTCAGTGATGCTTCATCTGACTAAATAACAGGAAGGCAGCAGAGCTCACACTGGCCTCAAGAGGAGGACACTTCATGTAGTTTATATGTAGGGCTGCACAATGAATCACTGTTCCTTATTTCATCTTTGATAATTCACACAGAATGATGATTTATTAGAGGCATCAGTGCCATTTTAGTCCTAACTGTGCAGCCCTGATCAATAATCTGAATGGAAGCTGGTTCTTCTTCTACACTGATGAACTGCTGATGTCTCTGACTGGATTGTCTGTTTGATCTAAAGTTATTCTGCAGCTACATTAGAAGCATCAAGCTGCCGTCAGTGTGTGTTTGTGCTTTATTCTGTGTGACAGCGCCCCCTGCTGGAGCATCTTTACTCTTTGAAGCAGCAGTGACTCTTGGTGCTGACGGTCACTCAGCTATGTACAAAAGGCAGCCAGTCTGCACTGGCAACACAGAGCCCCATAGAGAAGCATGCCAAATAATCATCATCACATCATCATCATCATAACTGTCAACTTCCTCATAGTCATCCTCAGTGCTATAATCTATATATAATATTCCTTATCATTATAATCATCTTCATTATATCATCTGGAGACAAAAATAGTTATATGCACTTAAAAAGCTGCGAAAATAGAGAGAGAAAGGTCGAGTATACCAACATTCAGTAGAAAATGAACCCAAATAAAAAGAAAAACACCAAAAAAACAAGTAAAAACAAAAACAAGTGTCCTGTTGACTGTCATGCAAAGAAAAAAAGGCCAGCTGCTTGTTAGTTGCAGTTTGTAATACTGTGAACTCCCTCATTTTAAATATGTGAATCTCATCATGATTTTAAAGTTTAGAAACACACAAAGAAGAACAGAAGAACGACACCTTTGTACTGTACATGCTGCTTTTTCTTCTTTTTCTGGAGGGGGTCAGGGTCATGTTAGCACGGTCACGCACATATGTGTGGTCAAAGATAACCTTTGACCTTTGAGTATTAGAACAGGCTGAACTAGATATGAACACGAGTATGATACAACATCTCTGTTGTTCACTGCAGGAAATAAACAAAACGTTAATCTGACAAAATCTTCACCATCCTATCAAAAAGGTGAAGTGTTTGGTGGGAGAGTTCACACAAAATACAGTCCTGCATCATATGAATTTCAAAGCAAACATGTATCCCACTCTGTAAAAGTGGTAATGACATTAAGTAGAAGGAAAAAATGGACAACATAAAACAGCAAAAAATGTAAATCTGCAGAAGAAAAACAGCAGAAAAAGCAAAAGTCATTTCCACCATGTTGGTCGTTACACAAAAACACATGCAGAATGCAGATTGGGTGTACTATCCATTTAAAGCAGTCATGTTTTTGACATGAAGCATCGTCTCTTTAAACAACTGCAGACAGTACTTGTACAAGTGCATGATTTGTACAATAGGAAACGAAAAAAAGAAACAAAGCACAGTAAAAATGTCGACTACAATAAATAAATAAATATTCAAAATAAATTAAAACCTGAGGACTGTTCACCAAGACGACTGAGCGGTCTTTTTCTATCTTGGTCTGACCAATAGGGGCGAGACAAATGTGAAGGCAGCCAATGGTGGATGAGCAAAGTAAAGTGGAGCTGATGAAAAGTCAAACCTCCACAAAATCAGTTTTCAGTGCTGCAAAGTCCATCCGCTCAGTCCTGCCACCTCTGGCACAAGCACTTTATGTCATAAAAAGCTGATAACACTTTACTGTAACACAAACAAACCAAACTAACAGAGTAAAAGCATGAAAAAAAGAAAAAAAAAACACATTAAAGAAAGCAGATGAAAACAGAGTCCTGGGCTGAAGGCAGGGGACTGATGTGTCCTCCGAAAAATAAAGCCTTCTCATTTCATCATCCACACTGCACACACTTTCAAAATATCCTCCCAGGCTTGTAAAGAATACACACTGAAAGCAACCAATGTACATGCGTGCAGACACACTCACACAAATATTGCACCTGTGGCAAAAGACTAGCGAAATGCACACGCCCAACCAAACGCAGCCTTCATTCTTCATCGCTGATATGGGCGTTAAGCGCCTGTAATCTGCGTGTGCTTCGTTTAGACAAAGCTGCAGCACCAGCTTGCTGTGCTGTGGCTCTGGAAGTGAGAAAGGTCAAACATCTACCGGGATCCTTTCTTCAATGTGCTGACTGCTTTTGTCATTTTGAGTGGGGAAAAAAGGACTTGCTGTTTTTCACTGAGATTTTTGGAACTTAAAAATACCTCACATGTTCAGAAAAGACCACAGAGCTCTGGTATTCAGCTGTCGCCTAGCAAACAGCAGGACTCGCCAAACACCTTTTTTGCACCACTGACCAGAAAATAAAACCATCTCCAGGTGGGGTGAAGGCTGAACCAGCATTCACAGAGATTCGTGAGAGAGGCAAGGTTTAGGAAACAGCACGTCAAAGCAACTCTGACCAGACTGTTTCAGAACAAATTATCTGTACGCTATAATATTCTGCATATCTGATTCATTATTGGTTATAACAAAACACATTCACCTTCACAAGATGGTCACTGTAAGATGAAATACATATATCTGATATCGTTTAATAAATTGTGGTCCTTTCTAATCTGTTTGAAAGTCTTGAAATCCATTAATAATTTAATTTAGTACAGCACTTTGTTCCAATTCACATTGAGTTGCTTGTTGTGAGTTATTCTCCTGAAACTCTACAAGCGTTTCTTCAACACTATAAAGTTTCAGTCGCAGGAACATTATTATTATTTGTCGTGCAGCAAATTAATATTTTTTTTAATTTGGAGCTTTTTGGGGCAAGCATCTCACCTCATTTAAACAGTTTAGTTTGCTTCAACAGGAGTTGTGTGGTGGTATTTCCATAGTCAGTGTCTTTCATCAGTTACTTCTAGCTTTCACAAGTTAAAAATAGCTGTTTTTGTCAAGGGAGTCTTGTGGTTTTGTATTAGATGGAGCTGTCTGACATGTAAGGTTCAAGCTTGGAAAAGGTTTGAAAATATTCTAAATTATAATGCAAATTTTAATTTCTTTTAACTGGGTTTTGCTGTTAATCGAGCCCAGTACAACACAGCCTCTATAAAAGTACTCCTCCCTGCTTCACCAAGCTAGCCGCCTGCTGACCTCGATCTAGTGTAAGTAATATACTGAATGTGAATAAATGCCTCATATAATTCACCTGAAAGAAGCCAAATTATCCCATCAAAAGAAATTATTTATACAACCTAAGAGGCAACAGGCACTATGATGTACTCAGCTTCAGTTACTTTATAACCATTCCTAATCATCTGTGTTTTTTCAAATACCTGCAATGAATTGTCTTCATTGGAGCAGAGGTTTCACTGTGACACATTTTTCTTACAACAGCTTGATACATCACTCTAGAATCAAGCATCCTGGTCACAGAGACAAACGTATTCCCCTCTTCATATGCATGTTCTTGTGACTGCTTTGTTTTACACCCATCAGCTCAGACATTTAGAGATCAGGGCGTCACCGGTGCTGGAAAGTAGCACTCCTGCTGCACGCTGTTTGCTTTGATTTGAAGCCGAGTCAAGTGAACCTGTTCTCCTGCCTTTTACTTTGCAGCAAGGGACAAACGACAGGTTCCTCCAACTGTACCGACTTATCGTGACTGGACTGACATGCACTTACTCAGCACACTCATACACACACTTCAGGGCTCGATCTCTACATGGACGCCCATCAGACGCACCCCTTCCAAAAAAAAAAAAAAAAAAAAAAAAACAAAAAAAAAAAGAACAAAAAAAAAGAACAAAAAAAGAACAAAAACAAATAAAATTAAAATAAAATTAACAAATAAAACTGCAAACGCACAATCAAAAACATGTTAACCATGAGTTTGGGCACACTGTTATAGCTAACATACAAGAAGCAAATTACAAAAACTGCCAATATCATATTCCACTTAATAGCCACAATAAAAAACAGCCACTGTAAATATGGGGCAGGGGGACATGCTTCCTTAAAAAGATAGAGAAAAAAAAAAGATTTTCTTTAACTCTAAAAACCACTGGCATCAAGAATTCTGAATTATACAAATTACATATACAATTGCAAATGTGTAATAATAATTATAATAATAATCATAATAATAGAGTAATGATAATAGATTTTACTTAAAACTTTACATACTGTATTTCCAGTGCAGTGTTTATGTCACACAAGTGTGGATTCACAGGAGGACAAGAGGGTTGGTGTCACAAAAGACCACAGGAAGGAATCACACCCATTGCTGAAAAACACCCCCACCCCCATCAAACACCCAGCGTGCCGGAGGGAAGAAGAGGAAGTCGTGGGGGATGAGGGACGCTGCTGCTGTTCGGCGGTTGTCAGAAGGTGCGGTAGGACAGGTGACAAACAGGGGGCAGTAGTAGTAAAAGAAGAGACGCATGCTGGGAGGGGGTTGAGGCCGGGCGTCCAGTTTGTTGTTGAAGGACAAAGAGCTCCCAGACCACCACTGGACGTGTTCTTTCACCCCTTCCTCATCCTCCTCCTTTGCCTCCTCCTCTCTCCAGCAGAGCACTCCTGACAGACGAAACTACAGCATTTAACCCTGAGAAGGAAAAACAACAACAAAAAAAAACCCTGAACATTAAATAATTACACAGTTCACAAGTGTCACACACATACTGCCCATTCAACATAATTAAAAAAAATGGCTTTCAAACACTGGTAAATGGGTTTAGTGGCTTCACAAACACTGTTAGTTGAATCGAGCTGGAATATATTTCCTCAGCTGTTTCTCACATGTAGCACACAACAGGAAATAGCCACTTCTGATGCATCTGCCCTGAATAATATATGGATGTAGCACGCAGGAGGCAGCATACACGATGCCCACGTGCTATCAGTGAATGCACCAGCCTGTTACTACTATTGCCACATTGATCCAATCGAACATCACACTTTGTTCCAGGAAGCTGTGCGGTTGAAAGGCGACTAACAAGCATGCACATCTTGCAGTTTCGACACAAGAATGTTTATAAATTTTAGGAGAATCAAGTTGGAATATTTTTCTTCAGACGTCCTTTCTCACATAATGTGTAGCCCACAGCAAGAAATAGCCTGCTTCGGATGTGTTCACACTAATGAAAATACTCCAGAGAGGGAGCTGCCTGGACAGAGCGTGCAGAAAGCAGCACACATTACACCACTGCACTTACTTTGGACATCGGTAAATCTGACATGATGTGGATTCTCACATGCACCTCTCTTAACTAAGTCCTGGAAAACATCAGGGCTGGATTGTATGTGTCAAAACGACTTAGTACAGAGAGACAGCTCTCAGATATAACGTACAGACTATAAAAGCAGCTGATTATGCTTAGAATAGCCAAGCTGTTTACCCTTTCTACTATTAAACAGTATAAACAATCAAAGAGAACAAACCAAAATGCACCCAAGGGTTAAAAAAAATCAGTCTGGTTATATTAGGGGTGGCTGTAGCTCAGGTGGCAGAGCAGGTCAGCCACTAACCAGAAGGTCGGTGGTTCGATCCCAGGCTGCTCCAGTCTGCATGCCAAATATCCTTGGGCAAGATACTAACCCCACATTGCTCTCCGATGCGTCCATCGGAGTGTGAATGTGTATGAATGTTAGATAGTTACTTAGCACTTAACCTTAGAAGTGCTGGTGTGATTGGGTGAATGAATTAGTTGTGTAAAGCGCTTTGAGTGCTCGGACAGAGTAGAAAAGCGCTATATAAGAACCAGTCCATTTACCATTTATATAAAGAGCTGTTCATTGCAGATTTCATAGCAAATTGATTAAGGGGCTTTTTCTTTATTTCCAGTTGAAAACATACAGAGGTGGGTGCTGATATCAATTCACTTTGGCATAACAGGTTCAGCATATAACAGGTGAGCAAAAAGGTCAGGAATGCTTTGAGTACTCAATACTTTTCTGCTCTTGGCTCTGCATTATTTCAAAGAGAGTGTCAATGAGAGCTGTGAGCATCTACTGTTTAAACTTTACGTTTATGAGGGGCAGCCAATCACAAGGAATTTGGCTTAGAGTAAGAGAAACAGCTTGATTCAGAGCCCAGGAGGTGCACCAAGATGCAGTTTTTAAAAAAAATCCTTTTTTAACTTAAACTATCAATCATGTAAAGGTACACTGGTAAGGTCCAAGAAAATACACATGGAACTGGAAATGAGCATAACAGATCCTTCTGCTTTCAGTTTACTCAGTCCATACCTCACTGGAGTGGCGCAGCTGGTGCGCCTGAGCAGTGGAAGTGGATGTTCTGCCACTTGCTGTCTCTGCGATGCCAGACACGAGTCTCCTCTGACTGGCTGGACCGCGGCCGACCCTGGCCGTCAACAAACTGAGTCAGGCGGATGTAGGCGATGCAGGCTGCATCCTCGCCGATCAGGTGCACATGGGGGTTCAGGATGGTGGTGTGGATCGGCTTGCTGTTCTTAGCCAAAACTGAAAGGATGATGAGGACAACGTCATCAAATACGATGGCACAACTACAATAATGACAGGACCAGTGTTACTACTGATGATTCAATTTAGTTATATCAATGGAAATTAATTCACAATACCAGGAAGCAGGAAAAAAGTAGGTAAACATACAAGTATTAATCTCGGTTTGTGGTTTAGGCAAATATGCTTTTCATCAAATGTATCTATTAATCTTACGGTTCTCAAAGTAGAATCTGTGGAAATCCATTCCCTCTACCAGGTTTCCCAGGGCCTCCGGCTCAAATGAAGTCAGTCCAGGGTCGCAGATCTTACTGAAGAGGACACATGAGCGCATGTTAAAGATGCCAAACACTAACTTTAAACCACAGAAACTACATAGTACATTCAAAAAGAGACTCACGCGTATGCCTCAAAGTCTCCGTTGTTGATGGCCTCTATCAGCTGTTCGGTTATCTTGATAATTTCTTGCTTGCGTGCTGCAGTGAACATGTACGAGCAAAAGTTAATCAGAGGCAAACACAAGAGCCATCAATGTTAGCTCATTTAACTTCAGTTCATTTAAACACAGTTTTAACTGATTTACACCAAACAGATGCTCAGGCAAAGGCAGTTAGCGCAACAGCTACGCTAGAAAAACTGAGAAAATGTGTAGCAGCAGCAGGTTAATTCATACACGCCACAGAGACACATACAAGAGGCCGGGTGATCATGTGATCCTGGACGCTGTCAAACACACCTTAATGTGAGCACACACAAGGCTTCTCCTTATATCACCATAAACCGTGTCACCTATATATTTAAGGGCATAACAGTGAGTCAACACACACAGAATCCCTGTGCTGTTAGCGGTGCTCTCTGTGGTGCAGCACACAGGAGGTTAATAAGGCTCAGAAGTAAAGTGCATCACATTAAACACAAAGTACTTCACTCCATATACACCTGTTCGCACAATCAGAACACTGTTAAACTACCAAACAGGCGCCCTCTGAAATCCTAACACGTCATTTGATAAGGGCTCCTGACTGGATACCATGCGCAGGGTTGGGGTTTGGCTCACTCAGTACTCACTCTGGGAGGAAGACAGGGGAGGGCTGGAGGGGGAGTGAGGGGAGGTGGGGAAGTGGTGTGTGCATGTGGAGGGGTAGGCCTGGCACTAGGTACCGGCACCGGCGCAGCATCGACTTCGGGCGCAGGGGCCACCGGCGCCCTGCGAACGCTGCTTACCAGGTCTGTGAGCCGAGACACTGAGTGCAGTCCAGGCAAGATGGATGGATGGGTGATGGAGGAACGCATAGAAACAGATTAAAAACATTGTCAGAAGGTGGTAGAGACAAGGAGAAGAGAGGAATGAATAAATAAGGAAATCCCTTCAGGAACTATAGTTCACTATAACTGTACAGTGAACTTAAATTATACAGAGTAATTTTACAAGTAATCATAGATAGACCATCATAGATCTGCAAGGTTTAGCTGCCTTTGTACAGCAAGATTACATATAAAGTCTTAAGAATAATTTATCCTCAGCCTGACACGTTAAAGTGCACATTTATTTAAATAATTAATTAAATGTATGAAATGTAAGAAAGCTCAAATTTAAAAGAATGTAACACTGAACTAAAAACATGTCAGAATACAAAAGTAATACTATGTGATGATTATGCAATAAATACTGAAATCTTTTAATTAAAAAACCCTATTTGGACTACATATATTTTGAGACTGCATTTGGAGGTAGCTTTAGAAGGATAAGCTTTATTTATATCTCTCCTGCAACTATAAAGGTTATTTTAAAAACTGTTAAAGGGACTGCAGAAATATCCAGAAAACAGCTGTGAAAAAACTGCAGTTTTTTATATTCCTCCTCATCTTTCCCAAAATAGCACATGAAAATCAGATCAGTATCAAATCAGTATCAGTGCATCTTTTCATGCATCATCTTGGCAATAAATGAGAGCAAGAGGAAGATATATTTATCATTTAGTTCTCTCTGTCTGTTGTTGCTCTTTTCTACTTACTCTGCATGGGGACTACCGGGGTGTGTGGAGGGGAGGGGGCAGAGAGGGCAGAGGGAGGTGGAGTGTTGGCTCTCCCTTCTCCGTCAGCTACGGGCCCTGATCCCCTACGCACTGAGCCCAGCAGGTCAGCGAACTTTGCGGCAGCTGAATTTAGGAACGGAGGGACATGAGGAATGACACTTAAATGTAACCGCATGAATGACAGTTTGTCTAGGTGAGCACTAAGACAAGCAGTCCTCTCAGACTAATGTGAAGAAAATGATTTATATTTTATTATTTATATTTATATTTATTTACATGAATATATCAAATGACACATCATTTGAAGTAGCGCTAAGGTGCTGACTACATTATCAGAGCTCTTCAAGACAAAGTTAAACTCAAACAAAGACAGTGAAAGAAACATAAGACAGGGTTCATGCCAAGAACTGGAATGCAGTCGCACTGTGTTGTTATTCCATGAACATCCAATAGAGGGAGACAAAGAGTTGTCCTAATCCCATGTGGTGTGGGTGGCACAATGTGGGAGGATGGTAGAGGAGCGATATGCTATAGAGCACTCTGGTGGTTTATAGAACTTTTCCCTTTTCTGTATTTAAGTTGTTAATTTCAGACTGATGCAGAAATAGAGATAAGGCTGTCTAAGTCAAGGCATTACAGGGATTTAGTGGCTCTACACGGCAGCAGATGCATGCTTTTAATATAAGCGAGGACTATTTAATACAAGCAAAACACGCAGAAAGGGATTTAGTCAACTTTTTGAATGTGTTATAGGCATTTGGCGGCCATGCTGACTTACAGTGCACAGCAGCTGAGGAGCTCTGAGAGCTATCAGGTTGGGAGCTTGTGCTGGACTGCGCCTTAAGCGAGCTGTTGTCTAAGCTCTTCCCTAACACACACACACACACACACACACACATATATATATGGAGTGACACCAATCACAATAGAGATGATAGCCATATTCATACTTTGCACACAAAAACACAGAAATGTCCCAGTGAGGAACGGTTGGAACGACATATGAGATGGCATGAAGGAGGCAGATGAATGTGATGAGCGCAGTCTGTCTTTACTTTTTCAGAAAAATTACTGCTACTATTTGGCACAGCCGTCTGTCAATAGATTGAGCAAGAGAAGAAAAAAAAGAGGAAAAAAAAAAGCTTTTTTTCTCGTTATCTCAGTTAATGACTCCATTTTGGCAGGATTTACAACTGCGGCTGCCGCTGCATGAGAGGTTTTACTGAGACTTTAATGGGAGTCTTGCCAGTAAGCAGAGGATGGATGATGACAACAGTGATGGCCATGATGATAATGAGAGAGAGTTGGATGTTACTCATTATCGCTTGTCTGTTTAATCAGCTGGCACGCGAACAACTCATTGACAATAGAGGGAAAGAAAAGGCCCCTGCAGGGAAACAAGGAATTTGCTGCCACTGGAAGTACACCCACTCAAACACAATTACATGAAATTCACAGACCAACTATTAAACAATCCACACCTTTTGCAACAATAATTTTGACATTTTTCTGTTATCACTAAAAATTAATTGTGCTAAGTACAGAAACCAAGTATAATGAGGGAAAACTGTCAGTGTGCAACCAACAGTGGGTGACTGACAAGCGATATCTGGGAAGTGCAGTGCAGAAATATCCCAGCGATGGACAGTTAATTCAACAGACGTCAAATAAGAAGAATACTAGGAATATTAAATTAACACACAATCCTTCAAATTCTGACACAAAAACATGTAAATTAAGGGCTCAAAACAGCAATCAGCCCTCAGAAAGCTGCATGCAACATATTCTCTTCTACAGACTTATTGAGGCTAACAGAACAGATATGTACTCAGATGCTCTGAAAGCCAGTGCAGGTGTTGGGTTACAAACCAGCTGTCGAGCACTGACCTCACAAGAAGATCCTATAAAGCCAAGCAAGAGACAAACTACTCTAACCAAACACACCACACTCACCTGGTTCTTGTAGTTTTCTCTGAGCAATCTGAGTGTTAGCTCCCTAAGAGCCCTCAAACTATTGCTATCCCAGGGTGGCGCTAGCCGAGCGGTTTGTCTTTAACACCTCTCTGGGAGCTCCGTCTCTGTTTCCTGCCACTGGTGCTAAGTTTAGACACCTCTCCCTTTAGCCCAGACTTCCATCCAAAGGTGTCCTAGCCCCCTCCACTTCTGCCAGAGGGGTGAGGTGGTGGTGCTCCAATTTAGAGTAGGGGGGTGATGCAGGAAAAGTACAGTAGTATACAGTACTTCCTTTGTGCATAAAGTTTTTCCAGGCGATACAATGTTCTTTCAAGATGTCCTACCTTCATAACGTTTGTTTCAATGCTAACGTTTAGGCACATCATTTGACACTGGATGACAATTTGAGGTGCAGCACAGAAATACTTCCAATCAGTTTGCTGAAAGATTTCAGATAAATGAATCAAAGCGCCAAAAGTCCAAATTAACTGGAACTACATCAATTTTTTTTAAAAACTGATAGATTAAAAAGAAAAAATGCTATTTATAGACACTAAACCTGCACCCTTCTTGACAGCCAGCAGGGTGCAACACCTCTGTTTATAAACAGAGTGACTGGAGAAATGTATGATAAAATTACTTCTCACTTGATTTATGACACATAAATCAATAGACACATTTCTACTGATTTTATGGTCTCAATAATAAGTTAGTTTCATGTATCATTTAGTACAACACATTAATTGACTTCAGTGCCATCAAAGTAACATGAATCCAAAACCGCACACCTCTGTACGAACCGAGCTCCTGACTCCAGGAGGATATCTGGATCAGGATCAGTTTTTGATATTTTCTTGAGAACATCGAGACAATGTCTCCTAACTTTTCTTATTTCAACTTAATAGGTATTTGTGAATATATGAAGAAAAGGTTAAATCTTCTTTTGAAAAACTTTTAGGATGCATTAACTGAAACACTAATCACTCCCAACTTGGTGCTAAAATTTTAATTCAAATCCAGCAAGTTTGAGCAAGTTTTGTGCTGGCAAACGCCCTGTACTGATCACATCGCCTCCTTGGCAGAGGTAATAAGCAACTATAATAAAAGCATTTGGAGTACTGTTTCCAACACTGGCTATTTTTTTTTTCTAAGAGACCTACATGATGGCTCTGCTGCGGTTGCTAGGGAATTTGTGACATAGCAGCAAAACCTCTATAGGGAGGAGGAGGAGGACGATGAGGAGGAGGAGGAGGAGGAGATGGAAGCGCACATCCTGTTCTGTATGCTTGGCACCAAAATGAGACATTCATGACCCGATTTAGATGCATTGTACTCAGCTGAGATGTAGAGAACAGGGGTGTTTGAGTGTGTTGGTATAGATAAGCTGAAATTATGCTTTCACAGTAACACAAGACAAAAACACACACCGAGTGGACACAAAAGGCTAGACACAAAAACACTTTGTGGAGTTATTTGCTGATATGTGTGATACGCCTTTGAAAGAGTGTTTTTTTTCCTCTCTCGCAACTCTAGCCAAGTGACACACGCACACACAGCTACACATGCCACAACTACACAGCTCCAAAAGCTGACACCCCACACAGGCATGTTGGTATTTAAGGGGTGTGTGCTCCTCGGTATTAAGATTTCAGCCAAACACTTTTGAGCCAAACCACAACAGCATTACAAGGCCTCTTACATTTCACAGCCCTCGTCTCACCTCTCAAACACACAAAATCATAACCATACATGTCTTCATTATAGAGCTCCGTGAGGAATCAGTAAGAGGTTAGATGTGAGCCAGATGACTAAATTAGAGCCACATCTACTGCATGTGCACCATGATGTGCATATAGGACTCTTTATAAACAATAACCCTTTTAGTACATATAGCATGTGCTGCTCAGCCTTTTGCAAAGCAGCTGAATTTTAAATAAATCCAGTCGTTACGCTCTTCATTCCACTCGAAGCCACTATGAAGACAAAGCCGGTCGCATGAGAGTTTGTCAGCAGTTGGCATCAAAAAAACATTTCTGCCCCAAGGCTCGTGATAATACAGTCTAATAAACAAGAGAAGCTCATGCAAAGCAGAGCATGTAAGTATTAAGAGCCTCCCTAGATCCTCAGGACATTTGACTGTAATTTTTAAGCTTTTAAAAATTGTAGCAATTTCATAAAGAGGCATTCATTCAGGTACAATTATGTCAGTAACAAAGAGCAGCTTTCACCGCAAGCAGAATCCATTTTCCCATGTGCAACTAAAGAGCAATAACAGAGCCTGTCAAAATCCACCATTATAAAGCTGAGAACTTAACAACTGAAAGGCAATCAGCCAAATCTCCAACGTATTCCATTAAAGTGCGCTGTCGCACGACTGTCATCGACTTGTAATGAACAGTTTTAGTGTTTCTGTTGTTTAAAAAAAAATTACATTTCTGGCTCCTAAAATTTTTGATTACAAGATGCACATTAAGTTCAGCTGTCACACAAGTTGTTCACTGACTGACTGCAGTGACAAACAAAAGCCTGGAAATGTCAAGTGATGAACCAAAACTGGTCAAGACCCCTGGAGTGTTGTGACTTTTCATTCGGAGCAAACAGCTTCTCCTTTTTTTGGGAAGTCTTACCTTTCACATCTTCGTCCTCCACAGTGGTGTTGCTGCTGTCCGACGATTCCTGGAGATCAGAGATAAACGGTTAGCTAAAGTTCGGCCATGATAGTGCACACATTCGCGCTGAATGCACATGAAGAGGGACGTCACAAGAAGGGCAATGAGACTTGATTTACACAGACACAAGACTGGCCAGCAGGGGGCACCCTATGTTGCCATGTCATGTCTTTACAAACCCAAAACAGACATCATAAAATACACCAAGACCAGTTACTTACTGTGGATTTAGTTCATAAGCAAAACACAAAATCAAACTGCAAATACGTTAGTCACTATCATCCAGCCTTTGTAGTAACTATTATTTGTTTACTTATTTTTGCATTAACGATGCAAAAACTAAGTGTCAATCTATATTTAACCTTTTTACCCTCAAAGCTCTTTTCTTCTACTCAAGCCAAAGCTCCTGCAGCTTCATCCTATGTGTGTACTGCACCATGTGGACAAATGATGCCTTTGCTTCAGTGGGAGCACTTATATCGTGCTGAAACTGACAGAAACTTAATGGAAAATGCTTTCCATTTCAATAATGCTAGTAGACAGAACAGATTCTCACAGGGCGATATGTTGTCATCTTAATCGGGGGCTGCATCCCTCAAATCTAATCGTCTACCTGTCTGCCTGCTTGCCTGCCTGCCTGGCTGTCTCCCTCTTCTTAGGCTTTTGCCAGAGGAGGAGTTTCTCATTTCCAATTAGAAGATTAAATGGGCCTAAATTCCCCTGCATGAAGAGTTGAGAGACTCTGTGACCTCATTAGAAGCATGCACGTGTGCTAACAGCATCACGAGCACAAAGCACCAAAGTGGTTTCATACATCGCCTTTTAAAGAGCAGCTGGTGGCCTGACCGGAGAGGAAGAGCGAAAAGAAAAACTGTGTGTACATGTGAACGCGAAGGACAGAAGTGTGGAAAGAATTGTCAACTATTTGAAATATAATTAAAAGTGTGATTACGCCTACAGTTTGTTTTCTTTGGTTTGAATCATTGAGATGTTTCCTGTGACATTCTGGATCTTATTCATTTTGTTTGATCCTCCTTTGAAAACTATTCATTGTGTAAATATGGTGAATTTATTTTCTTTGTTCTTTTATGCGACATTCATTTCTCGGGTCACATTTTGAAGCCTCCCATTTATTTGATCTCGACTCCTCTTTATTGTTGGCTCACAAAGTCCAGAATCTATCAAACTTAACTTGCCAGATGGACAGAGCTGAGTGAGTAAGTGCTAAAGAGGTCAAGTGTGCTTCTTTAAACCAGGCGGGTGTGAAAACAAACTGCACTGAAGACTAATCTTCCAGATACTTTCATCGCCTTCCTGCATAGCCTCTGTTTGAGCTTGGAGTGAGAATTCAAAGTCATGTACTGTATTTCACACATATAACTGACCCACAATCAAAAGATCACTGTGCTTTATTAAAAACATGAATATCTCTTTCAAACAAAGTTCTGCTACTTTTCACTTTGGGTATCACAACTCGGGAAAAACACCTCAGTCATGCCTATGAGGAAGTGATCTTACTGCAAAGGCATGCATGTTCATGCACAAGCTATAAACACATACACAGTCACACCGATTACACCAGAAACTTTTAAGATATTATAAAGACGGTAAGAGAGGGTACCACAAAACACCATCAGTCAGTATAATGCAAATAAAAAGTTTTACCTATATCATATATATAAATACATTACAATGCTGAATGCTGAATATAACAGTCCTAAAGATCCAAAGACACCTGTCTCAGTTTCCATTCACATTGGCTAAAATATAACATCTAAGCTCAAACATGACATCTAAGCTTATAAGGACTGCCACTATTCTCACTTGAATAGACATTAAGTATAGTTAGAATTCCCTTAATCCTAATACATGCGTGTGTTGAGGTCCCCCTTGGTGGTAAACAACATTCGCTACCTAGCACCTGTTCCCTTCAGACAGACTTTTATCTGAGATTAATATTTAGTTACACACATAGACAAGTGCACAGAGCCATGTTGCACTCGCACAGATGCAGCATGAAAAGAAATATCAAAGGAGAGGAGAAGATAAGGAAGAGGAGGAGAATGACAGAGGAGGAGAAAGAACAGGTCTGGACTGGGGAATGACGTATACCTTTGTCCCGTCCACCGGATTATGGATGACAGTTGTCTGAGGTTCCTGGAGGAAGAGGAAGATGAGGAGGGGAGATGAAGGAAGATGAAATAAAAGAGAGCAAGTAAAGAACAAGTGGAGGAGAGAGAGAGGGAGGGAAAGGAAGAGAGCAGAATTTGACATAAACGTAAATATAAATGAACCAAGTGTACCAGAAAGAGTGACATGAATGTTGTATGAAGAGAAAGTGCTTGTTAAGGATGGCAGAAAAGAGAGGGGGAGAATCCTCCAAAGTCACAGAGTGGGTGGATGAACTGAAAACTGTAATTTGGAGTCCGTTCTGTTGCTTGTACACACACACACACACACAAATGAATCTGCAATGAGCACATCAGTGCTCACGCAATTTCACACACACAGTGTTTTTTTGCATCACTTCAGAGGACATTACACTGACTTTTCTTCTTTTCCTAAAGACTTGACCCAAACTGCGCCCCAACTACTGCGACCATCATTTTATCCAACATCCTTACACTAAAATCTAATGACTTGTTTTTTTAAATCTCAAAATGGAGGCGAGTCCCCGTAATATAAACAGCTCTACGTATGTCCCCACAACATAAGTAATACAAGTGCAAATACACACATACACAGAGTAAGTACACAGCCTAAGGGAAGAGATGGCACAAAGTTGCACTCAAAGCTGTGACATCTTTTTGAACCTTAACTTATCTAGGCTTTTGTTTACATGGGTACTCCTTATTTCTGCACCACCCTGCTGTGCATGCATAATTTCAAACTGCTTTCTATGCCTGAAATGATGGAAATGCATGCCAAAACACAAAAATAGCAAATTGAAAGGGACAAAGGCATAATGACAAAAATCAGCCAGCTCATACAATATGCATAAAATGTGATGTGACACAGATTTAAAAAAAAAAAAAAAAAAAATGGCCTCAACATCTTGCAAAACATTGGCATACCCAGCAGAAAGACTCAGATGCCCCACAAGATGAAAACGGGTCATTCTGTTCTTTCACACTCGTCTCAACAGAAACGGCGATCACTGCCGGGCAGACGCTGGCATCATTTCAGGGTCCTTTTTGAAATGGAATTTAATCAGAAACAGCTATTGTTGTTCAGGACTATGTGCAAAGAAATGGCTCAATCACTCAACAGGATTAGCCATATAACAATTTGTCATGCTAATTTTGCTGCTACCAACACCCACTAAACTTCATGCTGAAACTAAGCTGTCTTTTAAAGTACAGCAAGGCAGGGGTTCCCAACCTTTCTTCAATCTGACATACCCCCAAACCCTGTCAGGTAGACCCAAACTACTCTCAGCTCACCAGTTACTCAAAGCATTCAGCTTACCATTTCTGATTGATGACCATTTAGGCACAGGTACTGTCATGACTCATTATATGCAGGGACCACTTCCAATCGTCTATTTTTAACCTGCAATTTTCACTGCTAGCTACACTTCTCACTAACACTGTATTTAGAATTTTAGCCAGCTAGTTTATCTGTTTATACACATTACTTAGCTAACAATTTCAATTTATACTTTTAATCTAGCAATTTTACTTATTAATTTATACTTTTAGCTATTTTAATCATTTTACTTGTAGTTACGTCTAGCTAATAAATTGCAACTTTTTATCAATCATTTCAGCTTCAGTATATTTATACATACTCTATATAGAATGAAGTTTAACTGCTTGCCATACAGTTCCTTATAACCAGTCATTCATTACTATATATTTTTCCATTTTCTAATTTGCGATTTCAGTAATTTATCTGGACTATTTTCTATTATTTCATCTGGTAATTAATACAATTCACAATTACTTTATTTGAATCCATGACAGTGCTTTTATCTAGAGCCTCACTTTCTGCTGTTTATCAATGCTATCTTCTGATAAAAGGTGTTCAAATCCACCCAAAAACAAAAAAACCCTAAATTACATTGCAATTTTGTTTTGTTCTACAGATTCACTGTGGAATTCTGTCCACGTACACCTCGATACTGCAGAAGTATCTCCTTTGGCACTTGTACTGCAGCTTGCAAATCACCACATGAGGTACAAAGCTGTACTCTTTCTCTGCCACTTTCTGCTATAACAGTTATAGTTTTACCACATTTACACCAGTACTTGACCTTTGTCTTGAAACCCTCAAAGGCTTGCCTCCTCTCAAGTTCACACAGTAGCCACTGATTGCTGATGACTCAGACTTTAGACGGATATATTTTCTCCCTCTACTAGGAGCTGTCACTCGATGTAGAATATCCTGTGTAGCCCCCCCCCCCAGGAAGTGACACCTCTGTGATGACCAATCATCAGCTGTCTCCCTGGTGATGATGGTGGTGTTGTCAAGGCAACCATCTCCTAGGGCAACAGACACCGGTGGCAACGTGGGACAAGACGATGAGTGAGAACAAAGTACCTGGGGTTTGCAGATTAGGGGGGGGACAAGTGCTGATGGCATCATCAGATGGGGGAAGGGTTCGATGGTGACACGTCCGTGTTGACCCTACATTAACACTGATGCTTTACTAGGGATGCTTTTGCTGTGCAGCTAATTAAATGATTTCACTTTTTTCACTCTAGATGGTGTTCATTTAAATGAAGCACTAATGTATTTATATATATAAACATATATTCATGTGGATTTAACACCACCTGCCTACTGCTTCCAGGTGGGAAGAATGTCAGTCCCCTGCTGTAATTAAGGAGATAATGCACCAAATGGCTGAACACAAACTAGATGAAGTCCCTGGTAACAGTGCGATTATCGCAGCCGCCCTCCTACTCTTTATTCCCTTCAAGGATCAGCAATAAACACCTCTCCTCCATGCTTGAACCCACACTACCAAAAAGACTCTGAAACACGTAAATGTAAACTTCCCTTCAAACCCTGAATGTGAGTCACTGTACATGTGCCAAGCAGAGTGCTAAAGTTAGCATCACATGTAGTCAAACAGAAAACACACATTGGCAAAAAGAAAAACTTTCTGTTGTGGAAAAAAAAAGCTCATATGGCTACACATGATGCTAAATGGTACTGGCTCACTTACTGCTGTGTTACATATCTACTTGCCAACCTGCTGCCCTGTGTATATATAGTAATCAGAACAATATAGAGTCCCAAAGGGAAACTAGAACTCCCCATTTCTGTTCCATAAGAAAACCTCACTTGCAATATCGCTGAATTTTCCCAACTATTTGACAATGGACTTATCATCATTTTTTGACATAAAAGACAAATCCATAGGCAAGAGAGTAGCTGGATTTAGTTCAAACATGTTTCTTCTAACAAGCTGAAAAACAAGACTTTGTACTGTGGGCCTTTTTAGCTTACAGGTTTTTATTCCAAAACATCAGCCAATTTTACAGAGGAATTCTCTAAAATCCACGGGTGTAATTTTTTTCGCTGGAAGGACAATCTGCAGACCTTTGGACTGACACAGTGGGGGACAGCTTCAATACAGGAGGAAGGGGGTAAATCGCAGTGACAGTCCCTGCAGGCACTGGCTGTCTATTTGTCTTTGGCAAACTTACACTGACAGAGAAAACAACATGGCGGTAGACTATCAACCCAAGTCCAAGTCACAAAGCATTCCCACCTGGCATGGGAAAATGCTTCCTGACATGACTGCTGGTTTACGACCTACCCGACTGCTTTGGCCATCTCAGTGGCTCGATAAAGACCAAACAAAACCAACAAGAATGGACAGAAAGGAAAAACACACAAAGGTGAAGGAATACAGGTGTGGGATAGGGTGAAGGTAAGGGTCTTAAAGGACATAAGGGCGGCGGGAAGTCGGGCACACACAAACACACAGGTGAAGGGCGGGTTAGGAGATAAATACCAGAGCGGGTGAAGGGATGTTTCCTTTGGGGCTGGTGACTATGCTGTTTTTGGTGCTGTTTGTCTGGGGCTGTGCAGGAAAGGAAAGGAAAGGAAAGGAAAGGTAAGGAAAAGGAGGAGACACAACAAGAGTGTTAACAACAGCAAGAGGTGGGCTTGTGAGTGTGTGTCCATGCTTGTGCTCGTGTGTTTTTGGAATTAGCACATATATATATATATATACATACTGTGAGGGTCTCACCTTAGTGGCTCTCATGTAAGGTAAAGAGTTAGGATTTATCTTTTCATTCAGAAAACATTCAATGCAACATTTTGATATTCATCATTCAGAATTTATCTGCTGTTCTGTGATACATTTATTTAATTTGTACCGTGCGGATCAGAGCAAAGTAGTAGGATAAATGTAGGTGTGCATCCCAGTGAGGCCTGAAGGTGGCAGGCAGACGCAGCAACTGTGAAGGGATTATTCTGAAATGTTCACTCTCAAGACTGATCTGTAATTCTCAGGTGACACCATGGGGTGAGGGGTACTCTGACATCATCGTGATGTCACAAGTGACTTCCCCTGCTTGGGATTCCACATCGAGACGATTCAATTGTGCCGTTTGGCCGTAGTGAATCACCTTTAGAAGCCTGGATGAAATGCTCTTTTGAAGATCAAACATCAAAGAGCGGCCGGCTCTTTGGAGCGTAGATTGATCTAAATTATTTTTGCATTGAATCTACATTACATTTGTAATCCTGCTGGGGGGAAAATATCCAGTTTAAACCCTACAAAGGATCAAGCCCTGGGTGTGACACTGAATAAGCTACAATTACGTCAATGGTAATTATGTGAGTTGATACAGTAAAATGCAAGCAATCTTGCTTGTAAGTGAAATTTCAAGAGGTCTTAAGTAATCAGGAGGATTACCTAATCCCCTATTAAGACTTGGCTAAGATATGGCATGATGTTGGTGTGCTGCCAAGCTAGTGAATGATTCCACCTAACATTAATTAGATAAGCACAATTCCCCAAAATATGAGAATTTAAAAGTGCACATTTTAAACAAGCCCAGAAGATTCAATAAAACAAAATGTTTGGTGCTGCAGCAGTGCTGAATCAGAGTGACTGTAATGGTGACTGTTTAACACTGACTTTCAAGATGGAAAGATAAAGACTGATGTGTGTGTGGGTGTGTATGTTTACCATAATATGAATTTTTTAAGCCACTGGGCTTACTCAGAGGAGACGAGAGGAGAGGAGAGGAGTATAGGAGAGGAGAGGAGAGAGGAGAGGATGCCAGCACACATATGGTGCGAAAGCACCACATAATGCAAGAACGCACTAAACAGCAATGAAAGTAAAAGCTGGTGTAAGCTGACAATAAGCTGACATATAGAAATTTTAAGCACCCATACAGTAATCCACACACAGGCACTCCCAAACAAATCTCCACACTCACACACAAATTACACCAAACAAAGTGGCTGTCACTCCGCTGCCTTTGTGACGATGAAATGCATTCCTCAAAGCAACGATACCATTGTGAGCCGTCTTAGTCAGAGCGTGTTTGCAGTATCAACTCAGGGCCTTAGCATTTACGTCATGTGTGTTTGCGGAGAGAAAACTGCTAACACTTCAGGGAGGCATTGAGAAAAAAAAAAAAAAGAAGGAATGATGACAGCAGTGCTACGGCTCGCCAGTTGTGGAGACGACTGTCAATCATTGCCATCTTGAAAGCAAAATGTCCATTAGATCATTTCTAAATTATTAAACAGAACACCGGACATCAGGAGTGATCACAGACAATTATAACCATAGATGAGGGTTAAAAGGGGGTTAAAGTATCCACACGAGGTTACCAGGATGGGCACAGGAAGAACAAAGGAGGGAAAGGTGCAGAAGAGATGACAAGTGTGGTAGATACAAAAAGGATGAGCCAGATCAGAAGATCAGAGAGAAAAAAAAGGTTCCTTCTGCATAACGGCAGGGCAAGAAGTTAGGGGTGAGAAATAAGTGAACTGAAACTAGTCATTCTGTGTGGTTTAATATTTTTATGCAAATTCTTGTTTTATTTTAAATCCTCCAAGTATGACACTGAACATGTAGGGTACGCGGACCATTCACACAGTGTATGTGCCCTAGATCAGACTTTTTTAACATGCACTGCAGGTTGTGTTTAGTCAGGCAAAGCCAGGCTGTTGTTTTGTGATCGTGTATTCAGCGTTTGGATGCAGTACTGTGCTGTAAACCTTCTTTTTTCTCCCAAGTTTGTGTAAAACAAATAAGTAAACATCTAAACACTACCGAAGACTGTGTAAAGTCAAGCTGGTACTGGTACAAAATAAGTGCACATGCTGGAGTCATTTCCAGTATACCAGAAGCTTAATTTAAAAACTGGAACACTTTTTGACCCATTTCTGTGTAAAAGGAACATGCGCGCTTTGCTTAAAAGTAAAAGACTGGTCTATTTTTACATTTGCAGAGGAGAACTCAGTGGCATATGTGAACCATATACTGTATATTCTGCTCTCAAGCCTCATATAGCCATGTTCAAAGGTTAATGTGGCAGTAAATACATAGATACACTGTGAGTAGTACAATGGTGCAACAAAATTGCACACTAATGTTTATCTACAGTAAAGTATGCTGATCCGCTGTAATGGCTAATTCTGATGCACATGCATGTTGGCCTCTGCAAGCACAGTGAGTAACGAGTGAAGTGGGGAGTTGATTTCCCGTTTACAGCCTGTAACAGCAAGAGAGAACCAAGCCACAGCAATCAATGACCTAGCCTACTGTAATCAGTAATTACTGGACATTAGTGCATGAATATCAGCTGAACAGTATTAGGTTATGATATTTTCCTGCTTCTTTATTCATTTGTAATCTTATTATAGTTTTTTTTTTTCCCCTAAGTTGTTTTTGAATAGATGAAGTATAGCTAACAGGAACAGTAGGTTAATAAGAGTCCTGAGCTAACTGAACTCCGGTGCCTCGGTGGGGAGTCACCTTAGGCCAGGTGGGCTGCTGGGCTTGTAACACACTGGATGAAACCCTTATTAAACAATATTTAATATTCAACATGTTTTGTATGGAATTTCATATGCTGCCCGGGTGCTGCAGCATCTGCTCTGTGAATGGTCAGCATAGGTAACAGATTCAGCGTAGTAGGTGAAAACTATAGCGTTTTTAGAGGTGGAGGATTAAATAATTATACTTTTACTCTTGTTTGAAGTATGTACCTTGTTACACTCGAGGGCTCTGTCTCAAAACTACAAGTACTGGCTCCGTTCTAAAAGTGTGTGCCTGACAGATCTGGAGCAACATCCCTGGAGTAGCTCTGATGGAACTAAAACACCCTGCTTCCATTACGTTTTCAGAGTATTCTCGTGACGCCGTACTTTGCAGGGATCATCCCGGCCTGTCAATCAAGCGAGTGAGACCATTGCTGTGACTTGTGCCTGGCTTTTTCTGTCAATGAAATATAACTTTCTGTATACGCTGTCATTTTCTTTATGTGACATGGCAGCTGTTGCCGCTCAGAAGCTACTCAGCCTCTGTAGCTCCTAACAAGGTGCTGCTGTTGCCGTCATGTAAAATGCATTACCTCGTGTACACCAGAGCATTTTTAACAAGAAGTGCCTACATGACATCTGACTGCTGCTGAATAAAAATGATTTATGAATTGGCACCCACTGTGCCACAGAATAAAAAGTTAGTAAAGGAAGGGAGTCTCGATTCTGTTACACAGAAGGAAGAAAGGAGACCATAAGGGATGGACCAAAAAAGAAGTGACAGGGCAAAATGCATAAATAGCATGCTCACCATATACTGGACAGTAGAGCTGGACTTGCGTTTCTGTCCTCAGGCAATTGATGGATGGATTTATTGATGGATGAGCAGATGGTAGAAGAAGGAGGGATGGGAAAGAAAATAAAGTAACCAAAAAAGACAACAAGTGAGTGTACTGTCAAAAAAAATTAAATTAAAAGACAAAGAGCAAAACAGAACTTGTCAGCATAAACCAAAAGCTGTACACTTTGATGGCAAGTGAAGAGAAGAAGTTCCTATACAGCTTTGAAAAGGCGAAGGAGGAGCAGGTCCTTCAAAGAAGTGAAAGGAGCAGTGGTTGAAGCGAAGGCCATCAGAGAGAGAAAATTAGAAGAGGAGTCAGCTCATGGAAGAGTCAGAAGGCAAAAATTCAACCTATTGCTTCGGGGACAGTGAAAGGCAAGATGGCACTGTAAGAAAATAGCATGACAAGGAACTGCAAGATTTATTATGTAAGCGTTTTCCCAGACTTCATCTTAAATTTAAAATCAGGACTGGCTTGAATTTTGTTGTTACATGTTGTATTAATGCATCAATAATTTATCGGCACAACAATGGAGACCAAAATAAATGTTCTGAATGTTGTTATTTTACATTCTTCTAAAACTGTTTTGCAGCTTTTAATCTAAAGAAATCTGCACATTATGTATATAATAACTAGTGTAAACTTAATAAGGATAAACAGTGTGTGATATAACAACACTGTTTAAAATGCAGAATATGTTGGTTCCTCTGAGCAGTAGCTGGTGTCGAAGGAGGTGAAAGGTGGTGGATAACCAGTGCCAGAGAGAGACCGCTTGCTTGTACTGGACAGGTGCTACAACTGAAAAGCGTCAGGTGTCATTAGGCATAAATGAGCCAGCGGGAGAAAAAGCAGGAAGAGGAGAAGGCGATGAGAGGAGCTCAGAGTTTCAAAAGGAACAAAAGGACATTTGGAGATTATAAGAAGAAACAAGAGAAGAGGGAGAAAAAGGAGGCAAGCAGGGACGGCAGCAAATGAAGAAGACGCCTTTAGAAATGGTTTGGGGCGAGTGTGTGGGGAGCCTGTTGCTAGGCAATGAGTGCGCCGCAGTGGAAGTAAGCGTCTATTTCTGTCGTCTGAGTTTCCAGGGTCCAGACTGGCAGCTATTCCTGGAACCGGAGTCACATTCCCTGCTGAACCGACTGCGCAGGGAGGAACGGGGGGGGGACACATTCACGCACACACACTCACACCAAATCCATACATACACACACGCACGCACGGACACTCGATGCTGCACATGAGCGTAACACACGCGTGGACACCCACGCTTACGCACACTTGTGTGCAGGCATGCTCACAGCCCCGTTTGCACGTTCAGTCTCTTTTCAAGCTGATAAACAAACGGGATGTTTTCACACACACAGTCTTACAAACACACACATACCTCCATGTCCACGTGCATGTGCCCAAAGCTTTGCCTAATATAATGTATAATGCTGAGAAGCATGAATAGCACGTTGCATGATCTGCAGCACGCTATCATGCATGCACGCGGAGCAAACAGACACATTCATGATAGCTGTGTGTGGGATGTGCTACTGCAGCGTGTGCATGTGAGAGCGTGGGATGTGAGAGAGCTTCATTAAATGGATGAACAGAAATGTGGGGTTAAAGACCAGATGGGGTGAGGAGGAAAAAGAAGCACTGAAAGAGGAGCAAAAGGCAGAAATGGAGGGATGAGAGAGAGGAAGTGATGAAAAAACAAAATGTGAAGGGCTGACAGATGGTTAGAGTTAATAATGGAGATGAAGAGGTGGCGATGAGCTAAATAATGCTAAATCAAAATAAGAGGTCCTTTCAGGAGGATGCGCTACTCGAGGCTTGTGCACTGGCAAGTGGCATGAAGGCTGATACGCATAGCACACACACGGAGTCGCATACATGTAGACACACATCCAGATGTGTGTACAGATGTGTATCCAGAATGGGCCACTGACTTTAATAAAATAATCAGAGAATAACTTAAAAATCCAGCAGCTCTCATTCTGATACACAACATCTCAAGCCAAAAAACACAACTTTTACATGTAACACTAGACAAACATCCAATGACAGGACATACATGACAAGAAAGCCATTGTAGGCAAAAGTGAGACTAGCAAGATTAAGAAAGAAATGAACAATCAAGCAGAAAAAAAAATGGGAAGAAGAAGAAGAAGCAGAGTTTCTAGCCCAAATTTAAGGAAGGAGGAAAAGTCAAGGAAGGAGATAGGTAGAGAAGTAAGAGTGTGCCCCTTACCTTGACATCTGCCTTTTTGTTGAGCAAAGTCTTGGCTGCTGCAATGACAAACAGGGAAAAACAACCAGTTAAAGGTGTAGCTGAGCAATAGCAACTCCATGTTCCTCAGCGATTCTTGCTATGAGCTACATCTTTAGCCTACATTGAAGCCTTCAGAGATAACGTAATAATGTTCTTTAGTGACCTTAGTAGTAATAGTCTTTTTTTAAAGTAATGATAAGCAAAGGCTGCCTGAGGCTGAAAGAGAAAGGGAACCTTTTGCACACTGAACTTAAAAAAAAAGTGTTTTTACAAAATGACTCTGAGCTAAACAACTACCACCTCCTGAATTTACTAGTCTAGGGATGGATACAGTGTGAGTATATGATTCATCTATTAGTCAAACAACTCGCCTTGATCCCCCCCCTCCAATTTCAAAACAGGATGCACCTCAAATTGTGCTCTGCTGTAATCAGTAAAACAGAATTCTTTGACTGCTGGAAAAGTAAAGTCCCTCCTAAGACACTAGTTTTTACATCTAAATGTTAAAACCAAGCTTTCTTAATAAGGCTTACATAGAACTACGAATGCACAACAACTCAAAGATGTTTAACACTAATGTCAAGGTAGTTTTTCAAACTGCAAAGTGCCAAGATGAAAAGTTAAGCCAATGCAGAAAAGCCAGTACTTAAAGATGGTCATTGAGGCTGGCTTTAAATACCAGTCAATCCCCATTGACTCTTATGTTAAATGCCCACCATAATATGAGTCAACTATGTGCTTACAGCCTGGTAAAAAAACAGTTTGGGTCTTTATGTATAGTTTCCCCCTTGACAGCAGCTGTTTGATGGGAGGTTTTTGGGTTTTGTTTTTACTCATTCATTTGTTAAGGCTTCAGGGTTGGGGTGTGACCGCTTCGATGAACAGCTGAGTTGAACCAGGCAGCTGTAGCCGGTGACTATCTGCTAGCATGCTGTAGCTCTATGCTTTTAAACAGCCACACAAATCTCACCGTCTCCCTGGGAACAGTTTTGCTCCCAAAGAGATGTCAGCATACAAAGCGGAGGAGCCGGGGAATTGAACTACCAACCTTTCAATTATAAGCCAGCCCACTCTAGTCCCTGAGCCACTCAAACAGGCTACAAGCAGACAGACTAGAAATTTTCACATCAGTTTGTCTTAAGAATAGTTGGTACAAAGACGCTGTTGTCAGTGAAATAAAAATATTCTCCATTTGCATTGTTTCACATGAATTCTCAGGCTAAAGTCTCCCTGAAGCCATGAGGAAGTCGAAATAAAGATGGCTGCCGTGTGAGGCAGCCATAAACCCAGCAATAAGCCCTGCCTTAAAGAACTCCACGGAGGCCTAAAGGAGGATTAGTGTTCAGTCTGCTCTCTAATGAGGGGTAATGAACAAGGGGGGTGAGGGAGGAAGGCAGGAAAGAAAGAACGATACTATAGAAAAAGTCCACTGATGAGCATAATACCCATAATCCTTTACAACAGTGGAAAGTACGTGTAGTCAACAGAAGACAGTCCGCAGGGCATTTACCGTGACTGCACTGCTAATGCCCAGAAAGTAAGGTGGTCTGATTGCATTAGATAGCTACATGTTCACCCAGAGGGCTCCAAAGTAAGAGCCAGACTCTGGGATGCTGGTGTCAGTGGAGCCTGTGGCTGCATCTGTGGGGATGTGGACAGAGGATTAACACTAACACGACATCAGATGATGAGATTGGACGTGCAAATTAGTGCAATTCTACAGCTTTAAAGTTGGTACCAAAATGCACTTTCTTGCTTGTTGGTATTTTACAGCTGTAAACACCAACACAAGGATAGAAAAATGACTTCAGGAGAGCACAGTTATGACTTTCCTAGTTCCTATTTTGGTTATCATTATTATTTTACAATAGGAACATTGTTTTCTGTCTGTGATGTCTTAATTTACCAAAGAAAGTGAACACTTAACTCAGTTAATTTAATTACTCAATTACTTCTGAAGACAATAGCTGGAGCATGATATAGAAGGCACAAATCTACCTTCTCAAAAGGCAAATAAAATATATTTAAACATGCTCAAATTGTGTTGTTTTTGAAAAAAAAAGATTCTCAAAAATATTGTTTTGCTTTAGTATAGATGTCAGTGCTATACATAGATCTCATACAGATTACCTTGTACGAAGATGTTTACATTATCACTGCCATAGTGTGCCTATCTTATAATAATAATAATAATAATAATAGCTGTGATCACCTGGGAGTTAAAGTGCCAGATTCCTCTCAGTGTTACTTCCATAGATGCTTGCTGTGACTTTTTGCTAAGAGCCCGAGTGCAGCTTCAAGTCTAATCAGATGCAATCACATCAGTATCCAGCCATGTTACATAAAACACTATTTATGGCAGTATGGCTGTTTTTTCTTTTCTTTTTGCCTTTTCCTCTTTCCTTCCCTCTCTCCCTCATTCCTCTCTCTCTGAACATCAAGTTCCTGTTTGATTTCCCCACTTCCATTTCAAAACATGTACCAAAGGAGCTACACTGAGTGAACAGAAGCTTCCAGTCGATGAGAATTCGGACTATGTGCTGATTTCTTTGGGGGAACAGAAGTCCAAACAGAGAGCGGTCACTTCAAAGACCACTGGAGGCCATGCCAAATTTAAACTGTATCCTTATAAGAGCACATTTAAAATAGCCATTAAGATAAAATTCAAGAGAGAAAAATACATGGAAGATAGGGTGTGCACACTACATCTTTTTTTCTTTTCTGCCTCAGTGATTCAGTATATTGTGCTTGAAGTGGGGTTTGCATATTCAGCAGCCAAAAAGGGAGCAATAGGAAGTGATAAATAAGCACTTTGTAATCTGGAGGGATGTGAGGATGGCATGAATGTGCATGTTTAATTGTTGTGCTGTTCTTCCTCAGTCTCCTTCCAAAGGCCGGTTGTTACTGAGGAGAAGAAATGGGGTCAGAAATAGTGTCAAGTTCATTCTCTCGTATTCTCTGACGGCTTAGCAGAGAATGAGAGGATATGAGAGCAGAGAGGAAGAGTAAGGAGAACATGAGTGGAAGTGATGAAGGTATTCAACTGTGCTTTCCAAAACGACATTTTTCAGTCAAACTGGATCTTCCAAAAATGTCTTTAAGTTCCAGGCATAGCTGTGGAAATCTGAAAAGAGGCAACATTAGCTTAGTTCAACCCAAAGGTTTAGAAGCAAGGGGTGCTCCTTACCTTGCCACAAATTACACATGAAGCAAGAAGAGAGAGGAGGAAGAGATTAAATCAAAGGCATCACTAATAAATTTCTATTAAAAACATGCAAGATGGACCACTGCAAGAACAAAGCAGGGATGGGCATTGAGTCACATGAAGTCCCACGTAATGGAATAAGCTATTAGAGAGCTATGCTTGTAATTAAGAGCCCCTCAATATCTTCTTCATATAACACAGTCCAGTACAGATTAAAAGACTGTCCGCTGCTGTCCTGCAGGATGTTGGAGTGAGTTTGAGTAGATTTCACTTGTATTTTTATGTATGAATACGTGTAAAAGAACAAGGCCTCTAGTAATCCAGTGAGGCAAAGTGAGGCTGATATGGGGAGGCAGTCCACTATAAATATTTGATCGGAGTCTCGTGGAGGCTGAGGGACACAGAGAGGACGGTGGAGTCCCAGTAGATTATAGAAACAAGGACACAGCCACTGTTTCTGTCTCCTTAGCTCAATGCTAGATAGTCACATGAAGTTCTTTGCTGTTCATAAACGAGCACCCTACTAAGCAAATGTACAGTGATAAGTGGCTTAAGAGCATTCCCCGATGCACAATGGCATCAAGGAACAATACGGTAAAAAATTTAGGTGATCCGTTGGTCTGTGAGGGGAGGCTTTTAAGCTTACATTTCAATTTAACAGACTTAACATCTTTTAAATAAAGGAGGAAGAAAGAGACATTTTTCTTGAAGTGGTTGCTGAAGCTACACGCTAAGTTACATTTGTCAGGAGGGAAGATATAAAACTCATAGGAGTTACTCAGGCTGTTGTGCATCAGCTGGATGTGCAGCTGTTTGGCAGCGAGGTCAACCTGAACCACTTGATACAGCCAGTGCAGAGTTTTATCATTTTGTTGTCTTAATGTGTTCAGACAGAAGATGAAGTCATTTTTTTTCTTGGCTTGCATAACTTCTTCAAACATGACCACTGTGTTGATTCACCACATAGTGGGCTTGAAATAGGTTATGGTGAGTGTTCTGTGGTCTGATGTGGGGGAAAAAATACCGCAACACACCTGAGAACAAACCAATATATGGTTGAGTTTTGACTGAGTTAAAGGAGCCACAAGTTAATGCCTGAGTCAAGGCCACATGTAGACCAAAGCATCATGCAAGTATGGGCCATAATGGGCCAAACATTTATTGCTATCTGGCCTAAACTATCCAGAAATGCATGTGCCAGCTGCAATCTGGGAACCTGTGAACTTAGCTTTGGAAAGTTTTTGGAGTTTTTCTTAGTCAGGATACCTGGATAGGGCAGATGTAGATGGTTCAAGATTTCCTGTTTTTGGATTCTGGAAAATACTTCTTGCTCTCAGCGTGGACTATTATGTACAGGCAACTAAATCTTGCTCAAATGTGACTGGTAAGTTTACAGGACTACAAATACACATTTTTTTTTGTAAAGCACTTTTCAGTTTCACCACTGAAAAAATTAAGCTGCAATTAACAGACTTTAATTAGATCTGGATGTCTAAAACAAAGCCTTCAGCCATTCAGTCTGAAAAGTAAAACAACAAGGCTCCAACATTTACAATTAAAGCATGAGTCCAACGACCAATGACTACTTGTTACAGCAATACAGCTACATACGAAGCTCACTTCACAGCGCAATTACTGAATAACTACTAATATGGGACTTATCTTTAAAAAAATAAAAATAAAAAAAAAAACTTTAAAAGGTTTTGACTTCATGAAAACAAGCCCAGCCTTGCATCATTTACAGTGTTCATCATGCACCAGAGTCCCCTTGTGTTGCAGCGCATGCACCAGTCCAGTGCCCCATGCAGCATTCACCGACAGCTCTCAGGCAGTTCCATCCTTAAAGTTACAGGGGTGAACTTTCCAGTGTCATTGTCAGACAGAGAAAAGAAGAGAAAGGGAAAGAGGAGTGAGGGGAAAGGTAGGATGTGACATTTGAGGAAACAGGGAAAGTGGGAGTGAAACTGGTGAAGTTGTGGAAAAGTACTGGATGACTCAAGACTCAACAATGTCCAGAGAAGTGAAAATGCCAGAACACAGAAAAAGGGAATGGGGTAAAACTGAGTGATGACAGAGATGGCAGGAAACCAGTGGAGAAAAAAAGAGAAACTGAGAGACAGGACAGCAGTGTGTTTGGGCCATGCTCGGTGACTCTGTGCAGAGATGAAGATAATAAGATGAACAGGGGTGCGTGGTAATGACAGAGCAGTGATGGGCTCTGAAGCAACTCTATCAAATCCCAGACAGGAGATGGGAGATGTGCTGACATAGTAAATGACAGCAGTAGCTGGGCTTCCACTCTTTCAGTCCTTTTCAAATTTAAAAGCCTAAACATAGATTGAAAAAGACGGAAGCTGTAATATTTAGTTATCTTGCGGATATTAATTTCTGGTTTTCTCGTTAAACAAAATGTTTTCGGTCTTTTTTACCAAACTAAATTTAAAGTTAGTCGTGTTTTTAACATCAAGAAGAGACTCCACAGGTGATATGTATAAACCAATAGATCAGATCACCACTAATACTTCCTAGTTATATTAAAAGAAACTTACATTAAAACATTAAATAGGCCTTATATATCAATCCTGAGGCACTGATCCCATTCTGTTTAAGCTTTTTAACATACTTTGAGTAGACAGAGTTAGTCATAATGTTGGACTATTTATTTTATGTCTTACGTGTTTTCACTACCAGCAGACGCAGAAGGTGTGGGTTTGTAAAGTGGGAGAGAACTTATGTGTTTGTCTTAATGTTACTCTGCTAGTTGTTCTTGTGTCAGTGCATTTTTAATGATATTTTTAAATATGTATTAATATGATCCTATGTTTTGTATTTGAGGATCCTCTAGAAAAGGATACGGGGCATCTCAAGGGCTTTATTCACCAATTAAAATTTAATAACTAAAAATCTTAACATTGTATATAAGTAAAAATCCTTGTTTTATTAATTAATTTAGCTTAAATTAAAAGTTGGGTATCTTTCTTTTACAGCATATACTGCACATTGACTGTAAATTGATTTTAAAAATGTCACGTTTGGTATCATGTGGAAACATTTGGTGTGTGTAAGTGCTACTAAAGCTTGTAAAATTCCAATCATTTTTCTAAGAATATATTGTTACGTGTAAAAATATATCATTATTGCTATACAGCTTCTTCAGTTTATTTTTAAAGTGACAGGATTTTTTAAATGTATTGCAATCTTTTGAAAATAGAATATGCAAATATTATATCTTTAATTAAAAATCTATTAAATAGTCACTAATTTGTATAAATGTCCAATAACAGGATATCAAAAAGAAACTAGATGAGTATTTTAAACACATGTTTTAGAAGCAAAACTCTTTCACATTAAAAATTATTAACATAATAGATGTGAAAAGGAAAAAGCCTAAATTTCTTTCATTTATCGTATGTAAAACCCGGTAATACTTAGCTGGAAGCATAGCTAATACTGCAGCTGTTGAGATGAGGGGAGGTGTAGTTAGCAATGTTGTCAGCCATCATGCTCTGAACTCCCATGCTCGGAAAGGAGGGAGGGGTAGCAGAGAAGATTGAGTAAAGGGAAAACAGAAGAAGAAGAAGTTCAAAGAGTCAAAGACAGGTGCAGACAAGGGGCAGGATGGGAGGGGTGGCATGCCCTGGGTGAGCCACCGTGATACCTTGTTCCACCAGCCCTGCTGTGGTGCCGGCGGCTGCAGCCACAGCTGCTGCAGCTGCAGTGACAGAGGCTGGAGCGGTGGTCTGCCTGCTGCCCACTGTTAAGAGTCAAATACCCAGTCACACGTGAAGAAAGAGTTACAAAGCCAGGAGGAATGCGAGAAAAGGGTGAAAGAGGAACAAGGGGTAAAGATGGAGAAAGGGTGGAGTGATAGACGAGGAGTCGGATACAACAGGAGGTAGGCAGGTAGGGTGGGGGAAGGAAATAACAGGTGAGAAACAAAAGGGGCGGAGACACACGGGGCTCATTAGTTTAGAAGGAGGATTAAACAGACCACTGAAAGCATTTTTATAAATGGAGTCGCTGCTTTGACAGAAGAATCCACAGGAGAAAAACATCAGGCAGCGACACAAATCTTTACTTCCACGTGGGACACTTTAAATCTTGCTATTTGTCTCAAAGAATACCTGAGAAGAGTGTTAATGTTAGGATGATGATGGCAATGATGATGCAGGCCGCTGTTAGTATGTGTTAGATCTGTAGCGTCTGTGCTTTTAAAACTAAACTAAAAAACATCATCTTTTCCTGACAGCATCTTTATTCAGTACGCTACATTGAAATGTGTTGAGAAATAGAACCACCTCTGTATCAGCACAGACACTGAAACTGATTTGTGTAACACATGATTCATAATATATGCTGAAAATACAGCAAGCCATTGCATAAAGCACTGACGTTGGATCCTGCCTTGATGTAATGTGCCACAGCTATCTTTCACTGAAAGCCTATCTCTCACTTTCTACTTTTTAACTCTGTCTCATTTTCTCTCTGACTCATTCACCTGCTGACCTCACTCTTATATTTGAGTACTGCCTTCTCACAAGAGGAAAAAGGGTAGGAAAAAAGGTCTTTGAGAGTGGTCACACAGGCAGGCCACACACCTCGGTCAATGTGTGCATGTGTGGGGGGGTTTAAGAATTGACCGATTGTTTAGTGGATATTCAGACTGCTTCCCATGCCGAAGCTTGCAGTGTTAAATCAGCTGCTGTGAGTCATGTTTACTAAAGCAGCATGCTTATAGACAGACGTATACACACATTTATATATGCAAAATACACATTTGTACAAGAATGAAGACTCAGTGGGTATAATTCCTCCAGAGCGATTACCCTGAATGCATAAAAGCACTATAACGTTCTTCCATACACAGTAAATGACAAAATATTTTGTCATTGTACAGTGGATGAGCTCCCGTTTCACAGACCACAATAGTGCTGATAAAAATCAACCTAGTAAGTTCCTATTTAACCATCTACTGTATTTAATACATTATAGGTAAAAGAAAATCTCAGTTTGAAAAATTAATTTCCCAAAGTTTGGGAGGGGAAGAGGGAGTGCTAAAGTACAGCACGTTGAGATTCAAGATCATGTAAAACTTCAATAAAGTTATTATTACAGAGATATACACAAATACAAAGACAAGTACACAGACATACACAGACATCAACAGCTTGCGGATCAATTCAGTGTTTCCCCACATTTTGTTGTTCCAGTTCAGCGTGGTGCAAAAGACACACACAGAATGACTGAATCATTTTCCAAATATTGTTGCTGTACTTTAAGATTCTGGAGTGGGTGATTCACTTCCTGTAGTTGAAAAACTGTCATTAAATGTTAATGTAATGTCAGGTTGAAATGGTCTTATGTGTTGTACCTCATATTTGTAGAGTGTGAAAATATTCTCAGGACATCGGGACGTGAGAGCAGTGAAGAAACAATGTGCAGCTGTTTTTATTAGACTAAATGTGGTTTTAAAATGTTAAACTATTGGAAAAATATCACATAAAAACAGCTCTTTTCATAAAAACATCCTGCATTACATGTTAACAGCTACATACACAAGAAAACCAAGGGAAACACTGAAGCTGCATCGAAATGAAATGGAAATGTGAATCTGAAAGCATGCTCTTTAATCTTTATATGAAATATAACTGTTGAAACAGAGACAAATGAGTCTGTCATTAAATATTTACATTTACCTGTGCTTACAAGGTGCATGCCACCACTTTTTAAACATCAAAAGCCTCATTTTATCTGCTTTGCTTTTCTCACTGTAAGAAATAAAAACTGAGTTTCCCACAGAAATACCTTACTCGAGTGGGCTGCACTGATATAAAATAACAACTAGCAATGTGTTTTCTTTTTCACCTGTCCGGGAGAATGACGCCAGCTACCAATTTACTAGTGGACAATCTTTTCACACTTCCTTTCACAGTTTAAAAGTTTTGTCATTGTTAACCAGATACTAATGGCTTTAGCCTGTCTCGTATTTCCATACCGGCAGGCTGACCAGGTCACTGATGTGGCAGCCCTTGATATTGTTAAGCTACCTCTTCAGAGGTTTTTCTCCTGGAAACAGACTCCAACTCCACCGACATATATCCACTCCAGAGATCTGCTGTTAATGTAGGGTCACTCTAACCAGAACCCACAGTGAGTAGTTCACATGCCACTACATTCCAGTTCATCAGTGCTGCAGAGCAAAACTAGAGCAACGCTCGCCAAGTACAGTTTAAGGTGGAGTTAGTCTACTCAATGAGTGATTTATTGGAGGCCGAGCCAATTATTGGTCCTTTATTTACCTGTCACAAACTGTATATAGAGCATAATTTACAGGATTTTTTTGCCAATTAATTTTCTTCTTAGGCTCTACTACAATAGCTTTGCATGAGAGAGTTTACTCCTTGTTCATCCTATACTGAGCCATTGTGCAACCCCTCATTTCATCCTACTACTGTGCTACAGCCAGAGCTGTGTGCCTGAGATGGCCAGATATGAGATCCCCCCCCCTCTCTGACATCATACAGAGCGAAGACTTTAGAGATTTTAGAACAGCCTACTTTTACTTACATACCCTAACCAGATCCCCCACCCCGTCCTCTGGCTATATTTTCACAGACAGAACGTAATTCTGTGGGAAACACCGTAATTTGTTTGTGGCTGAAAAGATGTGTGGTGGAAGGCACCAGAGATCAATAGTGAATACACAGGTGGAGTATTTTTTAAAGAACGAGTCCTCCAACATAGTGGCATGTCCCAAACAGACTGTAACAGGTTTGCATTTAAAATTGCTTCTAGAAATTTTAATACTGGCAGGTGTTGGTTCACAGATATGAATGGTAGGTTTACAAAACTGGAGGATTCAAGAAGCACTTACCGGAGAAATTTCGAGAAACCAGCATGGTAGTAAGAATGGCCCCCTGAGAAGAAAACAAAAGGACATAAACTTCATGATTTTGGTATTTTTATGGAAATTAAAACCCATTTTCCTCTTCTGTTAGCAATTGATGTGCCACAGCCATCATTTTACCAACATTCAGGTGATTTAAGTGTTATATTTGCCGCTTGAATCAATAAAACTGTCTTCATTTGGAACAATCCTGATTTGCAGCAGGTGAAAGTCACACTGGAAGCCTCCAGTGCTACCCCTCCGCCTCCTAGTAGACACATCTATGGTATCAAAACCTATGTGACCTTGTTCTCAAGTTATCACATTCAAGATTTTCGGAAAAGTTGGCCTCTGACCTTTGACTTTTAGGTCGACGTCACTGAAATTTGAACTCTAAATTTTAGTAGACACACCTATGGTATCAATTCGGAGCTCCTACATCACTGTATTCTCAAGTTTTTCACAAATGTAGGTGTCTACACCACCCGCCCAGCAGGGTGACAATAATAACCCATTCGTCTTTTACAGCTGAGGAGTAAAAGTCAATTGAAAGATGCCACTATTCGTGTTTGATTTATAAATGATTTCTTAAATGTGGAGTGTAAAATACACAGTAATTCATCACCAATAAAGATATAACACCAAATTAAGATTCAAATTATAGAGAGAAAAAAAAAAAAAACTTTCCTCCACAATAACAAAGAATACCAAGCTGCACCTGTAACCCACTCAGACCTATTCACATCTAAAGTGCTAACAAAAGGGCCGCACTATGAAAATCAACAGCAAAAACACTACTTGATAAAATGCAGCATGACTGCAAAGTGAGTCTGTATAATAGCCTGGCACACGAAAATGTTCTGCAGTATTGTCCTAGTCAAACAAAAATGTGTGAGATACAAAGACAGGAGACAAAGGACAAGCATAAAAAGAAGAGAGAGAAAGAAACAAAGAACAATGAGCAGCTCGTCTTAGCACTTTTTTTTCTCTGGAGAGATCATCTCAAACTGGAGGCGAAAACTTTTTAAAAATGGTTCTGAATTTCAAATAGACAATAGGATGATGATATGCCTAATATCAGAATAGAGAACATAACACATCTCTCGCTCCCTGTAATCAGAGCGAATAGAGTGGCAGTAACAAATGTCTAAAAGGTCAGAAATAGCAATGAAGCGCATATCTGAAACATCCAGCTCAAATTCTTCAAACATGATTCAGAATTAAAGAAAAAAGAATTGCCAGTAAGTGTCTAAGAGATTTTTGCATCTCTAAATGATTTTATGCAACATAATTACAAAAAATTGAAGCTACACTAGTGTTAAATCTAGAAAAAAAAGACTTAAAAAACAAAGCACACAAAAAAAGCTTGAAAATAAACAGCCCTCCTCTTGATGCTCTCCACTCTCTCTCTCTCTCTCAGTTTTTTAGCCTCTCACCAGACAATGCACACTACAAAGAAGTCAATTTTGAATTTTGGCTTGACACACAATTTAAAACCCACTCTCTCAGCTTGAAAGGCATCAGCTTAACACTTTGGGCCTCTCTTCTTATTTCCTGTGTGGACTTGTTAAATCTGGATATCAACTCTTTGCGATTGGCCTCCTGTCACGGAGTAGAGTTTCTAAAAGCTACAAACAGTAGATTGGTTTGACTTGAGACGGCAAAAATTAAGTGTGCTGAAAAGTTATTGTAGATTTTTCTATTGACCACTAACACATAAAACATGGCCCTGCTTTAGGAAGTATCCATAAGACCATAAGTTAATCATAGTATGCTAAATTTTAGCATAAACCTCAAGAAATTGGATTTCTTCAATTAAAATTTGTTATTGTGTTCATTTATATTTAAATGCACTAAATCACAAATTGATTGTCTGTACATTTTCTGTCCTTTTTTCATACTGTGCATGCCTTAATTTTATTATCTTCTTTTGTTGTTTTTTGCAGTTTCTGTTCACTGTGTAGCAAAACATCTAACCTTGCCACTTGACTTTAAATGTGAAAAGCCTGAGACAATGGTTTGACGCTGTTGGCATGTTAGTTGAATGGTGCAACATTTGCCTGCAGCCACCTGCACTTCAGCTTGCCATGTGCTGGTATTTAAGCCATGCCAAGAGTGGCCAAAAGCAGCAGGGTAACAGTGTCATGCTCCAATGGCTAAGCTGTTACATCCACACAAAATCTGAGCAATAAATCAGTGTAAAAGGGAAACCATGCATAACACTGAATCAAATTTTGAAATGACTTTGCATATGTAAATATCATATAAATGCAGCAAATGCTATATTTTATACTTCAGGCCAATTACACCCACTTATGTTTACCCACAGCAGTGCTAGTTTAATCTTGAATCACTTTGGTAAACCCTAAAGTAATGAGGTAATAAAAGTGAGTGAGGACAGCAGCAGAAGGACTGAGAGCTTATTAGAGCAGAAGGGGAAGAAGTGTAATAGGGTGAGCAAACAGACCTTGAGTTTCCTCCTGGCATTGAATTTCTTCAGGCACTCCACGGTCTCCTGTCTGTGCATCATAGATGCCACTGTGGATCGTTGCTGAGAAAAGGAAGAAGAGACGGAAGAAGAGGAGTGGGGTGGGTAGAGGAAGAGGGTGACAAATACAGAATTATATTTAGGGAGAAGATAAAAAGAACCTTGTCTGCCTTATTTAGACTTGCATTTAAGGCACCCAGTAGTGTATCCAGATGTGTACAAATAACTTTTGTCTGCTTGTCTATCAAGCAGAGGACACTTACGCAGACCCATGGGTGCTTGAGGGCCTCTTGAGCAGTGATCCTCTTGGCTGGGTTGATCGTCAGCATCTGGTTGATCAGGTTTTTGGCCTCTGGGGTGACTGTGTCCCACTCTGGGGATGGGAACTAGAGGCAAAGGAAAAAATAAATCTCATCACATTTACAGAGAGGATATAGAATGTATTTAGATAGTCACTTTAAATGCAATAAAACATATTTTGATATTACACCTGCTGCCTATCTTCATCTAAACACTTCACATAAGGGGAGCAATTTCAACAATTTTCATGGTCATTTCTAAGATTATAAAAAATATGTTCAAAATTGTCCTTCATAATCACCATCTGAAAATTAACACGTATCTGACACAAAGCCACACTTAGCTGATACCCTTCTTTTTGTCCAATTGGCTCTCTAAGTTATCATATCCTTTGCACTGTAGGCTGCTTTGCAACCCACCTCTACCCCAGCTCCTTCTTTTCTTCCCGTTTCTGTCTCAATAAATGCCATTGCTGATGCATGCTCTCTTCTACACTGTCTCTCTGCTGCTCTCCTCAGCTCAGGCTCATCTTCTTTAAACATTAGTGGTTCTGACTACCTTCTCATTTCCAGCTGTTTATGGCAATCTTACATCTTTCCTAAATGTATGCTGCAGTCAGTAGATTTTAAATAGCAAATCTAACTATGCCTTGGCCTGTTATCATGACTTTATGTAGTTATTTTCTTTGATATTACATCTCTGTAAGTATTTCACCTGTACCAGTTACAAATGTTCTAATTTTCAGGCATGTTTTGCAACTTTTTGTCTTTTTTACAGTGTGACTACAAAATTTAATCCGTGTAGATGAACCAACATTTGTTCTCTTGTTTAACAGAGTGAATGTGTTTGTTGTACTATACAACGAACTACTTTACATTCTGATGGTTACAGTTTATAGATCATGAATAACAGAAAACCAGTAAAATAAATAAGAATATAAATAGTAAATATTTTATAAGATTAAAAGAAAAAAATCCAAACTCTCCATTTTAATTAGTTAACTGATATACTCAAAACTTTGTTCAACCTCCTTTACCATAAATAAATGCAGCGAGGCATGTAAGCAATCAGGCTGTGGCACTACTAAGGCTGCTTTGATCACAGCCTTCACCTCAGGTGTTTCTCCTCATCTTCAGAGAGTCTCTGTGGGGTTCAGGTCAGACCAGTTGGCAGGCCAGTCGAGCACAATAACAACATGGTCAGGAAACCATTTTTGGTAATACTTTTGGGACTGTGCGGAGATGCCAGGTCCTGCTGAATAAGAAAACCAGCATCTCCATAAAGCTTGTCAGCAGATGGAAGATTTTCAAACGAAATGCTAAATTTACTTTTATCTGAAATGAGGACTTTAGAAGACCGAGCAACAGCCCGGTTCTTCTTCTCCTTAACCCAGGTAAGATGCTTCTGGTTCAGAAGTGACTTGATATAAGAAATGTGACCGCTATAGCTCTTTTTTTGAAGACGTGTGTGTGGTGGCTCTTGATGCACTATCATCAGCCTCTTTGTGAAGTTGTTGAATTGACTTTACTTGAAAATCCTCAAGGCTACGGTCATCCCTGCTCATTGTGCACCTTTTCCTACCACACTTTTCTGTTCCAGTCAACCTTCCATTAAAGTGCTTCAACACAGCACTATGAACATCCAGACTGTTCAGCAATGAAACTTCTGTGACTTACCCTCCTTGCAGTGCATCTAGAATATATTACAATTTTGAAATGCAACTTTGTCTGTAACACACCCCGATGTGTTAAAATAGCAGCTTTACTTATAGCTTATATGTCTTTGTTGGAAATCTGCAGAGCAGAAAAACACAGAGGGACTAACAAACAACCCAGCTCCCTGACCACACATGACCTCAGGATGTTGCCAGTAGATGTCCATCCAACATTACAGCCACTGTGGCTCCCTGCGGATGTGTTGTTTAATGAAACCAAAAGGCCAGTCCAACACAGCCCCAAGCAATTTGTTAAGAAATTCTCGACCCATCAGGTCCCGTTGTGTTTAGGCATAAACACTGTGTCCTATGAGCCCAGAATCACTGCCAGACTCAGGAAGACTCTCTCTCTCTCTCTCTCTCTCTCTCTCACACTGCCTGTCTGACATGGAGCTCAATCTGATCTCCATGCCATGTGTTCTAAGGTGAGGCTCATTCCCTTGCACCCCCTGAAATATGAATGAGGTGACTGAGTTATGTAATAGCAGCCAAAAAGGAAAGAGGGCAGTGGGAGGGGAGGGGAGGGCATTACAGCAGGAAGGGAGAAATGAGAGAGCGGGAGAGGAGACTCACATCATAAGCCCCAGCCTTGATCTGCTGGTACAGCTTGTGCTGGTCCTCGTCCCAGAAAGGAGGGTAGCCCACCAGCAGGATGTAGAGGATCACCCCTGAGACACACACAAAAACACATGGACAAACAAGTACATAGACACACACACAAACACACAAAATACACAAATTGTTAGAAACTGGATTTCAGACAGTTTGTGTTTCTCAGTTTTTATAATCTAGGGAATACCATATGTGTCTTGTGTACATTTCTCTGAACAACTCACCACAGGCCCAGATGTCCACAGGTTTGCCATATGCCTCCTTCCTCAAAACCTCAGGGGACAGATACCCCGGTGTGCCAGCAAATCCTGCAGAAAAAAACCCAAACAATTGATTGACATGCTCAAGGCAATAGACTGTGTTGGTGCTATCTGTGGATCAGCTTATATAGGAAGCAACATAATCTTCAGTAAGATATGACCTATTGGTCCAAACAGGACTGAGATCTTGAGGATTTAAGATGAGTTGATTGTTAAGCACTGGCTAATCTCTTGCCTGAGAAATGCCACAGACACTCACTGATCAGTACGGGTGTATCAGCACTACTAATCTTGAGATTGCCAGACCCACTTGTGCAAATGCCCCTGTTCAGTGGATTTTTCAGACCTGGAAGCTACATTTATCTTTCATTACCAGTCTACGTTTCTATCACTGCGGTCATTGCGAGCCCATCGATAGCTTATGGGTTAAAATGCAGGTGTGACTGTACCCACCAAACCAGGCCTGCTGATCCCCCTGCACCTCAATGGCGAGGCCAAAATCGGCCAGCTTCACTGCAGCATTCTTACACTTGCTTGCCAGGAGCAGGTTCTCTGGCTGAAGAGGGAAAGAGGACAGAAAAAAACTGCCATTAAGATTTCGAAATGGAGGATTGGGTACAAAACACATACATTGTCCTAGTAGGGAGAAAGAGTTGCAGGCAAATAGCTTTGCATGCTTGCAAAAGTTTGTACAAATTCTCACTTTTTTTCAGCGCGTGCACGCCCACACACACACACACGCACACACAGATAGAAACAGATGTTATTTCAACAACATGCATGGAAATTATACAATAAAGGTTAGTCCGCATTTCTGCAGAGTTAAACTCTGTTAGTTTGCAGTGTTTTTTAGTCCCAGGCTCATGTGATGAGCTGTGGCCCTGTAGTCTCCATCTCTGTGGCCCAGATAATACAGTCAGCCTCATTATTCTCTGTCAGAGGAGGGCTCTAATAATGGGCTGCAATCCCCACTGGTCCCTGCTCTTTTTCACTTTCACTCACTACAACTCTCTCAATCTCACTTAATCAGTGCCTACGTAAAAGCAACTGACAATCTTGAATGTCAAATAAAGCACTCTGGTGGGAAATACAGTAACTTTTCCATTGACGTCCATAGCAATACTGTGTTATTTCAGCCGATAACCAGAGGCTTGATAATACTAGGCTTTACGCACCAACCTGTACACTGAATCTGAGACAGAAACAGTTAAGTCCTTCCCTCTGTACGTTTAACTCCACCTGTTAAGTCACTCTGCTCGTCCAATTAGCCGCTGTAGTTGTTTCCTTAAATAGTAGACAACAACACTAATCTAAACTTTGTGAGAATGAGGACAATATATTTAGACTGCATTTCTGTCACTGCCTCCCCTGCAATGCAGCAGCATGTGTTTTTGCATCCTCTGCCTTCCTCTATCTGTTCCCTCTGCTAATATGTTTAGAGGCATACTGTGTATTTAAAGCACAGATAGTTGAAAGTGTTCTTTCACAGCCTTTGAGGCCATAAGTAAAAGAGAGCGACTGAGTGAGTGAAGCAGTAATCCGAAGGCTCTGAGCCTACCTCGTGTCATCACATTCTCCCGGCTCTACCACTTCGTTAGGCTTTACTCTTTTGTAAATGGGGAGTTAGAACTTGCCAACACTGCAGCACTAAGATAATCCATGAAAACGGATGTGGGCGGAATTCACGATGAAGCATCCGCTTCCATCAAAAAGGTGCATAAATGTGATGCAAAACAAGCAGGCCAAACGTTCAGACATAACAGCAGCAATCACCATCAGCATTTGGCAGTAGCACAGCTTCCTTTTCCATCTCTTTAGCACACACATACACTTGGACATCTACACACAGCTCAGCACACAGATGACTAGCAACTGGTGTAGTTGAGGAGGGCAGAAAAGGACAGAATACAGCTGACAGAAAAATCTGTATTGAAGAGCAGGTCATGAGTGGGTGTTTTAAATGGAATGATTCCCAGCTTTCTCTCATCCCTTTTATTTCTTTGCCTGTAGAGGATCTGGAGATGCTTTGGCATTCCTGCCATTAGATAAAGCAGCACGGATGTAGACCTCTAATAGGAAGGCTCACCATTTCAAGTATGTTGCCCTGGTGTGGAAGGAAAATTGCTCCTATTTCATTTTACAGTGACATAAATGCTACTTAAAGAGATTAATATGTACAGATTTTTTTGCACTAGACACGCAAATCCTTATCTTATAGATGGTTTAAAAACTAGCAGCATAAAAAACAGTCATCCAAGAGTAAAATAACAAGGTTATGTCTTATATACCCAAGTAATGAAGTTTGAGGCTGCAGTTTAATTAATGCATCTTATAAGACCTGCTACCTTTATTACTTTTGTTGCTGAGGTTTCCAGCAACATAAACATATAGCCTTGGGATCAGTACACATTTAATTTCTGAGATGTCAAAACCACTATATAGCATCTGCTTTACAGCCTGTATATAGATTTAGGTTTTTGGGTACACACGTGAAAGTGCACAGTGTGTTGTCATCTCATTTTCTGTATCCCATTTCTCCAATTTGAGGGTTCTTGTCACTCAGATTGTCCTCAGCCATCACACTATGACCTACTGCATGAAACACTCTCCAATGCTTGGGTGTGAAACCAGATAGGTGTGTCAGCTAAATAAAGACATAAGCCACAACAGTTCTGATAAACACAACACGCCTTTACTGGAATGCCGGGACTGACATTTGCATACAGGTCTACTGGACAGTAGAGGTGCATCACGTAAAACAAGATGCAACATAAAGGCATGCAAATGCAAAACACAAACAGGTAAACGACTTGTTTCTATTCTGATGCTTATTCACACATGGTTTATATTTAAGGTGTTGCTTTGGAAAACTAAAAGGCATCTTGAGAAAAGAAAAAAAATCCCTGAGAGCAGTGAGAACAATGTGAAAATGCATTAACTGTTTCCAGCTCTAAAATGGACTGAACTAGCTGACAGTCAGCCAACACAGGCAAACTTCAGAACACTACAAGTTAATTAACGGGCCTTTACAAAAAACGAGCTGTCAGGTTTAAGTCATTAACTGATCTACAGAGGCAATCTAAACCTCACAGGGTGCCTGATAATCAATAGTTCACATCCATCTCTATCTGGTAAATGAACCAGAGATCAGATTAAGTATCCTCTTGGTAGAACTTAGATGGATCTATCGATAAAAATGGGACAGCTGTGTAAATGACAAATTCCTGCTCCAAAAAGGTTACAGAGAGAAGGCGCAGGTCAGCTGGAGTGACCTGCGTGCATGTCTAAAATCCTCTTACTCCAGGGAAAGTCATGTTTATACAACAAGAAGGTGACTGCAGAGAGCTGGAGGCTGCGTATGACAGAAGAGAGCCAGACAAAAGCTGGAAAAAGCATTTAACAGTCCCTCAGTCATCACCACAAAGCCTAAAGGGGCTGTTAGAGTGCTGACTGGGGGCAAAAGCTTTTACCTGAATCTAATCAGAAGGCAGGAGGCTTTGCGAGCGACATTACATCAACAAATAATACAGACAGTCTGTCATTAATAAATCAGACAAACCAGACCAGACAAATAACACACCCACAACCCCCCTGAACACAAATATATAACTCTCAAGGGACAGCAAGGTGATCCTAATTACTCACCTTCAGGTCCCGGTGCACCACGCCCATTTGATGGCAGTGAAGCACCGCCTCCAGGATCTGCTGGATGCAATGACTGCATGCAAACACCAAGGAGGGGGCTCATGTTAGTCTCAGCAGCGTTTCACTCGCGTGCACAGGCCAAGGGAATAGGGTGTGAGGTGAGGAGTGGGGGTGTTATGGAAGGTAAGAGGGTTAGAAAAGGGGTAGAAAGGGCTCTTCTGTTGCTTTGACCTTTTACTAGCCAATCAGGGTTCAGTTCTATAAATTTCCATTGGATCCAAATGTAATGCCGAGCTCAGACTACACAATATTTGTGATTGTTCAAGGTGATTATAGAGTCATAAAGTCTTGCATCTGTTTGACCGAGAGACACCGTAGACTGCTCCACTATCAATCATGCTTGGTCTCATACATACTGTGCATGATGTCATCAGGAAGGAGGAGCTGGCTATTTCCAAGTAAAGAATGTAAACTGACAGTGGCAACCACTGCCACAGCGTGTGTGATACTAGCCAGCTGGCATTATTCTACTTCCTCTTTCATTTTGTGATGTTTACAGGTGCACACACAGCTGGGAAAAATAAATAAATGGTTCAATGGCTGGTGGACCTCTCTGTGCTACTTTGGTCAACATCACAGAAGTTAAAAGTGGACATCATGAAGTGTCCATAAAACATCAACAGCATGCATGCTGCAAGACTCCAATTTAGTCTTTTTTAATGTCTGATGATATCTATAACATTTCAACCACTCCTGCTCTTCATCAGACAATAACGGCATCTTAAATTACATGTTGCTGCTCACATGATCACATCATGTCCAATCATAACACACATACCAACCTAGTGTCCAGATGCAAGAATGTTTTTTGTCCATTACGACACACTACACAAGATAAAATGACTGACTATCAGGCACAAGAACCCTTTTCATGCTTTACCCAAACTGACGCCCCTGGGCTGTGGCCATAACTAGGCTGATATCATATAGGCTGAACCCGGCATAAGACCTACTATAACATTAATTTCTTAGACTGCATGACTAAAAAATGGATTGCTCAGGCTTGCTCATCTGTGGTGAGCTTCTCACTTAAAAGGTGACCCAAGTTTTAGGTGGCGACTGTGGCTGTGAAACAAACACCTTCCAGCATATCAGACGTCATCATTGACCTTCATTAGTGAAGTTTTTGGGGGCTGGCTGTAGCCATGAGTTTGACTCTGTGGACTGCAAGGTCAGAGGTATGCAACAGAAGACTCCTTTGAGTCAATTTAATCTGCAAATAACCAATGGATACAGCCGATGATCTTTGTCTTAGGTGGTCTATTCTTGGTAGATGACAACCCAATCTAAGAAACACATTTACTGTTGGCTAAGGGCGGATTCTCGATACCCCACCTCCCTCCATGAACTAGCCAGCAGGCTTTGAGTGATGAAAGAGGGGTGTGAGGAAATGGCTGGCCAAGGGGGGCTACAGAAAGCGTTGATGAAGGAGGTAAGGGAAGGAGTGAGTCATTGTGCAATTAATAACAAGATGTGTCTGGGATCAATGCCATGTCTACTGCCAGTCTAGCTGGCCTATGCTGACAAGAGTAGTCATTCTGATGTCAGCAAGCCTCCAGACACTAAAAATAAAGCCAAAAACTGTACAAGGGACGCTGAGGGGCGATCGAGGTGTGAGTGTATGCAAAAATTAGATGATATACCTGAGCAGGGTGAGGTGTGAATTAATGCAGAGCCGCAGTAATACACACTCACAAATGTACTGTTGGAAATGTTTTGCTGTGACTGTGCATATATGCTTCCTGTGCACTGACAACTTTTTTCCACCTTTTATTTATTTATTTATTTATTTATTTTTAACAAAAATTCTTTTGAGGAGAGAAAAAAAAAATCCCTGGTTTACTCCCCCCCCCCCAAAAAAATGGTATTATTAGAAATGTAATGCAACATCTACTAGATTCAGTTACCAATATTTTAGGGGGTAAAGGGAAAGGGCTTTTGTCTCTACTAACAACCCTGATTTCTTATTCAAAATGAAAAAATTGAGTCATTATTGAAAAGCAATAAAACTAGCGGGGGGATTATTTTCTAATAAGAAAGTTTCAGTTCTATTGTCTGACAGTTCTTGCAATATGAGACAAAAGAAAAACAAGTAAGACCGAGATATCTTTCCAAAGCAGTATGGCATTTCAACATCATTGATTCATTTTAATCCTGAGTTATATTTCACCACCTCACCTGTGTCACGTCCTACTAAGCAGCTGCTTACATTTGAAATCAGGCTTGTTTTCAGTCTGAAGGCAGTGGAAATATTGAAAAGTTACGCTCACTTGTTCTCACCACTAATACCTGGGAAATGAAACTGAAGCATATTTTCTATGGCATAGTTAAAGCGACTATGAAAATGCAAAAACTCAAATTCCACCAAGTTATTTTATCTATAAAATATTCAGTGGACATAAAATTTGTTATTGCAAACAATCTTAACTGAACTAGAATTATAAGTGCCTTGCCAAAGGGAAGAAGGTGCACCTTTTTTACCACTGCACAACCAGTCAGAAGGTGAAAATGAACTCCCTTCATTGGAAAAAAAAAACACTTGATCCTTGTGGATAATACAGCGTAATAAATACATTATGAGAAGAAAATACCTTTCCTATATTTCAAAGCATTCAAAAGTCGGAAAAAGCATGAATTATTAATTTCTCAGCACAGAGAAACTCAAAGCTTCACAATGGAAATTTACTTGCTAAGGGTTAAGAAATGATGTTTGTTGAAAAGTCAGACAGAAATTAGCCGGCCTCATTTTTCTTTCTAAACATTTTTTATTTCGTTAGTTTTAGGACAGTATGTTCTAATGGCTTGGCAGTTAATCAACAAATAATTTGTCACACATCCTGGATTTTTCTCTCTACTGCTCTCAGGGTCATCCTCAAGAATTAATTTTGACTGGTGCGAGATGTACCAAACATTTAAAAAATAGCTTACAGATGGCATTTATTTTGAAGCTAGTTGCATTAAAAAAAACTGAACTGAAGACCACAAGCATCATCATTATTGAGTTTGTGGGATTTTCCGTTACACAAACTCCTTTAGCAGCCACAGCCGGATGGATTATTTCTTGCGTGCGGCCTTTAAGTCTACATTATTTATACGGTTTAAAATCCTGGAAACCGGATATGTGTAAGTGAAGACGGAACCAAGTCAAGTATTTTTTAAAATGCTATCTGATGTTTTATTCAATCCCAGATGCTGTAAACAGTGCAACATTGTGAAAGTGTACTTGCACAGGTAGGCAAATTAAATTTTCAGTTAGTTCTTGCAAATAAACAATGAAAGAAAAAAAATCAGTATAGCAGCAGCTGAAGATTTTAACTTTCAGAAACTGAGCTGTAATGAGGGAGATGTTTTGATACTGCAGTCATGCTAAACCTCGAAGGCTGAATTACAGCCATAGAGTGCAATAAAGCACGAGTCGGGCCAGTCTGTGAAATATTATAACATGAGAGAAATAAGAGATAGGGAGAGACAGAAACAGAGAGAGAAAGAGAGAGAGAGAGATGGACTGGCAAGACTGTAAAGTTCAGGGCTATAAATTAGAATCCTGTGTCTTGTTTCTAAAGGTCTCCCAATGAATAAATACTAGGCAGGTCACACCAGCATGTGGCTGTAAACGTGCGGTCAAGGCTAAAACAACTTCTCTCCATGAAATGTGCGTGTGCTCTTTTGTATTCATGTTCATGGATAAATATGTTGGTATGTAAGCAATTCAAAATGAGAGACTGTGTGCATATGCACCTTTCAAGCTTTCTCCAACACTTTTGTCAGCTGTTGAGCTCTCTTACTTGTCTGTATGTGTGTTTGTGCGTCCAGTAAGCAAAACCAGATGAGCCCAAACACTGAATTGGGTATCAGTTAAGAGCGGTCATGTCATGCAAGTCATGCCCAAGTTTTGCAGCCATTCTGCAGCATTTATTTCAGGTCATTGAAACATCATATACAGACTCCTATTCCAAGGGAAACCCCTTAAGCGTCATTTTTCGAGTGAAGCAACAATGAAAACTACAAAAGTTCACTTTGAGAGGTAGGTGGTGTGCCAGATGGTACAAATCACAAGTGTTTATTGGGTATTTTACTGGGTAAAAATACACCCTTTCATAGTGTTAAGTACGTGTTTTAAAGCAAACTTCTCCCATTTGCATTTCTTTTGTTTTTATGTTACTCGCAGTGACAACAGAAGCAGAGCACTACAGACTACTGGCTCAATAGCACTGCCCTGCACTTTGTAAAATGACCGTACACGAGTAACCAGCATGCTATAATATGATACCTACAGGTCCATAGCAAGTGTTAGTATGTTACAACTTGAAATTGAGAACAGGCTGTCTTCTTCATCCTTTATGTCCATTAAAAGCCATCCTTGTGCCTCAAACAGAATAGATGTGTAAGCATTTGTATTTAACGTCACTATAAGTTGGAGTTTTTGCATATAGTATTATCCTGGATTCAGAAACAAACACAGCGAAACTTTCTGTTAAACTGTAAGACAACACATAAGGCTTTCTGTACACTTTGTGTATAAGCAATGCAATCTGCTCTAACAAGCTACATTTGCTTGTAGTTCTGCTACAAACTAACAAGTTAGTCCAATTTACAATATTCTTCAAAGAGGAAGTGAATAATTAGGTCGACAGATCACAGCAGCAGATGCACCACAGGACAGGAATAATTTGTGCTTGTTTTTTTGTGTTGTGGTTCTAGATAGAAAACATTACTGTGACAGTATGTGACAACAAAAACAGTGTTTCAGTTGTGTTGTAAATTGTACATTTTCAAGCAGGCGTTTGATAAATTATTAGCTGGTCAGAATTATTTTTGTTTCTGTGCCTTGAATTAAAGGTGCGGTATACAGAAGAATGCCTTCTGTTGTCTCAACCTGAGAAACATGAGCTCAAAACAGCAATCAGATGCCCTAAATGCACCAGTCTATAAGCAGCAATACACATTGCCATTGCCACTACTACTTTAACATTACTAATACTAATAACATATTCCTATAGCTGTTAACATATTATCACTATGTGTTAACAGCTAGAGGAACATCAATATTCAATATTGCAGTGTTTAAATTTTTAAAGTCTAATCTCTAACTCTCCCCCAAAAAGGCAACGTTTGACAGCGACTCTAACAGGTGTCCAAGGGAAAGAGCAAAGAAAACAACATCTTTTCTTCCTTTTTGTTTTTATATACACAGGTAGACTCAACCGTGTGGAGATCTCACTGCACTGTTGCACTGATTGTTGGTCTTTTCCTGCAGAGATTCACAGATCAACATCTACAAGTTGTAGATTTTTCACAGCCACTTAGAGGCAGTGTAATGGGACTAATCTTGTTCATACCGTGCCTTTGTCAGCTCTTCAGTATTCCTCCTTTAGATTTTCAAATAATCACCATTCAACCCACGCAGTGAACTGCACACCTTTGGCACACTGTTGGCTTACTGAAGGACCATACAAGTTTGTCTCCAGAGCCTTTACTCTGGTGAATTCCTATAATCCTTCTCTTTGCATAGCCTGAGAATTATGCAGATGGTCACGGATGCATAACCAAAAATCCTCATTTTAAAATACAATGAATTCAGTGTGTCATTCTACAGCGATGTATGTCTCGTTAGACTAAATATCACAGTATACTGCACTGTTATCTATTACCTGAGATTGAATGAGCGGTAATATTAATAATAATGACTCCTGCATCGTACTGTACGGCTGTCATAAAACAAGGTCTAGAATAAAAGTTCTTTTTTTTTTTTTTTTAAGGCACTACACTTGTTTATGAAATAACCTTTAAGACTTCATATCAGAATGAAATTGTGTTTAAAATGAGTTTGCTTAAGTGGGTTTAATTTGCGATATCTCTGATGTTTTAATATTATCATATGAGTAATATTATAGCATCATCCTGTGATACCGTCCTAAGGTTTCATTTTATTATATTAGAGCTACTTTGAGTCTGACTATGGTGACGTTAGGAAGAGACAGATGGAATATTTAATAAGAAAATCAAAAATATTAAAGAAAATATTCTTTGTTTTATAATCTCGGCTCCTATTTTGCTGTGTCCATCTTCGAGCCTAAGATCCCTTAACACCTCTATAAAGATGTTAAATGAGGCTGTCCTGAAAATTCAAGGATCAATACAAGAAAAGTAGGTATTTTAAAGGAAGAGAAGATAGAGGAGGAGGAAAGAGGAAAAAAAAAAATCAATGAAGAAGACAGTAAATATAGCTGTAGATTTTTTCTAACTAGCCTGGTGGGAGAAATTGATGGTTGCATGGCCTGGATATTTAATGCACCTGCAGAAAGTTGTGTGCTCGCTGCAGGTGACTGTGTGTACATTTGTTGAAGTGCATTCATTAATAAATCTGGCTGACAGTCAGTGCAACAGGAGCTTTTGTTATGTGGGTGCTGTAAAAAGAAAAAAAAAAAAAGTTGAAAAGAGAGGGGAGGGCAGATGGATCGGGGAGGGTGAGTGAGGTAGGCCAGGGTCCTCCAATTAAAATTTAAAACACAACACAATAAGAAAGCAAAACATAAACAGCATACCAAGAGACAAGTCGGACAGGCGGACATTAGACCAGTAACTGACAGGAACGACACCACGAACTGACGAGATCGAGGAGGAAGGAAGGAGAAAAGAAACGAAGGAAGCAAGCAAAAGGATGGGGGGAAGGGGAAGTTAGGAGGGTGAGGGATGCAGATGCTTCTCTACATTTACTAACCTTCAGGTCCCTGTGCACTATGTCATGTTGGTGAATGTGATGGACACTTTCTAGAATCTGATGGATACAGTGACTGTGAAGACAAAACAGAGAGAGGAGGGACGGTGGGAGTGGAGAGGGGAGTGAAAGGATGGATGGAGATGGATGGACCGTAGGAATGTATAGAGAGGGGTGAAGGTGGAGAAATGATAGGGAAGGAGTGGAGGAGAAGAAAGAGGGATGCCAAATGAGTGACAGAGAAAAGACAAAATGAAAGATGAGAACAGGGCAGGTTAGGAGGAGGAAGAGAGGTCATGTAACAGGTGAGAGGGAGAAAGGAGAAGGCAAGAGAGATTGATGCAGACAGAGGTGGAAGGAGAGGGATGGGTGAGTGAATGCAGGTGGAGGAGACAAAAACGTTTCGTTTTGCTTCTTTAAACATGATGAGAGACAGGGGCAGCCACAGTAGAACAACCTGGCAGACAAAAAAAAACATCAAACACTGACAGAGGAGAGGAGAGGAGAGGAGAGGAGACCAAAAAAGATGACAGATTTTGAAAGTGAAGATAAAAACTTTCTGGGGAGAAAGAAAATGATAATAATACATAAGAGAAATGGAACACTTATGTATAGGATGAAACTGAATCATAGAAGACTGGTGGGCTGTTGTCAGGCTATTTTTCCATCACTAAAAGGAAAACACATCACCATGTGTGTGCACTGCAGAGAGACACATGAAACTAACTCGCTATAATGTGTGTGTGTTTGTATTTTAATGTGTGTGCATGTAGGCTTAGTGCAATGAGAGAGTGTAATGTGCAGAATATGTGACTAATAGCAGGCGCAAGGAGACAGGCAGCCTGCAGGATCCACACCCACACAGTGTCTAATGAGTGGGAGGGCTGAGAGAGAGAATCAGAGAGATATAAGGTACGTATGTGAATGCTTGCTCAGACACACACACACACATACAGAAAAAAAGAAAAGAAAAAAAAAACATGGCTAGCTTATGATTTGATACTCGTCAACACCAAAAGGCATATTTCTGTTATAGTAAATCCTTCTGACTGCACTAATTTCCTGATCCTGGAGGCAATCTGCAGCCACATGGTAATCCTACCATTAAATTTAATGTGTTTCAGAACAGAAACCTGAGTATGTAAAGTAAAGGTCTCAGCATATAGAAGATGTAATATAATGCTTTTTTTCGAATCTTAAAGAGTAACTTAAAAAAAAGCTGCAGGCTCAGCATTGCACCGTTGCTGCAGTGAGCTTCAAAATGAACCAACTGACCATCATCAGCATCAAAGATCGGTGCAGCACTGTTTAAAATTTTACCCTAGTCACAAGTTCCTGACCTTAGCTTACTGGTGTGAAATCATTTCTAACCCACAGCATACTAAAAGGGAGGTCAGTGGTTTCCAAACTCCATTCGTGTGGCACCTGGAGCCACCCAACATCAAGAGTTGAGTGTTATGATATATTAAATATAGAAAAGCCAGATGGTACCCTGCAGATTTACAGATTAATATTTACTTAAAATGTATTTTCTTTAACCTCCTAAGACCCGAACTCTTCCACGACATGCATTTTTAATTTCTCTTTGACATTTGGGCATATTGGGGCCCGATGAATGTAAAAACAAAGAATTACCAGATTTTTTTTTTTTTTTACATTATTTTTGTTTTTAAGAAAAATAAGAGCCACATATGAGGATATTAGTTTAAAATTTTGATAGAACAGTAGCAGTATAATGTCCTCGTAAGTGGATATCAGGCCCATGTAGAGCAAAATTGAGTATTTTGGTCTTAATAACCCAAAATGTGATGTTCACATATGTGGACGCCAGGTCCTAGGAGGTTAAAAATAAAATCAGTAAAATAAAAATATTTTGTAGGCATTTCACTAGCTGGGCCCACGTCCTCATTTTAGGTTTGACAGCATTTTAGTAGGTAATGGTAATTGGACATGAATTGAGCTGCGGTTTGGGGAAGGCCTCGAAGGGGACTGACAGCAGCTCCCGGGCCTGGCCGATCCCCATGTACTAAATAGAAGTGAAGAAGTTAAAGAACTGAAAAGGTCAGGGAACGAGCATGTTGGAGGTGTGGTCCCGCTCCTGAAATTCTGATACTTAATCTCCAATTAGATAAGACAAAAAGATGTTGACAGGTCACTAATAGGTGGTTTTTGGTCTTGTTTGGAGGGATGATCAGACATATAAAGCTGAAAATATACAATATAGTGGGCATAATGTAGCCAAAGTCTGTTGAATAATAATCGGTTATATTAACTTGTGAAAAATCCATCTGACAAAGAGTCAGACAGTAAAAGTAAACAAAGTAAACATAATATTTATTCATAACAATCAAGGAAAGTTACTTTGCAGTAGCAGTTAGTGTAATTTTAATGACAATCAAAGGGAATTAAAAAAAGATTTTAAAGTATTATATTTTTATAATTATAATCAATTAAAAACATGTATTGTTTTCCATATAATGTTAAAAAAATGTTTTAAGGGTTTTCCAGCTTCTACACATGATAGCTGAATGGTTGTTGAAACAAGAAAAAGAAAGGCCGCTACATGTAGTAAATCCACCCTAGAGTAAGGACTTAACAGCAGCACCGCGGAAAAGCATAGGTGGGTGTACAGCACAGATAAAGCTGTTTTATGAGTCACAAAGTTAACAGTTATCATTAAGTGGTTATGATAACTATTTGTGTTTGACTGTTTCAGGAAGGACATGCCTGTGACTTACTCAGATAAGAGGTGAAGACCTGCACAGAACACCACACTGTCTGGCTTCTTCTCTTCAATACAACTGCTTTATATTTGCTTTTTCACACTTCCTGATGCTGCTGTTTGGGCTGTCAGTTAATATAAAGTGACAGTGATTTGAAAGTTTACTGCATGCATGCGTGGACACAGGGTTTGGCCTGACAGAAACCCACTGAGTATGGCATTTAGAAATAGGGGAGCGTCTCCATGCTGCTCCTTTGTTTATCCATTTGTGCATGCCTCTAATATCTCACTGTCCAAAACCATTTTGTCATTCCGAGTGATTGTTTATGGACTCCTGGCGGGGCAAAGAGGGGGAAAAAAGTGCCACGCTCATCTTACTGGCTAAAAAAATGTGACTTGCTCAGCACTTTCAGCTATAACGTCCCACTGTTCTCTGCAGGAAACTGAAGTGACACTCGGAGGAAAATCAAATACAGCATCAGTGAACGCGTCAAGCGTGGGGCACTTTCTGTACCTCTCATATGCCTGTGTATGCTTTCAATACTACACCAAACTTTTTCTTGTGAGCATGGTTAAAAAGTTTTTTTTAAAAGAGGATCATAGAAAAAATAGATTAGCACAAAAAACATGGCAGCCAAATAAATATGAGGATAAAAAAAAAAAAACAAGTAAGAACAAACAAAACAATCTTTCAAAATGCTTCACCATGGAAACTAAAGCGCAAACCATTCATGGCAGTGCATCACTGTAGCCACGCAGAAAGTAAATTCTCAGAGCAATGTTTTGCATATTAAACACACAAGACAGAATCAAAGTTCACAATATATCTAATGTCTAATGCTGTGGGGTGGTGTGAGGATGCGTAGTCCAACGCTGATCTACAAATCAGGACTAAACTTACCTTCTTGTGCCAAGAACAAATCTAGATTAAACACTAAACTGAATCTCTTTTAATCTCAGGCTGCACAGTCTGAGCATGTGCATCAGATTTCACTCCACGGACAGCTTCACTAAATTGCTGGCTGGTATAAAAAGCTCATATAATCTGTCTGCTCAAAAGAAAAAAATTAAATTTCACTGCACTACTTTTAAGCTTTTTTAATATTGATTTCCATGCAGAGTTGTGTTATTTTTTACTAAGCCCCTAAAATCTACTTCAGCACAGCCAGAAGATTCTCCCACACCTTATATATTTTTTATTTTTAAGTCGTTTCAGAAAGTGTGTGGGGGGAAATGGTTTGCTAACCTTTAAGGCAAAACAACTTAATAAATCAACAACGTTTGTGTGCCACTGCTCCTGCTCCCTAAATATTCCTGAATGCAGCTTTATTTGTAATCAAATAAAGCACGATGGCCTCAATCCAATCAAACGCTGCTTAAGAGAAACTCGGTTCTGACGGGGGGCGACAAGGTGTTATGCTGCACAGTTTGGGGTCTGTGTGCGAGTGACACTAATTATCGTAGCTAATTAAAGTCCCACTTCTTGCTGGTCTCCAAGGGAGCGAGGGTGGAGGACTGGGGTGGGGGTGGTAGGTGGGGGGTGGGGGGTACTGGCCTGGATGAGTGACATTCAGAAGGGAGGGGAAAGGAAAGTGAGTCTGTGTGTGTGTATGTGTGCATGAGCAAGGGATGAGGATTTCAAGGGTTACAAGGTGGGTGGCAAATGCTGTAGGGTTTATGTGTACTGTAGGATAGAGCAGGTGCCTGGCGGCCTACACATAAAGAGTAAACCACTGCATCGCTGCTGTCAAAACAGATTACAAATTCAAAAACATATACAAGAACATTTCTTTATATCCTGTTATGGAAGTATAGTTCAGCTGCCTTTACTTGGCCACTAAAATAAATAAAGTGCATTTTGTTTTATTAGTTTAAAAGGATCACACACGCAGTGAGATGCCAGTATGCAATAAATGAGACAGTAGCCTCTGATAGAAAATGCCCAGTAGAAGGACAACATTTAATCCAGACTGAAAAAAAATCACACATGTTTAATTTAGAAGCAACCATCACGACAGAGCTACATCTAGTATTTCATCATTCTTTTCTCTGACCCCATCAAAATGGTGATTTAGTGAATGAAAGTCAGATTTATATATAGCAGATCTCTCTCTGTACGTCTCGGATATGCTGTCACCCTCATTACATAAATTATAGTATGCGTGGGAATCAGAAAATCTCACAAGATGATACTATTACAGTTAGAGTGGCATCGTGACATAGAATGATTCTGTGATGAGACAAGATATTCATCACAAATTCTGTGTAACTGAGTAAAGAAAACCACTAAAAAGGCAGTAATTATGTATACTTTTAATTCACTGTAGCATGAGTATGTATGTTATCGTTACTATCTGATTCAATATGCCAGCTTAACAAATTAGTTCTTGGATTTGCCGTCCTGTGTGTTCCTTATATTTCACTGCAAATACTTTTTCCATCCCCTTTATCAATTTTATTTGATAAGCACCAACAAAAAGAGTCAGGAAGTAGTTTTAACTGCCTGCATGGATATTTATAGGATATCGATAAATATTTCCCAGAAATATCCATATTTGGCGCATATATATATAACCATTGTAATTACAGTAAGTAAGGTGTTTGCCTTTTCATACAATTTCTATCGTACTTTAAGTTTCTGAAAAGCAAAGAATTTTAAATGCATTTGAAACAGCATAAATCGTTTCATGAGATAAAGATTAAAAAAAATCTCTAATATTTTAGACTTGTGAGTGGATACATTTGCATTAAAGTGAAAAAGTTACAGAGCACTGTGGGATATGACCTTTCTGCTGTGAGTGATATAAGTGCCTCTTAGCCACCTGTTGTAACTGCTGCAAAAGATGACATTAGCAGCTGACATCTATATGAATGTTTTCCTGAAAAACAAAACAATTCACCCACAAAGACAACAATGTATATCCAGTCCATCTTATGAGCTAATCTTGGACCCAGTGCTAAAAATAATGACTGTAAGGACCAGGCCATAACAGGGTTGGTTTACCTGTTGACGGAGCATAGTGTGATTAAAAAAAAAAGATTATTGTGGTTTAACTGACATATTGATTGAGATATATGGTGTCAGGGAAGAATAGTGCATCTTACTTTAATGGAAAATGTTAACAGTTACTGAACGTTGATGATTCATGACTTGTTTTTGTTTACTTTACTGTCATTGAACAATGACAGTAAAGTGTGTAAACAGCTCACTGGTCTGGGATGTTTTACCCAAGAACATCAAAGAAACAAAGTTTCATGATTACCTGAACCCTCACCATCCTCGTTAACTCGAAGAAACCTCCGAAAATAAAAGTTAGCCTTTTCCATCAGTTACACAGTCGATGTTAAAGAGTAAAAGCACTTTAAACAAACTAAAAGTCAAAGTCTGAGTGGAGACTTGGGCTGAAATTGGCCATTTACTGTGCCAAACTGGTGTGATTTTCTACAACAGCAGACTATTCAGTTCTGCTTTTAATGCTGCTGAATGGACTAACACCCACATCACAACTGTCAGTTTCAAGCATCTCTCTCACTCTTCTCTCAGCCTATTGTCTGTCCACCCCCCTGCTACTCCATTTCCTCTTCCGCCATTGGTTAAAAAGCAAACTGTGTGTATGTGTGTCGATGAGTCAGCACGAGTGGTGGGTGTGAGATATAAAACGGCATGGGTGGCTGTGGGGGAAGGGGGAGGGGGGGGTGAAAAAGAAAGTAAAGTGGAGGACGGAAGCAAAAGAAAAAGAAAGAGAAAAGCAAGAAAGTAGGTAAGACGCACACACACCAGGTGGACAGGGTCATGCTTATATTCCTGTTTTCATCTTTCTCAGTGTTTAAAGGAAAAGCATGTGAGGAATATGAATGAGCAACATAACAGTGTAAAGGTGTACCCTGAACCATCCACACCAGCTAAGCTAATTGAATCATTGAAAGAAACATACCTGAGGTTTGACCAATTAGAGTTCTACACAGAGTTACAAACACCAGCAACCTATTATGTGAGAGATACAATGCAGTTTTTTGTTCTTTGTAGCAAAGGCTGTCATTATCCTGGGGTTTCGATTTTCCTGTGCCAGCAAATAATTACTGCTTTTGAGGCTATTTTAGCACTACACGTTGCACTTCAAGTGAAATTATTTATTTTCTTTTTGAGAACAAAAAAAAAATCTAACAACGTAATCATCAAAACACTTGTGCCGAGTGCTTCTTGCTGTGACATGTTTCACGCTTTGCAGACCATTTATAGGTTTACAACAAACTCCACTTTGTTTCTGGCTTCATTTTTTTTTTTTTTTCATTTTCCCTTATAAGACTCGATGATGCATTTTGAGAGGTTACTCACACAGACGGCTTTTGATCCAATTTAAGAAAATGTTTTGAAAGACATTAAGATTTATACTTTTTATGTTAAAATAATATGAAATGAAAACTACCTACTTTTTTGTTTGTATAGACCTGAATAGGTTAAAGATGATCATCTGACTTGGTGCGAGTCCTAAATTAAGCCACTCCTGTATTCTGCGTCGACTGATCGCCTTTAAAAGGCAAATTAAATGTCTGTCTAGACTTGGACGTCAGACAGCTACAGCTTTCTGACTGCACCACGTCATGTTTGATTGCTGTGTTGTCAGTCGTGTTCTCTGCTAAAAGTCACCTGGGGTTTAATGTATGGCTGTAACAAACAGCTGTAACTAAACAGAGACAGAACTCCAATACAAACGTCCACAAACGACATCACGGTTTAATTGTCCTGTGGCAAAGTGTCTAAATGAATGTTACACCCATAGCTGGTTTGTGTCCACCTGCTCTCTGTATGCTTTAGTACTGATTTAAGATTTTGCTGAGCACGTCTTGGTCCGACTTTAAGCCACTTAGCAGGAAAATCAACTCCATTAAAACAAGTTCATAGAAGAAAGAAACAAAACAAAACAAAATAATTTATTGCTTTTTCATCCAAAAACTGTGTTTTTAAGGATGTTATATCAATACAACAGTAGTTATTGTTGTTGCTCAGATATTTTTCAGTTATATAAACATCTTAACACATATATTGTGTTATGCATGTGTTTGCAACTTCTACCCTAACCACAGGTGACAAAAATACAAGTATCTTAGTCACCACATTATACTGTGATTTGGTACTGAAAACACATAGTGGTCAAACCTCAGTCTGGTCTTGAAGGTCAATCCTGTGTCAGTGTGAGAGGTGAAGTACTGTGGCACTGATGTAAAGGAAGAGGCAAAGGACAGAGGAGAAACAGTGTAACAAAAAAAAGAGGGGGGTAAAGAAGGAAAGAGGAAAGAAAGTGGCGGTGGTAGTAGTATAGCGATGAAAACAGGAAGTAGAAGGAATACCACTAACAGAATAGAAAAGGCAAGAAGATACAAAAGAAGACAGTAAAATACAGAGAAAGAACAGAAGGGAACAGCAACACATGCAGACAAAGGATGTAAGGGGCAGAAAATAGGGGACAAGATAAGACAACACAGAGCAAGTAGTAAGAGGAGAGGACAGTGAAGAGGGGAAGGAAGAGTAAAGCAGAGTCACAAAAGAAGAGGAAGAACGTGTACAATCAAAGAAAAAAAAAAACAGACAAGAAGACAACAGAGGACAAAGACCATTTAAGGGCAAAGAGAAGCCCCACATACAGGAGTGAAGGCTGCGCTCCTACCTGGCATCGGCCTCACTGTAATACTCTCTGGCTACGATGTCCTCAAATAGTTCACCTCCGGTCACCCTGTAAAAGCAGACAACACACACAGACAGATACACACACACACACGTTCATTTAGGAAAGCTGGAATGGTTGGAGTGGAAGGAGGAGGTAGTGATGATGGTGTGTGGTTATAAATGCTTCAAATCAAGGATTCCTACTTCAGTTCTTATTTTCTACAGCTCCCCCCTTCCCCCCAATCCTCCTTCTCTTCATCCCCCCTTCCCACACCGTTACCATGGAAACTAGAGGGAATTGCTGCGAGATGGATGTGGAGAGCGTGGGTGGTGATAGTGGCAGTGGTGGTGGTGGGGCAAATATAAGAGAGAGTTATGCAATCGTATATGTATATGGAAGAGCTGGGAAAACTGAGAGGCAGGAGCTACAAGAAAAGGGGGGCAGAAGATGAAAAGGGACGAGGAGGAGCAGAGAGGAGAGGATGACGACGATGACGATGACTTACAAGTCAAACAGGAGGTAGTGGAAGCCCTCCTCTGATATACTGTCATGAAGACGAACTGCGAGAGAAAAAAAGAGAGATTGAGAGAGATAAAGTGAGACCTGGGCTCTGTGTAGCTGGAGCGTTTATGCTATCTGATGGTTATTCAAAGAGTTTCTGAAAATGCTGGGGATGACTGCTGCATTTTAAGACAAAGTTTTGGTTTGTTTTTTTAAAAAGAAAAAAGGTGAGATAAAGAGATAGTGAGAGTGCGCGTGGGGTAGAAACCACAGGGAGTCGAAATAATTGAGTCTTACATCATATGTGTTTACAATAGGGTAGGAGCTTCTGCCAGGGGTTCGATTTAATCAACAAATGAATAGGAACAATATATTTTTATTGCATCTTTTAATAAAAATTGTTAAGTGTGTGTTTTGGCTTTAGCAAAAAAAAAAGTTAGAAAAATGTGACTTATTCTGTATCAGGAATAAAAGACTGTTAATCAAATCTAAACTGTTCTTCACTTTTAAATGGATCCAAACTCATTTAAAAAAAAATTATATTCAGTGGGTTGAAAATAAGAAAAGCATGTCCTCACCAATGTTAGGATGTTTCAACAGACGACAAATACGAGCCTCTCGCTCCAGCTTCTGGTGATCTGAGGCGCAACAAAAGAGAGAGAGGTACGTCAGTAAATATGTTATCTCTATATTGTAGAAGGCTTTTTAGGACAATAAGGTTAAATGTGTCAAAAACAGTTTAGAAAATGGTTTCATGCCACAAAGGAAGAGGAGTATGCAAAGGAACCCAGTGGGTGTAAAATATGGAAAAACTGAAACATAATAAGGCGTGTTGTTCTTCCAAGTTTTAAACTAAAAAGACTAAGAAGAAGAAAACAAACAAACAAAAACACATTCTTCATCTACTCCATAGTTTAATGGGTCATGTTCACAAGGTTCAGCAAGTTTCTGTATTGGCGACTGACAACATAACTGTTTATCATTTTTCTAGTCATTTAGAGCACAAGAAAAACAATATTTCCTTAAACATAAAACTGCACTTTAATCAAGACATGATAAAAAAGGTCAAAAAGATCAAATAAATTTCCGTCTATACAAAGCATTTTGAAACCTGCATTGTGTCCATGAACCCAAGAGTCAAAGTAAAAACACAGCAAGAATATTTAGCAAAAATACAGCAAGTTGTTTAAATTATAAACCTCATTAAAATAATAACAAAACACCAAACTGGATGCAAAAAATGTTGCTGATTTTTTGTGTTACATTCTTCTCCATTATGCAGAAAATATATAAAATTATGAAGCAACATAAATGTAATATATTATGTTTAAGTGGCTTTGAACTTTGAGTATTTCAGAAACTCGTGATCTATGGGGATTTTCCCACACAACTGACTCTGGGGTTTACAAAGACTGGTCCAAAAAAGAGAAAATGAGCCGCAGTTCACTGGGAGAAAAATGCCTTGTTATTCCGAGACTTCAAAGGAGCAAAGCCATAATCCTTGCGCCCAAAAGGAAGAGAAGAGTAATTCAAATAACCACTTATTACAACCAAGGTATGCAGAAGAGCATCTCTGAATGCAGGATGGAATATAAGATCGCACTGCCTGCCACTCCTGGTTGCAAAGAAAACTACATTGAGACTAAAATTTGTTGCCTGGTCTGTCTGTGCAACATTTGGTGCAAACAACATGAAACAGTGGATCCACAGTGGATGTCTTATATCAATAAAGCAATGATGTGGAATTATTTTATAGGGATATTTTCTGGGCCTTAGTACTAGCCGAGCAGCATTTTGACACCACAGCATACCAACTACTGCTGCTGACCATGTTTATTCTTTTATGACCACTATCTACACAGCTTCTGATGACTACTTTAAGGATAAAATACAGTGTCACAAAGCTGAAATCATGTCTGGTGGTTTCCTGAACATGACTAAGAGTTTACTGTACTCAAATGTCCACCACAATCACCAGATCTCAATCCAATAGTGCATCTGTGGGTTGTGGTGGAACAGCAGATTTCAACTGTGGATGCTGAGATGAAAATATCTGCTGGAAATGTGTGATGCTTACATGTCAACACAGAACAAAATCTCCGACTTTAAGCCAGTTCTGAAGACAAAAGAGGATCCAATCCGGTCATAGCAAGGTGTAACTAATGAAGTGATCGGTGGGTGTAATTAACCATGAGTGGAAGTAAAAATATATGAGCATATATACTTCAAGGCAAACTATGTATGTATGCAGCTAAAATATTTACATCTGCATGTCCCTTTACATAACGGATTACTGATGCTAGCCAACATGCATTACAGGGTTATTGTGCAAGTCACAGCAGGCATATAAAGCACACACACATACAGACACACGTACACACAGGGGGTGGATCACCGGATCCACAAAGCGTGACTGTCAGCACAAACGTACATATGCATAGGCTGCACCCACACGCGTACAATCTGTACGAGTTTAAGAGAACACAGACTGGCAAAACTCAAGTGCACACATTCACACTGGCACTGTGGAGTGACAGTGAAGTGTAAGCGTGGTGATTATAGTCTCAGAAGATGAGAGGAGTGAGGCGGAGAAAGGAGTGGAGGAGTGTTGAAGGGGGACAGGAGAGGAGGAGGAAAAAGGAAGGAGAGAAAAAAATACACGGACGTTTAATATGCACAAAGCCTGGTTGCTGTCTTTCTGGTGAAACAATAAGACACCGCTAATCACTGCCTGCTACTTTTTTTTTTTCCTTTTTAACACTAGTCATTTATTCTTCACATTTGGTTTTTGTTTGAGGCTATGAACTCACTGAATATTTTTTCCCATTTATTTGTTTGTCCATGTGTAACAAACTGCATTTTGATGGGACTGAATTTCATCTTTTCAAAAGATGGATTCACATCTGACCTACTCAGAAACACACCGATTACAATGTTTCTGATTTACTGGGAGAGACCTATCACAAATTAGCACTTTAAATAAGGCTACCACTCCTGCACGATCACGTTACTGTGTTTGGTATCCAAGCTTTCACTCCAGCTGAACTCTCCCTGACTGACTCTTAAAAACTACCAACTCTCAGCTTGTGTTTAGCACTCCCAGATGTTATCTGTCATACTAATGTCAAGTGTTGGAAAATTTGTCATGGGCACTTGCATCACATTTCATTCTATCAGTGGCATCTGCTAATATTACTCTGCAAGTACAGAATTGTCTCACAGTAGCTGCTGTGGTGCATCATCTATCGTCTACCATCTGTGCCTTTGTTATCAATCCATCATCTACGTGGGCCAGTTTTATTATTAATATTGTGATATCAAGTATTGAAAGATCTATTGAAATATAACATATATGTGATTACTGGGCTTTTTTTTCTTGCCTTGCTTCTGCTTAAAACTCCTTTGTCATTGTGAGGTGAGGTAATAAAAAAAACTCATCATGGGATTTGCAGATGAAGGATAAATGAGGATGAGATATATGACCTCCCCTGAAATGAACATGGTTTCCATCAGGTCTTTTATCAGAGCTTTATCAGACTGGGAGATAACACTACAGCAAAAAGATCCTGTATGATAGAGGACCTTCTCATGGCACAACACTCATAACAGATGCTCTACTCAACTGCCCTGCATAAAAGAGGACACAACTGATAACTGTCTATACAGTCTGCAGTGTGTGTGATAACCTTGTGGTGTGTGTATGTGTGTGTGTGTATGTTTGTGTGTTTGTGTGTGTGTGTACCAAGGAAGAAGTCAGCTATCAGGTTCAACTGTAGGACAGTATTTTTAGTACTGCCTATGAGGGGTCAGCGTAGTTTAACAAGAACTATGGAGATTAATGTAATTTTATTTAAGTTTTGCATGTAGTGCATCAGAATAAAACTGAGATGTAACTGACAGTTAAAAAACCCAGTTTATAAAAGGTCCACCTTATTCGACAAAAAGGTACCTTTAGATAAAAATTACTGCTGATTGTTACAACGACATATTTTGGGAGATTTGCCAGAGCTACTGCAACACTAAACATTTACTTAAATAGATTTACTGTAAGACCACAGAGCACCATTTGTTTTCATAGTCGTTTTTACGTATTTAGCTAGGTAGAAACTATTCTAAGTAGGGATAGCTGATGAAGTGGCAGATGGTATTATAAGATTATCATGTGCATATTTGTTATCTAGTTACAAGTTTAATATATTCTCACTCGCAATTTCATCTTTTGCTCAACTGCTCATTAATGCAAATCAGCCAATCACATGGCCGAAACTCAGACATGTAAGCTTGGTGAAGAAGACCAAACCGAGCATTACAATGGTTAAGAAAGGTGATTTAAGTGACTTTGAACATGTCATTGTTCAAATGATGCCAGACAGACTGGTCTCATTTCAGAATCTGATGATCTTCTGGGATTTTTCCCGCACAACCATCTGTAGGGTTTCTCTGAATGCACAACAGGTTATAACCTGAAGCATATAGCCTACAGCAGCAGAAGGCCACATTAGACACCACTCCTGTCAGCTAAGAATAGGACACTGATGCTATAGTTCGATTGGATGGCCAAAACTAAACAATAAAAGATTAGAAAAACGTTGCCTAGCCCTCAGACTAGTCCTGCTCTGTTATTTAGATAATAGGATCATAATCTGACATAAATAAGATAAAAGAACAGAACCATGCTGCCTTTTATTAACAGGGTTTAGGCTGTTGGTGACGTAAATATGTGTAGCGAATTTTCAAAGAAAGTTAACCAAAAGGAACGGACGAAGGATTTGAGACAAGTCGTTTCAGATAAAGAAACAACCAGTTATAAGATAAATGAAGATTAGTATGAAATCTGAGTTGTGCAAAGCTACTATAGCAGAGTCAAAATACAAACATGGAGCAGGACATGAGCATAACGGGACTCATTTAAAACACCAAGAATTTTTATTCCACAGAGAAAAGGAAAAAAAGCCTTTTTGGCCTTCCACCAAAGGAAAATCACCAGGACTCCCATATAATTATTCTAAGCTTAAAGGTTTTGCCTATCAATGTAAAATGCACTGATTTTAAGTAAGGCGCTCCGTCCCCCACCCCTTCACTCCCAAAGTCCCATTTCTAGTCAGAAGAACCCTAAACACGTATCTTGAAACGTGTCCAACATTAAACTTGTTTCTGGACTTTAATAAATTATTGCAGTTTACAGTTATATGCTGAAAATTTAACAGCTGGTCCAAAATGCATTCCCTCTGGGGTTTAAAAAAAAAAGTACTCTTTTGTAAAAACATGACACACAAACAAGATCAAATGAGAACTTCCTTGTGTGGTTCTCACTGTAATTACTTTACTGTCAGCAACTGCGGCCATGCGGCTCTTTTAGTGCAGGCTGCTTAAAATATTCATTTAATGAGTCTTTCAAAGTGCCGGTCAGTCAGATGCCACTCTTGTGCCTCTGAAGCAGCAGGGTAAATAAGAAATGAGACCAGGGAGTGGGGTAAGGAAGAAAGGCAAGGACAAGAACACATGCACAGAGTGAGATAACCCAAGGACAACATTCAGTGAAATCAGTGGGAATCTTCATGCTGAAGGAGAAAAGAGCAGAGGAGAGGAATATATTTGGGTTAATCATCACCAGTGAGGACTTAAGTCTCTAGAGAGGGAGGAGATGTTAAAAGACAGCCACAAAGACAGCCAGATATAACCACTGTTCGGAACACTTGACTCGTAACAGCGTGAGCCCTACCAGCAGGGAAATGTGGAGAGCGGATTGAAAAGTTTCCTATATCCTATAGATCCTACAGAAACACAGCATCAAAAAGCAGCCTCTGAGTTTAAGGTGAAGCATGATAGTGGTGGTGCATGTATATAAAAATCTAAGTGGATTCCTGAGAGTAATATGATAAGAAAGCATAATTTTTCCAGTGAATGAAAGACCTGAACATGTAAATAATGGGTGAAAATACCTCCATATAAACAGGGTGTGAATTGACAGAAAAAGCACCAACACATCTTTAATTATTTACATTTGTAATTGCAGCCACAGTGATTTGATTTCACACTTGGGTTTAGAGCTGGGCGATAGAACGATAACGATATGTATTGCGAAATAACTTTTTCTCGATAGAAAAATTAAACTATTGCGATAGGCCTCATCTCTCTTGTCCTCTTAAAAAAAAAAAAAAAAAAAAAAAAAGAACAGCCAATCCAAATTAAGTAGCGCAGAGCCGAACCAATCACAGCCGCAGCGTCACGTCACGTGACTTGTTACGTACAGCACAAGCGCCAAGGCGCACATGTGTATTTGTTTTTGCAGCCGTGCAGCCTGGGTAATGAAGGAAATGAGTTTGCCGACTAGAGAAAAATCAACCGAGAGCGTGAGCGAAGGTTACCGAAGAAAAAACAGATGATGGTTCCAATGCCGGGGAGCTTGTCGAACGGAAAGGCCACAGAAGTTCCGTAGTGTGAAGGTATTTCGGCTATTTCAAGTCTGACAAAAAACAGAGTAGCGCGCACTGTAAATTGTGCTGAAAGCAAGTCTGGAAATACAATAAAGCGGTGCATGCTCAATCTCTGACTGAAAGCGCTAATTCGCCATTCGGCTTTTGTCAGACTAAAGTCACTGTTCTCAGTTTATTTGATATTGACAAAAGTTAGTCAATTTTGTCTGTTCTTCTGTAAAACGACCTAAGATTTATTTTTAGAATTAAAATTTTGTTTCTAAGTGGAATTGACAATTTAGTAGTCTGTTTTGTTTGTTCTATTTTGAAACTTAAACGCTTTAGCGGCTGCCTTTTGTGTAGTTTGCAATATTTGCCTTTATTTATCTGAAACTGAAGTCTCATGTTCCTTAAGTACATCTGCCCTGTTGAACTTATTATGGGAAATAAATATTTTAATTAAAACAAGCTGCTAATTATTTCACATTTTACTTGTGAGCAACGGCACATTTAAATCTTACAAATATAGTTATTTGGCTTATATCGTGATATATATCGTTATCGCCTGAAATGAGAAAAACATATCGTGATATGAAAAAATCTTATATCGCCCAGCTCTACTTGGGTTTAAGCCTCATCACTTTAGTTGACTATATCTGTCCTGGTTATTTGACATTGACACAAAGCTCACTGGCCAAAACCAGGTCAGATCACTTCTACTGCATTGCAGGTGAACATCAAACCCCACACACATACAAAGGCACACCTGTATATAGACACACACTCCCACACAGACACACAAGCTCTACTCTATCATGATATAATTACATGGCCATACAGGAACCTCTGGCATCCACTGTCCAGAGATCATTGCCAATAAACAAGTCCTATGATTGGCTGGAAACCTTGCTCAGCAGACCTGCCCTATATTTCCTGTTGACATGTGTTGGATTGGCATTAACCGTTTGTCGGCTGGAAAAGGGAACGGCAGGGCGGGGTGGTGGGAAGATGTAATGAGAAGCCTGGCTACTACTCTATTCATAAATATGAATGTTTAGTATGTGAACCAAGTGTTATGACTACAACAACCAACAAATTTTGACACTTTTTTGTTGTAACTAATAGTTTATTGATAGAGTTCACTGTTCAGTTGACTGCCTGCATCACAGACACTGCTTCTCTGCTGCGGCTGTCTGAATATCTGCCCGTGTGTGTGTCTGAGAGAAAGAGAGGGAGAGTCAGATGAGAGTCCCGTGCTAAAGGCATGTAGGCGTACAGGCGCATGGCCCTCAGCTGCCAAATGCCTGGGGTGCCTTCGCTCTGATGACCCCACCCTCCCCGCAGCTACCATCTCCATCTGCCGATCCTAAACAAACGCTCCTCTTAAGTTGTTGCAACCAGGGCTGTAAACTCACCGACCCTACCTGCTGCCTGAGAAATATTACAACATCAAAAAAGGCCTAAACCAAATCCCACTTCTAAAGTAGAGCAGCAAGCCATCAGGGCTGCCATAAAGCGTGGCTGCAGCAGCAGCCCATGTCACATAGGTCATGGAGCTATAAAAAGGACTTGGAGTAGGAGTAGTATGCAGCAGCTCTGCTGGCTCTAGGCCTGCTATTTCACAGAACATGGCTCATCCATTAGTAAGGAGCGCAGCACAGGCCTCGCACACCGCTCAGTCAGGTCAGATCAGTCGCCCTATCAAATGTTGAAGCAGAGAGATTACGCTGTGCCTCCGAAATATGGTGGAAAGCAGCTGCACTCCCCGATAAAGCAGCTGGAGCGAAATTATGCAGAAGTCCATAGCATTACCTATAGGAAGTGTATTTATAGTCTGTGTGTCTGTGTATGTGTTACTTTAAGTCTCATTAAACCAATCTCTAGAATTAACTGCTAGCCTCTTGAAGTTAATAGAGGCCGGATAATCAAGGATGGGTTTAATCTCATTAAATGCTGCACAATGCAATAAAAGGGAGGCAAAAAATGTGATACAATTACTGCGAAGAATAACGTGACACCACAATAAGAACAATGTTTTTTGCAGTCCACTCCTTCTATTTTTTATAGAAACTTACATTTTTATAAAAAGCTTTTCTGCAAAGTTTAATATTAAACTACATTTTCGTTACGGCTTATGATGAAAGAAAGATAAATGCAGACGCTCAGATCATATACCCTCTACCACCCTCATAATGTTTGAAATCAGAAACACATTTGTATTTTCACTGCACAAAATGTTATGAGTTATGAGTGACAGTAGCAATGCTCATTTGTGTCTGATGCCTGCTGTAGCTGGAAATAGTATGCTGAAATACAATCCTAAAAGTGCATTACAACATCATCTCATTTATTTATTACACTGCACTGTTTCCAAGTGTCTGCATAGTAAAGGAGATGAACACACATGAGTTTAACCTGATTATATAAACATTCAAGTCTAATATTTTCAAACATTATTATTGAATTTTGTACCCAGGAGCCTGACCTTTAAGACGCTCCCGTTTCATCACATAATCATGAACACACAAAGCATAATGTTTTTAAATTGTCTTCATACGGCACTGATATTTTAACAATGGTTTGGTAAGAAAATTATTACCTACACACTGACAAGCCGAACTGAGGGTAACAGTTGAGAGAGAAGGCAGATAAGGACAGACATTTCAAGATCAAGCCCTCTGCTTCATGCCTGTTAAAATGCCTTTTCTACCACACTCAACATTTTAACACACAATCCGTTTGTGAGCGTATGTCAAGGCAGGGTAACAGTCAAGTGACAGTGTGGTGCCACCTGGCAGGGCCACGGCAGTGGGTCTCCAGTTACGAGGCTGCAAGGGCAGCAGGAGATTTACACTGGGCAAGTGGTGGTGTAAATTGCCACGGCGACCACAGTGGTGCTCGACTGGCTTTGGTGGCAAAGGCATTTAGCCTTGGCTTTGGCTTAAGTCATTACTGGCTGAGTAGCATGTGACACTAATTATGGTGGTTACACAGTCTATGTTATTCAGAAGAAACAAAATCCCAATATATAGAAAAACCTTTTCACTTTACATTATTATACAAGCCAGTATTTGAAGACTGACTGATTTATTGGTACACCCATATTATCCTGCAACACATGCAGCAGAATATGAATTGCAGCTAAACAACTAAACAAGATGGTTTCAAGAAAAGTAGTGTGTATAGGATTGGTTGCTAGCTAGTGTGTGAAACACATTGCTGAGAACTGAATAATAATAGCTGATATAGAGAAGCTGGGTTCTAAATACATCACATTCTAAGCATCTGACATTTTCAACAAGATTTTTTTTTAAGACACTGAAGAGGAAGGAACTTTATTCTATTACACTATGAAATAACATGGGAGGACTGGTGCCTTTATAATATTCACATCTTACCTTTTGCTGAATGTTTTAATGGACTAAATATTTCAATCAACTCATTTAAGAGAAAATCAAGCACAGCATTAGTTCAAGCAGGCTGAAGCAGATCAGCTGACTTCAGTGGCAGCCACTGGCTCAGTGATATGAGCTTCTTTAGGTTCCCCACAGTTGCTGCACATCTGCACGCCACTTTGCAAATCACCTCCATTGCATCTCCTACTTTCACTGTGCATCTGATTTACACAGTATATGTGTTATTAGTGATGCCTGCGCTGTTCTCTGCTGTGCTGAGTGTTACTTCGCTGCCCGCCTTTGCTTTTCACATTTGCATGTAGAAGGGCAGGAAGATCCCAGAATAGAGCATACAGCTAAATAGAAATTACTGCAGCTGGAAATAGCTTCGACTTTAATGGTCCTGACTGATTTACGTTGCACTCTTTGGACTTTGAATGATTTAAAGGCAATTACTGCTACGATCTTTCCTGCAGTCATATATAGGGCATATGAACAATACCATATAATTTGTTCTCCAGGGGTTCCTCAACACAACTCAGAAACAGGGTAGTGTAAAAGGTGAACCAGTGTTGAGCAAACCTACTGTATGACTGTCACATCACCATACCAATGCTGTTTCTACTGCTGCTAGGACTTTTCCAGCTTCCTCCATTTCTAATAACAGACATGAATGTAATTAAAAGATTGTCCTATGGAGTGGCATCTGAGAAGGAAACCAAATTTTGCTGCTACATTTTGCTTATATAACTGTCTACACTACAGGTGGGGGTGGTAACCACTGGGACAGAGAAGCTATGAACAAATTATTCATTTCTGAATGGTTGCAAAATGTACTTTTAGCTCATGAATTAACAGTTAAATATAGCAACAGTGGTGTTGTTTGAGATCACACTCCCGTGGAAGCTGTGATTCAATACAACTGGATGTATGTGATATAACACTGAAATGAGTTGTGCTTACCTCTTGCAGATAACTTTTTGGTGTTGATTATTTTAGCAGCATACTCCTGTCCTGTGCACAGCTTAACACATCTGCGCACCACTGAAAATGCTCCCCTGGAAAACAGAAAAAAAACAAACATTGACTAACACTTCATGCACTGCTATCATAGGACAACTCTATCAGGAAAAAATAACTAGCAGCTGAAACACTTGATTTCTTCATCATAAAATAACAAGTTAGGACCATTCCTCTCTTGCTTCTTGAGTGGTTATGGACCTTGGACAATAATGAGTATGGTGAAGGTTTTGCTGAGTGAACAAATTTGCACACAACTTTGCAGAATGAGCATTTTTCAGACTCAGAACATAACAGAACTGATAACACTTCTCATGTTCACTGTGGATACATTAAAACACTTTGCTGCTTAGTTAATAAGATCCTGTGAGACATCCAGTCAGGATACAAGTAATGTGAACACATGTGGGATGTCAGAAAGGTAAATTGGTAAGATGTAAGAGCTAAACTGGGCTCTCAAACACATTAGCTGTACAGTCACACAGCCCATATTATCAGCCAACGCTAGCCCATCACGGATTTATCAATATCCATATTATGTTGTTTGATACGTATGAATATGATTTTCTTCTTGTCAGGACATAAAGCTTAAAATTTGTTTCACTTACAACCGTGTTTTCCACTGTCTTGTACCTGGAGCCCATAGAGACCTGCTGGTGTAGTTTTGATGACAAAATGTTTTCTTATTCCTGTGTGATATATGTTTTATTTCTTTATTTTGTAATGTACCAAATGTTTTCAGTGGGTGACAGGTCTGGACTATGGACAGGTCTCTTGCTTAAATTGTGACATTTAAGCATGATGTCTTTGCACCTTACGTTTTGTAGCTTTGTTACAAATATTGTCAGTCTTACTTTAATCCAAAATTAATAAATAAATAGCAAAAAGTAAACAAGCAGAATATTCCCCCCAAAACTAATGATAATACATTTTAAAAATGAGAGAGATAGAGTGAAAAAGTCGCCCCAATATCTGAATGTTTTTCACTGTGCTGTCACAGATGTTTAGAAATGTTTTTTTTCCTTTAGACCCACCAGTATAACTTAACACACTATATATATTTGACATACCAGATTCAAAAGTTCAGTATTGTTTAGGCACGTTTAGTCAAACACAAAATCAAATCATAATACCGAACTGTATTGTGTTATTGTAGGGTCTGTACCTTATAATATAAAGTGCCTTTAGGCAACTGTTGTTGTGATTTGGTGTTATATAAATCAAATTAAACTGAATGAAAACTGAACTACTGCTAACTCATCTAAACCTTCATTTTAGTGTCCAAAGCCAAATTTTGCTATTACAGCTATGCATTTCTGCAAAATATAACCATTAATTTCAATAAACGCTCAACCAAAACCAAATGTTTGAATATTCTTATACAAACCAAGGCTGGACAAGACTTCATAGTCCTGTCCAGCCTTGGTTTTGATTTAGCTGGGTGTGAAACAGTCTGATGTTGAATGGTGCCACTAGTCTGCCTTCACACTGGGATAGTTACAGACAGGCAACAAGGTCAGTGCCAAATAGTGCTGGGCGATGTGACGATATATATCGTGTGAACGATAGAAAAGTGTCTATCGTGCCATTTGTCTTCTATCGTTTCTAACCCAAATTTTATAAATTATTACATAAAATATATAATTAACCCTTTACAACCGGTCGGAGCAGGCACGCTCCGTTTTGCCTAACTATTTTTAAATCCCTGTAGAACTGGAACCACGTAAGGTAGCGCAATATTTTTTTTGCATATGAAACCGGAGGAGTTGTACTTACATCTTATGCCATTAGCTTGCCCTAGGTCACGGTTTCCTTCCACATATAGCTTTGCAAAAATTGCATAAGAAGCACTTGCAGCAACAAAAACATAATATTCCAGAAAGATCCTTTGCCGATGTTCATAACACGTCCTACGTTGGCATATACGTCAGCGCGAACTATCGCATGTCCGCCATTACCTGCCCAAAACCGGAAGTGACGTCATTTTCGCGAAAGGGCCTTATAAGCCTATGTTGGTGTTTTTAAAAGTCATGTTTGACTTTATGCTTTTCTGTATCGTTTCTGGGATGCTTAGAAGTCAAATTACACTGTGGGAAATAGTTTATTTTGATGCATTATAATATTTATTTTCATTTTTCCTGTAGTATATAACAATTTGTGTATCTCAAAAATAAAACTATGAAGACACTCAAAATAAATTTCTCGTGGTTGGAAACTATTTTGTGCAACTTTTTTGTATTTACAGTTTTGAGGGATAAGCCTCTTAAATTTTTCTAACTAGAAATATATGTAAAAAAACCAAAAACGATTATCAATTTTTTTGTAGTTTATTGCACATAATTTTTTTGCAATTTATGTAGTTACCATGAACTTAATGCATACATGTTATTAAAATTTGGGCTATAATGGTTGTATTGATGTATGGAAACTTGAAATGCTCCCACAAATGGCACTACAGCATGTAAAAACATAAAGATAAGCTCTGGCGGACTTGGTTCTATGGTAGGTCTTAAAGGGTTAAATAGCCTGTGGCAAATATATTAGTGTTGTCTTCTCACTATACATGCTCTTAACTTCATGCAAGAGAAAATAAAGTATAAAAAAATGATATTTTTTGCAAAGAAACTCCGTCTTGTGGTTTGCGACATGGTGCTGCTGTACGTGCACCCGGATTTGCGACATACTTTACGGTAAGTCAAAACAAAGACTGCACCCTCTCCACTCGCTGTTTACAGACTGCGTACTTTCCAGATGAGCACAGGTCAGGTGGTATATCGTGATATATATCGTTATCGTGATATAAAATGATTCATATCGTGATAAATATTTTTTCCATATCGCCCAGCACTAGTGCCAAAGGTGAAGGCCAGCTGACCTGACACTGGGGTAAACGTCTATATAAAGGCATAAACTCTGTAGAATACAAAGGGCATTTGGTCACTTTTTCAACAACAAGCTGAAGTGCATTTAATCCCCCAACGTCAAGGTCATTACTGTCCAGTCAGAATCCTGATAAAGAATCAACTCGCCTGTCTCAAGCATCATAAGATCCAAAAGCAAGAAACTCACTAGTCACACACACAAACAAACACATATGCTGCTGACACCAAACTCCACAGCTGTGCTTGGAAAGTTCATACTCCATGAGGTACGTATCTAACGTCTGGGCTAAATACGCTTTAACACACATAGACGGTTAAATGGGGTAACAGGTCATGAATCACAACTGTGGTCTGACATCCAGAAAGTTGACATGGAGAGATTTAAACATGCCTAAAACTATTTTTGAGGGAAAAACACTGGTGCCTTCAGAAGTGAAGGGTTTTGTAACTGGATAAGTCTGAGCTTCTGGTATTCTGTTACAGTCTCCTTCTGATGTGGAAGAATTAAATACTGTGTGATGTGTAAATCTATACTCTAAGGCTTCAAGCCTAACTGAGACAAACAACAAAAAATGTGTTTAAAAAGTCTTCAAAAGCCTTTCTGCTGTTACAGATTTCTTTTTAGCAGCTGTGCAGCAGAAGGACAAACACAAGCTACACTCAAGCCTGTGCGATTGTTCACATTATTGTTCTTCAAGCTGTTTAGCTTGTTATTTGTGTTCTAATTGAGATGAATTTGACCAATTTAAGCAATGTGCATTACGTCTGTGCAAGAACAAACATATATAACATTATCTAACCAGGAGCCAGTGTTCAGCACACCTCAATCGGTGCTGTGGTGTTTCTATTAAAACAAACCTGGCAATATTTGGAACAAACGGGCTAAGCACACTAAAGCAAAAGGACCGAGCTTAAATGTCACAAGTCCTGCTAAGAAAGTGACACCAGCAGAGAGCGAGCACACAATCATTAGCTCTCCTCAGATGTTGGATTAGTATTACAAAGTTCCAGTGAGTGTTACCGTAGGGATGCCAAGCCACTCACACCCGCACCCATTCCTCCAAGCTTTATGTGCCTGGGTGAATAATAAGATAGGCCTACAGAAAAAAGATAGTTTTTGCATACCAGGGGGTGCAGCTTAGACCCTCATACACCGAGAGCTTCAAAGCCGGTAGTTTCTGGTAGAAGTTGAAATTTATCCCAACACAGCGAAGCCAATGCATTTGATAAGTTACAGTTTTTGGGGTTTTTTTTAATCAACAGCCGGGACCATAGAATGAAATCTCATAGGGCTCGGGAGATATTGGAGCTACGCTGGCATAATGATGCCTGCGAACAGTATTTATTACTTATGGGGATGAAAAGAGAATGGGAGGGATGCAGTGCTGTAAATTAGTCTGATCCCCGTGTCTTCTACAGCAGTCAGTCACATAGACGATGACTATGTCTATTTATGCTCGCTCAATAACAATAACCCACCAAGGAAACAGGACTTGAGCATATACACTCCCCCTCCTGTAAGTGAAGACTCTGAAGAATTCATAGATTGCACTTCACTATGGATGGCAGCCGTGGCTAGATTAGCTTCACAGCAGTTGCAGTGCATGAAATTGAAATGGCGACCTAGATTCATGATTTAAAAATATTCATATAAACTAATTACTAATTTACCTCTCTGATACAAGTCCCTGCATTAACTGTGCTTTGTAAAACCCATCATCACCGCAATGTGGTAATATACCAGATATGCTTTTTATCTAACTTTCTGTTTCTCATAATCAATCACAGATAACTGCCATCTCTTTTCAGCCAGTTTTAAGTTAGCAAGTAGTGAATGTAAATATTCAAAAACAAAGCTTCTAGTGACGCATCTTTTCAGTTCCTTTTATTAATCCTTCAATGAATCTTGACTTTTTCTTGACATATTTGCATATTAGGTGCGTATTTTACCAGCCTTTGAAGAGAGACATCAAACGAGCTGTCACAAACACCTGTTAACACTCCAAATGTACAAAATAGTACTATGCCGTCATGTTTAAAAAGTCTCTCAGCACCTATGAATAATCCTGCTATCTTTCCACAGGCCTGTAAATAATATAAATCTAAGACAACACTTAATAGTTTAAAAGAATACTTTAACATGGCTCGTGTTCCATTGTTTTTAAATAGATTAAAGATTCAAGCCAACAAAGTACAAGAAAAACATAATTTCCATGTTTATACATCATCACACAACAGCTAATAAAACTTCAAGAAAAATATCTGTCATATAATCTTTGGAACACGGAGGTGGATTACATTAGAGCAGGGACGTCAAACTCATTTTACATCGAGGGCCACATACAGCCCACTTTGATCGTAAGTGGGCCAGACCAGCGAAACTCCCCTTTCTGTCTGTGTAAAGAAGATTAAATAAACATTTATTCACTGAGAGATCTTAACATAAGAAAAAGAAGTGCAATTTCAACAGCACATCTCAATTTTTCAACATGATAAAAGAAATGCTGCTGTAGTAAATTAAAGAAATCTGTCAGCACCACTTAAATTAAAGAAATGCTGTTTTTTTTAACTATGGATCCATTGTAAAAAAAAAAATTATATGGTCAATAGTGGAAAAAAACAGGACCTTTTTGTCATGTAATTGTTTATCTATTATTTAATTACTTTGTGTAGTATGAGTGGTAGTAGGACAGGTCTTTATAAGTAGGAAAAGCTGTAAAACTGATCAAAATACAGTTAAAAATCCAAAATGTATGCCCTCCTTCACATTTCCCAAAACTGTAGACCAGATTAGAGTCTTTGTCCGACCAATTCTGGTCCTCGGGCCTTATGTTTGACGTCCCTGCACTAGGGTGTTTTCCAGTGTTTCTCAGTGACAGCATAGTTCAGTCTCTATTCCGTCAGAGCCGCAAAGCTAATACAACATTAACTGCACTTCACTCCAGATAACTTGGCTGCTTCTGTGTTCTCATTGAAGTTGTCATCCCTGTGGTGGCTGGATAAACAGCATTAGGCAAATCAAGCTAGCAGTACATAACGAGTGATATGAATGATAATCAAATAATGCCAGTAAAAGATGCATGACGGGCTGCAGCAACAAAGTAAACAATAGACACAGAAGGATGACTTGAAATTGTCCCCTTTAATCCTTTGCCCTGTGCCAAGTGTAGATCACCTACTGTAATGAAGACACCGAAAGTTTTGTTTGCCTCTATATTAATTTTTTTTATCTCTCATAATAATGATCAAATTGTGATTATTTAAAATGAGTACTGATTAACTAATTATCATGCATTTGCTGAACTCTGGAATCCCTGAAACAACCACCACCTCATTAGCTACACCTTAGTAGCACCAAATTGAATCCCTTCAGCCTACAGAACTGCCTTAATTCTTCGTGGCATAGATTAGACAAGGTGGTGGAAACAGTCCTCAGAGATTTTGGTCACGGTGGCATCACAGGTGGACATCAATGATGCAAATCCCCCGCTCCACCACATCCCAATGGAGCTATCTTGGATTCAGATCTGGTGGCTGTGGAGGCCATTTGACCACACTCAGCTCATCGTCACATTCAAGTAACCAGTTTGAGATGATCTGAGCTGCACTGACATGGTGCACCATCCTGCTGGAAGCAGCTGTCAGAAGATGGGTACACTGTCGTCCCAGAGTGATGGAAGTGGTCAGCAACAATACTCAGATAGCCTGTGGCATTTAAAGGATGCTCAGATGGTACTAAGGCGCCCAGAGTGTGCCAAGAAAATATCCCCCTGCTCCATTACACAATTACTGAACCGTTAATATGAGTCGGGATGGATCCATGCTTCCATGTTGTTTACACCAAATTCTAAACCTAACGTCTGAATGTTGCAAGAGAAACTGAGACTCATAAGACCAGCCAGCAGCTTTCCAGTCTTCTGTTGGCCAATTTTGATGAGGTTATGAACCGTAGCCTCAGTTTCCTCTTCTTAGCTGGTTAGACTGGAACTCTGTGTCTGCCCATCTACTTCAAGTCCAACATGTTGTGTGTTCCAAGGTTCAGAAGTTGTAACAAGCGGTCATTTGAGTTGCTGTTGCCTTTCTGTCAGCTCAAAGACGTTTGTTCATTCTCCTCTGACCTCGGGCATCAACAAAGCATTTTCATCCAGAGGAATCCCGTTCACTAGATATTTTCTCTTATTCGGACCACCCTCTGTAAACCCTAGAGATGACTTTGCCCAGTAGCTCAGCAGTTTTTTCCCCCAAACAGTGAAACCAGCCTGTTCTGTCACCAACAAACAAGCCACATTCAAAGTAACTTAAATCACCTTTCTTCTTCATGCTCATGCTCGGTTTCAACTTCAAGTGTAGTTCAAGTAGCTGCCATGTGATTGGCTGATTAAACATTTGGGTTAACAAGCAGGTGAACAAGTGTACCTAACAAAGTGGCTGATGTGTAGAATTTCAATGAAATACGAAAATATAACAAAATTTATACATAACAACTAAACTAAACATGCTTCTGGGAAGATGCAACAGCCACTGCTGGACAGGACAGGGTGTGCTGGATTTATAAATGACTAGAAAATGAGAGCATCGATGCAAAACATTTTTTTTTTTTTTTTTTTTTTTTAAATCACGCATAACTTGTTTTTTATAATTACAGGACACCACAACCATGACTTAAAATAACATTTAATAAACTGCCCAGCCCTTTTATGGGCTACACACTACACACCGTGTGTCATGTTCAAAGATTAGGTTCAGACATATTACATACCTATTCACATTTCTCCATCTGTTATTATACACAGAAGTATTTAGTTACACAAATAATGAAACAGTTTGAGTTCAGTTTCCGTATTTACTAATTTTAATTCCCTATGGTATCAGAACTTTCCACAACAACAATAATACCTAGAATATATTTTGCATATGCACTGCCATATGATTTTTTTTTGCTACAGTATGATAAAGTATGATTCCTATGGTTTTTACAGATAGGGCTTTTATCGGATTGATTTTTTTTTGCCTGCTGCTGCACTGCAGAATATCTTATCTGGTGTTATCTGCCACCATCGTGCTGCAAAAAAATGTCTTCTAGGGAAAAAAGGCTGTTTGTTCATATAAAGGTTAGTAAAGCTGTGCACACACACTTCAAACCAATGCAACAAAACAGGACAAAATGGTCTATCAAGATGCAGTCTTAAAGGGTTTTTTGGATCGGATATTTATTGCATAGCTTTGCAGAAGACAGGAATTTGATATTTGGTCATACCCGCAACTGTCATATGTGAAACCCTTAGTTTTTCTCTGTAAACTTTGACTCCCCGTCTTCGAAAAATAAAAAAAAGCGTGCAACTGCACTTTCCATAAACCGCAGATGTCTTCTTTTCATCTGTGGTTCAAATGGTTACACCACAGGACTCTGCTGACACCCCACGTTTCTCCGTGTTTCACCGTGAAACTAGCGAACCCGTCAAAAACATCGGCAACGTTTGTGCAAATATTGTTGCCTCTGACGTCCGTTTTTTCGTGATGATCAGGAAACAAACAAAACACTTGGTGAGCTTAAACAGAGGGGGGGGGCGTACTTTGAGAGCTGTCATCCCCGAAAAGGCGCACACACACACGCACGCGCGCCATCAGAGCGCGCACACGCTCAGCACTGCTGGCCTGCAGACTCGCTCAGCTCTGCACTGCACTGCCTGGAAACCTGCCCTCCTCCTACATTTCAACTACACTACACTTTCTAGCAGACAGCTGTGCCGCAAACATGCACAACTAAAATAATAAATACGTAAATTTTGACAGAGAAACAGCGACAGATACTCACTTCCCCAGCTCCTCGTACAGCTGATATTCATCTGTGAATCGCGTACAGGTTGTCGTGGCCATGTCTCTCCCCTGTCTCTCGCTTCTTCTTCTTCTTGTTAATGAACTCCGAAGATTAGCGGTTAGTTCGGGCTGAATGTGCGTAAAAAAAGTGCAGGTCCGCCCAGCAGCGAGACGGCCGGTGGAGCGGAGAAGTGCCTTTTAGGAGGCGCCGAGTGACGGAGGGTTTGATATAAAGAGTCGAGGCAGCCTGGGTGGGTGTTCACTCTTTCTCTCTTTCTCTCTCTGCACTATCTGACAGCTACCGCGCTCTGCGGTCCTATAAACAAGCCAGTTGAGCTACGTACAGCCACTTCCTTTTGCGATTTTCACAATAAAAGCTTTGACATTGTCTACGTTCACAAAATGAACAAGTTGCAACTTTTGGTTTTCTATTAAACGGCCATTTATTTAGCCTAAGCACTGCCTTAGCATTTTTCCCCTGATCAGCCAACTAAGTGCATAAAGTTGGTTTTATATACATTTTTTAAACAAGATGCCAGTTTATGCAATAGTAAGAACAAACTGACTGGAGTATTTCAATGACTTAAATGATATTCTACTCATCTATATTTCTATTAAAAGTTATTTGAGTAAGAATGTTTCCAGGATTCAATTCAGTTCAATTCAGTTTTATTTATACAGCGCCAAATCACAACAACAATTGCCTCATGAGCTTTATATTGTAAGGTAGACCCTACAATAATACATACAGAGAAAAACCCAACGTCATATGACCCCCTATGAGCAAGCACTTTGGCTACACTGTCACAGTGTTTTTTTTGTCTCTGCTGATGTTTGAAAGCGGTCTGGCAGAGATTTTAAATGTCCCGTAATTGGGCACCAGTTTAGCTCACTGGTTGAGCAGGTACTCATATCTCCTATAGTTAAAACAAGGTTTTAACTATAGGAGTTCTTTGCTGTGTCTCTTCTTTGCTGTGTCTCTTCCCCTGCACTCTCTCATACTGTTTCCTGTCTAGTCTTCACTGCTAACCTGTCTATAAAGGGAAAAAATGCTCTACTGCTACAACTTCCTGTGTCCCTTCACCCTCAGAGGAGAACATTACATTTGGGTTTTCTGCACCTTATACACCTCATCATTCTGCTCTGCATAGACCTGTTGCATCCCATGCATCCCAAACAGGACCTTAGGGCTCAGTTGGTTATGTCACCAGAAAGTATATTTTTCAAGTTTTCCAGTACCACAGAAACAATTAAACTGTTTATGTTAATGCTGTTCATAATGTTATTTATGAAGACCCTAAAATATTATAGTTCTTCCTGGTGTGCAGGAAGAACTCCCTTTTAACAGGAAGACTCCTTCGGATGGACCAAAGAGTCAGGAAGGGGTATCGTTTTGTGGTTGTGTCTGTTTGAGTAGGTATTTCTCCAACATGCTCCTGTGCAGTCTTCTGAAAACTCAACAGTGTGTAGTGCTGTTTGTAGTCTGAATACTTATTTGTTGAAAGGTGGAACCAGAGCAGGGACAGGAATCAGGCTTTCCCCCATTCCAGAGTCCTCCGTGATTGGAAGAAACATGAAAAAACATCAAAGATAGACAAAAAATACAGGAATCCATTGTTTTAACAATCAGTTGCACTTGAGCTCTTTGTATTTCATAAAGTGCTCTTCTCTGTGGCTGATGGACCAACAACAGAACAAGAAAGACAGCAAGACCAGTTGTACCATATACTTTGGACACAGCCTCCATCTGGGAACAAATGCTCTCTGCAGGCAATCAAACTATCCTTAGCTGCCTGCAATCTGTCAATATAATGCCAACAGAGAACCGTGTTCAGCACCCATATATGTAACCAGCTGAGGGTGAGGGGAGAGAAGATAAAGCAGAATAGCAAAGAGACAGGAAAGAAAAATTAAAGGATGTTTACACTAACCTGATTCACCTCTAATAAGCTTATATAGAAAAAAAAGTCTAATCTTAAAAGTAGAGAGGGTCTGTCTTTTTCCTGAGCCCAAACTGGGAGCTGGATCCAGAGGAGAGGTGACGGCTCTTGTCTCCTGTTCTATTTTTGGAAACTCTAGGAGCCACATGTAAGTGTGCAGTGCAAGAGCAAAGAGCACTGTTAGGATAAATTGGCACAATGTGAAAAGAAGGATTTAAAAAGGAGCAAAAGAAGAGAAGCTAATATGGGAGAAACATGACTTCTCTTTCTGGTGTTTGTTCTTTCAGCAGCATTTTCCATCAGCTGAAAGCTTTTTAGAAGTTAACATATTGTTTGATTCCTACACATTTTCCAAGCTGATGATTCCTATTGGTATATCACCACAGGTGGAAGATTCCGGTCGGTGGAAAAGCACAAATGGAAAATATCACTAGCAAACAGCCATTGTTTCCATGAAATGGGTTGTATGCTAAAATGAATTTTTTTCATGATATTTTACAGTCTTATGAGAATAAAAGCATTTTAGCTATTTGAAAAAGAAGACTGCCCAGAGTTATTTGATTTTTAAACATTGCTATTGACTATTGACTGGTTCACCTAAAATATTAAAGCTCACCTGAAAAGTGGGATAAGCCTGGCTAGGGGCTAGGCTATATAAACAGATGGACCCTTTTCCTGCAGGAAGAACTGATCAGGAATTCATTACTTATAAAATATTACTTTGAAGATTTTTGAAAAAAACGTGCATTATAATGACAAAATAAGAGAAAATGCAAATTTGCCTTTAGAAAATAATACCATTATATAATATGATATATATATATCAAAGTTGTAATACCATAACGTTATCGTCACTGTTTCCTTAAAAACTTTTTTTTTTTTACAGAAAATCAGAAAAGAATACTGACTATATATTTTGATACTAAGTCCTGACAGCAAAGATTATTTTGGGGTTGTAATGCCCCTGGTGGTTAAATTCAGCAATACAGCTGTATTCTCTCTGCATGCATTTAAGTGAGTATTTGGAGCAATTTGAATATGTGATGATCAAGCTTTGAATCATTTGAACATTAAGCACAGCCTACATTTCCTCATCCTTTATCTAAAAAATAAGTTAGAAATGTAGTATTTGGTATTATTTTGGCATTGTCATTCATTAATATTTGGAGGTGCTCAATATAGTTTGTATCGACGTGTGTGCATAAACCACTCCTCTCACCATCGCTTTGGTCATGCCACCACATCAGGACTATTTTTAGCTACATGCAAGTTGACAGAAAACAGAGCTGCGTAGCATATAATTTATCCTTAAATCTAATAATTTTATTCATGCACCTTTGTGAAGATTAGTAATTAAATGTCATAGTTCACCTATCTTATCCAAATGAGTGCATCCGTCTTTATTTTAGTCTAAGAAACGATGTTGGATTTATTATGAAAACAGCAATAATGAATTTCCGGTCTCGTGCTGATCAGCTCGGCTAAATTGACGCAGTCAGCTTGAGTTGGTTTGCGGCTTCACTTCTGAGCGGCAGCGGCGCTCCGACTCTTTGTCGTCCTCTGGTGGACAAACAGTCCAACGGCAAAGCGCGACAACGTAATCGAACACACCTCCCGCCAGCTTGGTGCGTATTTCCAAATAGGGGCAAATATGAGAGAGCTTGTTTCTGCTGTCAAAACGTGCCGCTATGTGTGCAGTAAATATAAGTTTTCTCTTCAAGTTTGAGGAAGAGTTACATCAGCATCGTCATGACTTCCACAAAACAACATATGTGTCAAGTAATGGACACAGCTGTGCAGGAAATACAATAAAAAACTCTCATTTAATATATAAAAAGTGCAAAACTGTATGTAGTACTGGTTACTTTAATGTGAAGCGTATGTAAAAGTACTTTTACTAATGTATTCTACCTCAGTATATATTTCATAGCTTATTTCTAAAGCGTAGTTTTGGCACTTTAACTTAGGTAAAGGATCTGAATACCTTCTTCATCACTTTGTTTTATTTTAAATTTTGTTACTTATTTGTGAGGATTCAGATTAACCACAGTTTGGTGTTGTCGCTCATCACCGTCTGGACCCTCCCAAGAAGTCAAGTTTCCTTTCAGATAGTGTTGGACAATGACTGACTGCAGTTTAAACTCTGCTCCTGAGGTCCACATCCTCTTTAGTGAAAATGGTTTCACTGATCTGAGCTCTACCCAAAATGCTTGAACAGCCTATACACTGCCAATAAAAACTACAGACATCAACTCAGCAGCTAGCAGATTTCCTGGAAGGACACGCTGACTATAAATGAATGTTGAATGTTCTATCTGCGTCTTTTCTTTTTCTTAATGAGCTGGACTCAAGACCTGGACAGAGGACAACGTGAAATTGGCCAGCAAAGCCTGAAATGGGCTAGAACAGAAACTAATACTTTTCAGAGAAATGCACACAAAAAAATAACTGTGATTAATCGTGAGAGTCTGGGAGGATAAGAAGGTAACAAGATCTAAAAATAAAAGCTGTGAGATCAGAGACACGAGGACTAAGAATGAGACAGAGTTTGATGCAGGCCCAGATGACTGCTGGTAATCAGATTACCTCTGAAAGAAACCATTCGCTGCAGGACAAATAATATTACAGCACTGACCTTTTAAACTCTGTCGTTATGAGATCAAATCTTCATAGGTTATTTAAAAATAAGCACCTCTTTCTACTTAAGCACTTCTGTCAATAAAACCTTTACTCACAAGAAGAGATTACAAGAGGTGTTGGTCTGAAATAACTTTAAGTACGTTTGTCTTTTTTTCCCTATTTTTTTCTCAAAGTCTTATCTTAGATATTTCAAAGAATGACTCGTGGATGAAGTAAATTTACAGTTCCAAAAATATATGAAGACAATACCTTCAGTAATTCTATGACACTGTGTAGTTCCACCCCAACCACAAAGTTTATATTTGCTGTTTTTTGAGTGAGATAGTTTCACAGCTGCTGGTTGGATTGCCATGAAATTTGGTTAAGATAAACATGTTCCCCGGGGAATGAAATGGGAAAAGTTTGTTGTTCTCATATTCTTTGCAGTAACACCACCATGGTTTGTTGGTCCAATGCACTTTATGAAAGAAACCTGAAAACCTTTTTTAAAAAAAAAAAAATTTCTGTTGAGAGCCAATGAGCAATTGTTGGCATTTAGCTCAAAGCACCCAGGGCTTAACTACAAGCTCACAGAGTGAGTCAAACCACACGTGCCCCCCGCAGCCCTTCACCCCTGCTTCAGCAACATGCTTGAGAGTTGCTTGTAGCAACATAATTGCTGCGAATTAATGTTATCAGCCACGTGGACTCATTAGACAGTTGCCCTTTTGGCTTCCTGAGTCACAAATGAATCTGCTGCTGCAAGATGACACCTGAAACTTCCCTTCTTGACTGAGTTCATTTATTTATTGGACATATTTCTCACACAGAAACAGATCCTGGGCATCGCACACACACTGAGACACACATACACGAAAATCTCAGGCAAAGTTTAGAGACTTTCCATGATAGAGGAATAAATGAACGGTCCATTCAAAACAAAAGAAGTCACACAAACATAAATAATATCACAGCAGTCCTTGAACAAATCAAATTATGCATCGTTTGAAATGCACCTCTTATATATCTCACTGTAGACTTTCCTTATTACTGGATTACATTAATGTATCCAGTTTGTTCCTCCTGTGATTGTTGTTTGAGGTGGACACTCTGTGGTTTCGTCTTGTGTTAAAGACATTGTATCCACATCTGAAAATATGTGTGTGTGTCACTGCAGCAGGCGGACAGAGTTGACGTGGAGATGGTAGAGGAAGTCTGCGTAGGACGCGCCTCCATTGGGGCTCTTGTCTTCCACAAGGTGGCGCTGCAGGGCCTCCTCACAGCTGTCGCCCTGCTTTACCACCCACAGCTGAAAAAGAACGATATGCAGGAGGTCACGCTTTCGAAAGCATCGCCGGTCTTAAGTCGTGCTAATCTGTACACAGCTGAATTAAATATACACACCAAGACCTAAAACACGAGCTTTAGCAGCTAACCCTGTCTCTGTCTATGACCTGAAATCACAGGGTGCTACTGTGAAGAAGGGATCGGGCTCTGCAGGGAAACTTTCTTACAAGGTTTCAGCTTGCAGCTGATACATAACTAACGTTCTTCAGAGGAGTTTATATTCCAGATAATAAACAAGCCCCTACAAAACTGTTGCCTACTGACTGATTCTGTACAAAACTGCATCACCATTCCTGAAAGAAGCAGTGTATCTCAGCGTGCAGGTTTATAGCTCAAATGAGAGCTGGGAACAGAGATGTGGACTGAACTCGCTGAGATGACAGCAGATGTGTAATGTAAGGTCATCATACTGGGGTGATGCTGTCTAAACAAATAAACTCAGCCTTCAGCTGCAGTTGACACAGCCGCTCACCTTGCGGGTGCACGATGCCCCTGAGTTCAGTGTGTTGATCAGAGATCGGATACTGATGGACAGATGGTTTTCCAGAACTGGCAGCTTGGTCTGGAGGAAAAAACGGAACAAAAATGAGAAAGAAACACCTGAAAAAGATTTTTAAAAAAAGAATGTGTCATTCCACATAAACTGCTTTGTGGATGACATTTTCATCGGTGTGTTTTTATAGCACTTTGTTACAAACAAAAGCAATCATCACTTGTGTACTTAAAATGTTTCCTTCTACCTTCTTTTTCTTACTAAAGAGCTGAGATTTAACAGTTTTATGTGCTTTTGTCTTTTTTTTTTACTCTGGCCACTTTTGACTAACATCTACTGACTTAACAGAGTAGGCCAGTTAAACTCCCTCCCCCACACACACATATTAAAATGATTACAGGCCGTACTGTTTATTGGCATTTAAAGTCAGTCATGCAAACTGGATATTTTCCACCACTGGCTGAATTTTGAAATATGACCTACAGGCTCACCAACACTGATGGTGATCTAGTGCACCTTTAAATAAACAAGCAGGACTGTTAGAAACAGTGCTTGCAGCATCAGTGGTCTATCTTACTCCTAACATCAAACATGACACTGCTGAATCCTCCCTCAAGGTGCTGGAGTGCATCTGTGGCCACTACGTTTTATAGAGTGAAGCAGCTGCACCCCAGTGTGGACGAAGCTCATGCTTCAGGATTTCCTCCAGAAGAAACGATCTCGCAGGATCGGGAAGCTTAGGTGGCCCTTTGGTGGAGTCCAGACAAGTTCAATTATCAGAAAAGACACTAAATCATACATTTAAAGTTACAGTCGGGCCTTTCTGTGTGAAGTTTTTTCGACTTGTTTCCTCTGTCATGTGATTCGATAACTCTGAATTGACGGGAAAATACAAGTTTAAAGAGACTGAGCTCATGTCTCATAGTTAGTCAGTGATGATAGTCTCGGTTGTTATGCAACTGTACTCTTTAAAAGGCTGGGTAACCTGCAGTCAGCTAAGACTGAAGAAGTCATTCGGATGAGTGAAAGTGCTGCAGATAAACAGAATCAACTTTCCTAGATTTTACTCGGATTATTGAGCATGCATCCCAACCCAGATGATTATACCATGAGCTCTGGTTAGGCAGTCACTCAAGATGGATGAGAAGTTTCTTCCTACAAGGCAAAGATGGCATTTTTTTTGGGAGAAATCTCTGATGATCAGACGAACTTCCAGTTTAAGTGCATTTAGTTTACGTTTTTTTAGCACAGTGGCTGCTGTGCTTTAATGGCCTCCATTGTTACAATGGGGGGTAAAAAAAAATCTCTGCTTTATGTGCTGCTCCACCGAGAAGTGACCACATGGTCTAGGGCTGTGCGATATGACCAAAATCTCATATCCCGATATTAAGACATCTATCGTCCGATAATGATATAAATCACAAAAATGTAACATTTTCTGTAAATTCTGTGAATCTCAGGCAGCTCGACTTGCGTGAAGTGTTTCCAGCTGGGCGTCACGTACCTGGAGTCGAGTGTTTTAACTGATGCATGAAACTATACATTTTTAGACGTAAGTTGTAACGGCCGCCGTTTTCTTTGTGAGTATTTATTACACAGCGTGCCGCGGGGAAAAGCCTGTTCTAACGTTTGAGTCTAAGGTTTATTTTTTAGCACCTGACGGCTCTTTTTTGCTTCTCATCCGTAAATACTCTGCATCTTTCACGTGATTCAGTTTATTTTGAAAAGTCTCAACAGGATCTTGAGCTTTATTGTGAAAGGTTTATGTGGAAAATAAACAAGCGGACACGAGGTGGTTTTACCGTAGTTGTTGCTAATGACAATGCATAAAAACAAGCGCTTGTCCGTCTGTAGTGTGGTTATATTAAATATAAAAGAAAGAGAGAACTTTAGGAAATTAATATAGCCACTACAGTGACCATCAAAATAATGAAAAAATATTGCCGTAAACAGTTTATTTTGCGACACCACAAAACAAACGATAGCGTAAAATGAAACGATAGACGTTTTTATATCGTCATCCGATATATATCGTTATATCGAACAGCCCTAACATGGTCTGCATCTCTATTCATCTTCTCTGCACTCTTATAACAGATACCCCATTCTTCAGTCTCTGTAAGGTGGTTGCAGGATTAGAAAGCTGCAGCTGAGAGGTTTTTGACGTGTGATTACCTCCATGGGAGAAATATTGCCCAACTATAAAACTAGCTGAAATGTTGTTGGTAATTTTAGCGTCCAGGGGGGCAGCAGAGTGAAGGTTCAGCCTTCAGAATGAAATAAAACAGCGACGATGTAAAACTGAAAAAATATTGCCTCTGCAGCAACCCCCCTTGATACATTTAATTTCACTCAAATAAGCAGCCAGCTTCAGTCCCTTTAGTTCATGTTTGCCTGTTTAGGCACAGCGACTGCAGCGCTTTAGTCTCTGCTGTAACTGGAGAAAGTAAATCATTCATCCGAATTATGTGATGCTGATGTGAGAAGCGACCGTACGGTGTGTCTCTTTTATCTCAATGCCCTCATAAATGCATAGTGTTTTCTGTGTATATGTTATTGTAATGAAGTTGTTTTTGAAAATGTAATGTTATTAAATATGACTCATTTTAATGAGTACATCAAAAATGAGAGCAGAAATTACATTATGGTAGACTTCTGTGACCCTTTCCATCAAAATAACAAAGCTCTGCTCTGTAAACCAGTTATTATAGTGATCATATTTTATTTACAATAACGTAATAAATATATTTATCATCACAAAGAAAGAAAATTTAAATGCCACTAAAATCTGACATGACCTCTTCTATTCATCCATATCTTTCCTCAATCCTCACCTCTCCAGAGGGCAGGGATGAAAAACAGCTGGTGTTGAAGAGCTCAACCAGTGTGCATGCTGGGACTTGGGTGCCCACCCATAGCAGCAGCGTGAGGGGTGTATGAACCAAATAAAGACCTCTGGGCTCCAGGCTAGCTGCAGAGCAGCGCAGTGCCTCCTCTGGTTTTGGAAGGTTGGAGCCATCAGCTGATAAAGGCTGCAGGTGACGGAGGAGTGAAAAGCTGAATTTAGTAAAAGTCTTCAAAGCACAAATTGGCACAAGTGGAACTGTCCAATGCCACAAAGGCTAAGCTAATGGTGACTATTTAAAGGGAGCAATCACTTACTAAATACATAGTGTTGCTATTTTAAGTGCAATCTCTATGCTGACTTGTTCAATGGAAAAAGAGGTCACAGTTCGCCACTAATGCAGGGCTGGAGAAATACTAGTTTGTCAATGACTCATCAGCACCGTGGCCTGTGCTGCCGGGCTGTGACTGCACTCTGTTCTTAAAATAGACAATAGTTTGCTACGTGTAACAGGAAATCAATCCTTTCTCTTTCTCCTTTTGTTTTATGAATAAAAAACTAAACTGTGCAGCCAGTTTTTCTGCTGAAACCTCAATGCATTTAAATATAAATTTAAAATGTAAAAATCACAGTAATGATACAAATAAAAATAATTTTTAAAACAGCTAGTGATGCTTATTCTACCATACAAATACATTCTTCTTGCTTTTAGACCATCTCATCACAATATGTGAGCATAAATTCTAACCATTTCTCTTTGCTTCATCCGAATGAGCATCTGACACTATTTTGAAAGTTCTTCCTCATGCACAACACTTGATAGCTGGCCGAAGGCAGTTTTTTTACTATAAACAGGCAATTTGGTAATCTCTCTCCTGTTCTTCAGCTAAAGTGTGCAGAACTTTACCCTGACATATTAGTGTCACTCTGATCAAGAACACCCTTATTTAACAGAATCAAGACATGTAAGACAAACTCCCATGTGTTGATGGCACTGACCAGAGGCAGCAGCAGAGGGTAGAAGTGTGTGGCAGTGCTGCAGGTGTCCATGCACAGCACCTGGCAGCGCTGCTGCAGGCGCTGATGGATGGAGCTCCTCAGACCTGGCAGCAGTACTTCACTCTTCCTCAGGCTGTTGATGTAAACAGGAAGAGCTCGCAGGTACTGAGGAAGAACCAGCTACAGGGCACACACAGTGCAGTACGTATGGTCAGCAAGATTCAAAATAATTCAACTATGTGCAACATAATAACACCATAAACAGCGGCATTGACGTACATGGACGCAATGTTCTCACCTGCCCCGCGGACACTGAAGCAGAGCAGCAGTGTTTTCGATAAGACGCCAGCGCTTCCGTAACCTCCGTCTGCAGCTCCTCCCTCAGCTCCTGCAGGGGGCGCTCCTGCACTGCACAGTACACTGACCAGACAGAACGAAGGCATCATTTGAATATCATTTGGTAGCTTCAGATGTCAATATTTATGGGGATGTTGATGCCTTAATTAAAAGAAGAGAAGACAACATCAATACCTCAGAATCTTTACATCAGACTGAGCACTGATTCATTCAGACCTCAGTGTAAATGCCGTCACTTTACAGGGTGAGTAAATAATTTTACCAAGGGGCCACATGAGAGACTATAAAGCTGCACCAATAAGCTTTTAAAGAGATAAACTTACTATTGCACAGACTTACAAAACCCCCCAAATAAAACTGGCAAACAGATGATTAATAGAGCGAGATAGGTGGTTTTAATAACGTAACATTGATATTAATAATAATAACATTAAAAAAAATTACAGATTATTGAGCACAGATAATTGTATATTGATTAATTTCAGGTTTTCATGCAATTTTCATTATGTTTAGGATTGACTCACCTAAATATTTACTTAAATATTTTATCCATCCATCCATTCGCTTCCGCTTATCCTTTTCAGGGTCGCGGGGGGCGCTGGAGCCTATCCCAGCTGTCATAGGGCGAGAGGCGGGGTACACCCTGGACAGGTCGCCAGTCTGTCGCAGGGCCAACACATAGGGACAGACAACCATTCACACTCACATTCACTCACACATTCACACCTAGTGACAATTTGGATTATCCAATTAACCTATCCCCTCAAACTGTATGTCTTTGGACGGTGGGAGGAAGCCGGAGTACCCGGAGGGAACCCACGCAAACACGGGGAGAACATGCAAACTCCACACAGAAAGACCCCGGCCTGATGGTGGAATTGAACTCAGGACCTTCTTGCTGTGCGGCAACAGTGCTAACCACCGTGCCACCGTGCTGCCATTAAATATTATATTATATTAAATATTTTAGTATTTGAATATTTGTTCACTTTAAGGATTTAGTTATTTATTCGTCTTAAAATGCAGAAAGCTGTTTAAGCTGACTTTCGTTTCCTTGGTGTTGCTCTCTGCTCCGGTCCTGCTCTGTTTATCGAGTGACAGAAGGCTGCAGCTCTCTGAGTCATCATATTACATGAAAGCAGAGCTGAAATCCCAGCAGGACTCCTTCCTTTAACTTGTGTGTAGGTAGATTTTGTCACACAGTATAATTTATATTGTTACAAAGTTAGAAAAGATCAAAGACAGCTCTAACAGTCTACCGGTGAATAGTGCAAACTTCTTACTCTTCTTGCAGTAGAAGGTGAGTAGTGTTTGGGCCTGGTAGTGACGAAAGGTGTCCTGTAGCTGACGTGAGCACTGCAGAGTCAGAGTGTGAACCCTGGTCCTCCGGTCTCCTGTCTGGAGGGTGTAAGATAAAACAACCTGACACACAGGACGAAAGAAAAAAAATCAGGTTTAGTGTACAGCTAACATGTAAACTGGTTCCCAGTATGTGCAGTTACCGTTTCATCGATACATCGATATCACCTTATTTGTAAACTACATCAGCAAAAAGCTTCAAAATTGTCACTATAATGGATTTAAATGACAGACCCACCTGTATGGCTACGCCCCTCGTCTCATCCAGAGCTCTGGTGTGTGCGAGCTCCACAGCCAGCGTGGTCCACGTATCGAGGGTGGCCAAGGTGACACGTCCAGGGTTGGGACCAGGAACAAACAGCCCGTAGCAGCCGGACACGCGTAAATCTAGTGAGACGCGTACAAGTAATGGAAGAATTTCTGCAGAGCACTCCCTGCAAATTCTTAACTAAGAAATAAATCTCACCTTTGCTGACAAATATCCTGAGCTCAGCCTTGTAGCCGGTGTGCGTCTCTACAGTCCTCTTTAGATCAGTGCTGAAACGCTCTCTGTCCAATTCTCCCTGTGGAACATATAAAAAAAGATACCAGTTTGCAACCAGACCTCACAAAACATTTTCCAAATCGTCATTATACAGATACAGATAAAAGACCTCCTGCAGTACTGATAAATCTGATGGCCTCTTTAATTTTCTCCGGATGGCTTTTTTCTAATTCCATCTGCTTGTCTGCTGATGTAAGAGTCTAGACCTCCTGTTTTTATTCTTGGTTTAAAAAGCACCATTTGTCACATGTATTTACACACATTTTAAACAAGATTTGTAACAGTGAAGCAGAATGTAATTTGTCCCCCATTAGGATACCTAACTGCAGGCTGTAGCTTTAAATTGAGCTGGACTTTAGTGTAGTGTCATTTTTTGTTACTGTACCTCCCATGTGACAACCTTCACGGTTATAAATATGCCATGTTTGATGTTGCGGTGTTTACAACCATCACTTCAGTATTATTCAACATCCAGGATTTTAACCATTTATTTTGTGGAATTCTCAGTGATACCGCAGGAAAAGCTGCTGATTTACCTGGAGGTGGCTGTAAGTGTGCAGAGCTCCACCTGTCAAATATGGAATGTCGCCTGGCCATGCCCCACCCACATCTTGGTGAGAGAGGACAAACAGATGAACACCACATCCCTGACGGACGCACTCCTTGACCACTGACACGGCCTGTTCTGATGGCTGGAAGATGGACTGTGGGAGTGGGAGGAGAAATAAATTTACATATGGAGAAGGGTCATTCGCCAAAGGATGAGTTCAACGGTTACATTGCAACCCTAGTACCCACAGGTGTTTACACTTATAGCATTGAGATAGTCTACCTTTGGTTTGTTGGTGCCAAAGAAGCCTGAGCTTGTGTGTCCAGTCTCTATCAGAGAGGTAGTATGGAAGATCAGCAGCTTGCCAGGACAACCCAGACCCTAGTTTGTAATACAGTCAATTATGATTTTATCAATATTTAATGCAGCCACATCACACAAAGAAAAACCTTTAATTGTGACATTTAGCCTAATGAAGTTTCGTGCAGTTATGCCTAACCTGTAGTACAGCAAGTCCTGCTTTGACAGGCAGCTCCATGGGAACTCCACCAGAGTCAGTTCCTTCTGTGTTGAACTGAGGAATGAGTTGTAACACGCTGCATGAAGAACAGAGAGGACAAACAGATTGTGAAACTCATAAAAGACATCAAGACAAGAAGTTACTTTCATCAAACTTTAAAAACAGTGGCACCTGTAAGTGCTACCAATCAGCCTCCTAGTAGATGCACTTATGGTCTCAATTTGAAATTCCTGGGTGACTTTCTAAGTAAGTGCATTAACAAACTTGAATGTAAATGACACCTAACCGCCTGCCTGCCAGGGTTTTGTGGCAATTAGCATTGTTTTCCTAAAAACATGTCTACCATGGGTTAGGGTTATTAGGGTAATAGGGCTATTATCTACCTTATTAAGCCATAAAAGCAGCTCATGAGTTTAATTTTTGTAAACGAGGAAAGGTGAGAAATAAAATGCCAATAAGACAGAGTTCGTCTGTTTGTGATGGTTCAAGTTAATTGCTGCATTATCAGAAACAGCCTGCATGTAAATGCCAGCTTGAGCCCACAGGTCGCAGACCTGGTACCTGTCTTTGAAGCAATAATTTCAGAGGCAACACGATTGCAGGTTCATTGCATACATTTGCAATTATTTTGCCTGTTCTATAGTCTCCAGCCAGTGTTTTCACTATAGTGACTGCAGCATTTGTGGCACCACAGTGGTCAAGGCCACTGAATGACATAAGGGGAGTAACCATGACAAATGTGCCAAATTCCACAGCTCTTTATCAACATGGACCTCAAACGTTGTGGTTGCCTGTGCTGATTGCCTGCTTTGCTACCAATAAAAGATAAAATATTATTTGAAAGAGTGATACATGAAACACTGATATGAACAAAGTAGTACCACGGCATCAGTTTGTCATACAGACTCTGCAAAATACATCTGAAAAAACTGTTAGCATCTCTGTTACCTCTCGATGCTGCTGATACAGTCTTTGAGGGGCACCAGAAGTCCCTCCCTCACAGGAAGCTGCAGGTCTTCTGTCTCTGTGATGACCAGCATGTGTGGGCGGGACAGTTCGGGACTGAGGTCGTAGAGGTGGATCCTGCTGTCATACGTCATCAAACCAACACGGACATCTGAAGCATCACCATCCTCCCTAAACACACAGGATGAAACCTTAAAGACAAACCAGGATTTATCAAAATTGCGCAGGAATACTACTGAATACTGTTTTACCTGTTCATAGAGTTAAGCAGCATTTGTATTTGTTGTGTTACAAATTCCAAGTGTCCTCCTCTCAGTGCTGAGACAGACACATCTATGGCTAGAAGGAGTGCAGCAGCTTCCCCCTGAAACAATATGACAAGCGTGTCACAGTTGTACTTAAATTTCACAAAGCCTGTTTTCAAGAGCAGCTAATGATCATCAACGTGCAAACAAAACTGTAAATGTGTAACCTTCTGAGAATTGAGGATTTCATATGACCCCATGCTGAGTTCAGGCCTCTTCTCCTTATCGACCCGAACCCCGTTCACACCATTGGTAGGCTGGTAGTGCTGCCATGGTACTGAAACACAAGACAAGACAGAAAAACTGCAGCCACACAAAAAGCAATAAAATACAACAAACTACATTCAGTTTGGCCACAGCAGTTCAACACTGAAATGGCTTTTAAACTTCTTACTTGTCTTCATTCCACCGATATTTTAAGTATTTTTACTCAAACAAGTACGTTCCATAAATCCATAAAGTCTTCAGGTCATGTTTTTCTGTTAATAAACAGTACAGTGTAGAAAAAGTTAGACAAACTATTAAAGGAAACAAAAGACAGTTCAAATTTAATTTAATTTAAAGTGAAAGCAAGGAGTTAAAGGGCCAGAGCCTTGGGACAATGACTGCAAATGTTCTGCCTCCTTTATTATTGAGCTCGACCCCTGGAATACACGACTGACCTCTGTGTTTGTACAGGCCACATAACTACTGGATAGATGAAGTTTACTGTATTTGAATTTAATCAAATTAGGTTTTTTTGTATTTTTGCTATTTGTGAGTTTACCTTCTCTCTGTTAAATCTTACCTTCACTGAGTTTGCCACAGAAGGGGCAGTAAAACCTTTGACCACAATCCTGCCAGCCCATCGCTGGACACATGGAAGCTCCACACCCCCCACAGCCCACAACACACTCTGTCTCTTTGCACAGTGGGAGAGGCTTCTAGAGCAACAAACAAACACATATAATGCACCTAATTTCTAAATGCCATATTAGTTATTGTAGGAATAGTACTGTAGCTTCATCTCCATTTTTTAACAGAATATGAAAGAAACTGAGCAGCGAGAAACTAACCTCTTCAGCACTTTGTTTTACCAGAGGGGTGATCAGAGCGCCCAGCGGCAGACGGCTAAGCAGAGCGGCCTGACCCTCACAGGGCACACAGTACGAAGTGGAGCGGATGGCAAAAGGACTTGCATTACCTAAAACAGAGATAAACACACAGAGGATCAAAGATGGGATGCACTGGTGAATATGCCATCTGCAACCAAAGTGCTGGATAAAATAAATTTAGTAATACAGACAGTTTTGTGTGTGTTCACCTCTGTCCTCTACGATACAGGAAGTAGTTGCCAATGGAGGAAGACTGGAAAAAGGCTCAGAGGTAAAAACCTTCCCCTCCCACTCAGCCTTGTCCTCCATCATCACCTTCACCTAAGGCCAAGAGAGAAACAAGAGGTGGAAGCACGAATATGTTAATATTTCAGAGGAAAGACATAAATGCATGGAATTAAGGATAAATACTAAGCTGCAAAAGAAACAAGCAGAAATGGTTAATGATACTTTACATTAATGGACATTAGACATATAAGGGAGAGAACATGCATCGTCCTTCAGACTAAAAGCCTGAGAGAAGTTGAAGAGAAAATTGTTCTTCACTTTAAAGGAGCGGACAGGAGTTAGTTATGAAAAGACAGAAAGGTAAGAGGATAAAAGAACTTACAACGCTAGGCAGGAGCTCCGGGTCCAGACCATAACGGGATTCAGAATTAGGAGACTGCAGAGAGGAAACGTAAAAGCTCATTCTCACAGCTAATATGACACACAGGCGATAACAGAGTTAACACGAGCTGATGTTCAACCTATTTTCTGATTCTGAAAGAATAAAGGTTCCTCAGTTTTACAGCAGAGTAAACACATGTAGAAGTTAGCTCATAATGTTAGGAACTTATAAACAACTTCCTTAAATTTATGGGGTTCAGGTTCTAAAGACTAAGAAATTATTTTGCTATAAATAATTTGAATTATATATATGCATAGTTAATATTAGAGGTTTCCTCACCTGAGGTGTGAAGCTTTTGACCTGTGCAGCTGCAGTGGGAACAAACTGGTTTATGTTTTCTGGGGAGAAAGGGGAGATCCAGAATAGTAATAAGTGGTCTATTTTTATTCACACTACAGCACATGACATCTGATTAATATTAATGAACTCACCTCCAGAGTGTGCTGGAAGTGTCCACTGAGACTGTTGTTGGATGGGAGAGGTGGGTGAGGCATGATTGTGAGTAAATACAGCAGATGATCTGGCATTTACTCCCTCAAATCCAGGCTGAGGTATACACTGTGGACTCTCGTTTTCATATAATGGAGGCCTAACGGGCAAATGATTTTGATGTGGTGACTGAGGTCCATTTACTAAATGTGTGTAGGGATGCAGGAAATGTTGAGCTACAGCTTGGTAAGGGTTGTGAGGGGAATGAAGTGATGTCCATTGGGTGTCACAAGGATGAATGTCTTCATTCATGTTACTTCCTTGGCTTGCAGCTGGAATCGTGGCTGAAACATCAGGAATGACTCGCTGCACACTGTGGTCAGTATTATTAACATATAACATGCTGTTATGAGCATTGTTGTTATTGGGTGAAAATGCGGTGAGGTCTCTCTGGAAGCTGGAGCTGGACATCTGGAGGTGGTTGTAGCAGGGAGTGTAATCAGAAGGAGACCCCAGGTTGAGATGCTGAAAGCTGGGCAGAGGGTCAAAGAGGTGTCTTGGAGGTGAAGCTGTGGACCAGTCCTTCTGACCCGCCCACGGCTGGCAGGGTGTCTGGCTCTGATTGGCTGAGGGGACGTCCATCATGTTCCATAACCATCACTGATAGGTGTATTTCTCTTTGGAGGCGTTACCTAAAGAGAAAACAGAAAAATATATCAGGAGGGTTGTAATGTGATCCTGCGCTCTCCACTGACACATGCTACATTTTGAAATATGTTGCATTTGCAAAAACACAGATGTTTCGCTATAAGTTCAGTTTCTATGATTTTTAAGCAAATTTCAGCAGAAACTGTCGAGTCTATATAACAGCTAGCTGTCGCTCGGATAGCACCGGATCTAAATGCTCATGAAACAGATCAGTAGCAGTACACATAAGCAAACATGAGATAAAACACCAATGACTCAAGAAACAAATTCATATTCGGTTATAAAAGACTTAATACCCTCGGACATCAAAGGAAACGGCGGTCTCTGCATGCAGCACTTGAACATTTGCGTCCTCATTTTCGCCTCCCTTACACCGGAAGCGAAATGCTTTACGTTATATTAAAATGTAGAAAAATGCACGAATGCGATAACAGTAGTTTTGTGAGCGTTTGTTAGTAGCTCCAGCATCTCCGGTTCCCGTTATACACCTGAGCCTCACTGCAATGGAAGCGTCATCACGCTGGAAAGTCTCACATTTCCGTATGTCCTTTCACAGTAAAAGCCTCCAAAACGTACATATTTAATTCGGTTACTAATTTGCAGTTATACAATGGCACTAGATGAAAATATGTTTTCTATGCTATATCATCTGTACAGAATTTCAGATTATTGCACATTTATTTAAATAATTTAAAAGTAGCTGCTAATTCTTTCCAGCTGAAGATACCTAGAAAACTACCAGATTTAAATACATATATGGTAAATGAAATAAGGTCAGCCAACAAGAAGCTACAATACTAAACACGTGCTTAAATGCTTCATTACTTTTTTAAATGTTGCAATATAATATTAATATCAGAGTGTTGAGTGTCAGACTGGCGACCTACTAAGGGTGTACCATGGCTCTCTGTTACTGTTAAGAATGAACAGTGCAGTTCTGTCACCAAGTACTTTCTTTTTGAAAAATTAAGATACTGTTTTGATGAACATTTTATATTTATATTTGATCAAATTCAAACATTCTGAATGACTAATTTCCCTACCACTCCTGTTCCTTTTATTGGAATACATTAAATTGAATTTTTATAGCATCAAATCACAGCAAAAGTTTCCTCAGGGCGCTGTAACGTAACTGCATCATCGTGATTCATACCAACTAAAGAACTCTCGGTGTACAATAATGTGTCATCAAGATACAAGGTTTTGTCCCCTGACCCCCCCCAAAAAAGCTACAATATTATTTTTGAGACTTTACTGTTGGACATTTATTTTAACAAAGCATCATGTGCCAGTATACCAACCAACATAACCAGATACTGTATTCAAAACTGGTCACAGTACCCAGGAACACCATAAAAAAAAAACCTTTTATCTAAATGTGAATAAACAGTAATTTTTCAGTATTCATGAACAGTCTTTGTTAAACAAACTTGATAAAATAAAACATAAAAAAACATGAAAACAAAAACTGAGAACTATAATGGAAAGATATTCTCACATCTTATATACAAATGGACAGAAAGATTAAAGAACAATAAGTCGGCTGAAAGATGTGAAATGTTGCAGGTTTGAGTATTAACATCATATCAAATCTACAGCTGTTGGTAATGTGGAGTACTCTGCTGTCCCGCTGATTTTCTGGGCCTTTTTCTGCTTTTTGGTGAATCTTGGAAACAGTCACTTTGTCTTTGCAGGGTTGTGATCCTGTTTCTGACGTAGTCCTTTACACCTTTCCACGTGCGGTTTCGCAGCGCTCTTGGCTCAGCATCAAGACACCTGATGCAGTCGTCTTTCTGAGGCACCTTGTGGCCTTGAATGAAACTCATCATGTGTCTTTCTACAGCGTGGACCTCTGCCTCCTCCCATGTGTGTTTAGTTTTATGGTGGAAACCTATGAAGATGAAAAAAAACCCCCCATATAATAATATATTATTTTTTTTATGGTTATTTCTTTTTATGATTTTCTCAGGGGCTACCCATAGATGCTTCTATCATGCAACTGAATGTATTATTTGCTGTATTTCTGCCCACCTAGTTTTCATAGATAATACCAGATTACTGTTTCATTCGGATGCTAATGACTGCTTGTCAAGAAAGTGCATCCATCATGCCCAACAAAGAAGGGGGTACACCTATTCGGTTTATTTTTAGATGTTAAATATAAATGACTACTTTACTTTTTATGAAATATATAATACTGAACTGGAAGGGCTATAAGTAAAATACTCCACACACAGACTTATTCCATTTTGGATACTATTTGTTTACATTTGTTTATTTTCCATCAGCTCTTTTCACCTAAAATGCTGCATGTAGGACCGACATGTCTAGATTGTGTTAATATACTGTGCTGCTAGAGGCTGGTGGGTTTACTTGTGAAATAGTTTGAATATTATTTGACAAAATATGTGATTATTTTATTCATCGTGGTAAAAAGCTAACATTCCAAAAGTTGGCAAAGATGAACGAGGCAGATGAAGAAAGATGAAAGGTTCAGGACCAGCAACACATAAAAGGTGATTGGCCTACTAATTTGACTCTTGTATTTTTATTAATTTATTATAAGTTTGTGTGACGGTCCCATTATTGTGATGAAGGCAATCTAAACCAAAGGCAAACAGAAATGAACAGACAGGAAGTATATTAAAGGTGACCATTATTACCTTTCTCACTGGATTTGACAGATCTGCTCGTTTTGCTGGAGCTTGTCGTGTCTTCATGTTCTTGTTGGTGATAAAACATTTCTGCTCCACCAGCTCCATAGGAGAAGTCATTGTGATCCCATGAACTGGCTTGTTCTCCACCTGCAGACTGTCTCACTGTATTGAAGACAAAAAATATATAAATCTAAGGACAATTATTAACTTTTTACTGGGAATCTTAATGGGGAGAGATAAGTCAATTAAGAGTGGATGTTGAAGAAAACAACATCATATCAAATCTACAGCTGTCAGTAATGTGCAGTACTCTGCTGTGGCTCCGCTGATTTTCTGGGCCTTTTCCTGCTTTTCGGTGAATCCAGGGAGAAGCTGCTTTGTCTTTGTAGGGTTGTGATCCTGTTTCTGACGTAGTCCTTTACACCTTTCCACGTGCGGTTTCTCAGCGCTCTTGGCTCAGCATCAAGACACTTCATGCAGTCGTCTTTCTGAGGCACCTTGTGCTCCTGAATGAAACTCATCATGTGTCTTTCTACAGCGTGGACCTCTGCCTCCTCCCACGTGTGTTTAGTTTTATGGTGGGAACCTGTCAGGAAGAAAAGAAAATAAATAAATTATCCTGACATTAAAATTCATCTTGGGCAGAGTTAAAACCTGGGCTAAAATGCTAGCCACGCAATGACAGAGTAAGAGCCATGGAGGTATAAAAGATCAAATGAATTCTACTAATGTACTGAACTGTAAGTAAAATTAAGTCCGAAAGTCTGGTAACAAAAACATCTCTGCAGCAGGTAGTAGCTAGCATGACATGATATTACCTAAAAATGCAGTGTCAGTCTTAAAGATGACCATTATTACCTTGTCCACCTGATTTGACAGATTTGGGACGTGTAGTCTTGCTGGCGCTTCTTGTTTCTCCATGTGCGTTTTGATGATTAAAAGGTGCCTCTCCATTGTCTGCAGTAGAGCCTTCATCGTGATCCTGTGAGTCAGCTTGTCGTCCACTCGTAGGCTGTCTCGCTATAAATAAATAAGTAAGTCAGTAAGTCAGTCTATGTTCACCTTAGAAATCCCAGCACATATACACAGACATGCAAATACAATACAGATTTTACAGGAACTATGATTCTAATCTGTACCCTAAAACAGCATTTAAGGGTACAGCATAAAACTGAGTATTCAAAAAAAAAATCAGCTGGATTATTTGAAACAACACCATGATGAAAACTGCTGCGATCATAAAAAGAACAGATTGGTATTGTTAAATTGGTGGGCAATTATCAGCTTTTGTTGGCCATTCTAATACAGGAAGACACTCATGACTTTGTGAAAGAGACAGATACCCAAAAAAAGCTAAACAGAGAGATCGAAGAGTGAGAGAAGGTGGTAAAGAATAAGCAAAGGAAGAATAGCAAAGAATAAGGAAAGAGGGTTGTTGAAGAAATTTACAAAAAACAAAAAAACAGGTTTGGCCTTTAACAACATATCACATCTATAGCTGTAGGTAATGTGCAGTACTTTTCTGTGGTTCTGCTTCTCTGGGCCTTTTGCTGCTGGTCGGTGAATCCTGCGAAGAGTCACTTTGTCTTTTCAGAGTTGTGATCCTGTTTCGGACGTAGTTCTTTAGACCTTTCCACGTGCGGTTCCTCAGTGCTTTTGCCTCAGCTTCAAGACACTTGACGCAGTCATCCTTCTGGGGCACTTTGTGCTCCTGAATGAAGCGCATCATGTGTTTTTCTACAGCACGAACCTCAGCATCCCCCCATATGTGTTTGGGTGTACATTTGGAGCCTGACAGAATAAAAAAAAGAGAACTCACATTAACCCTGAGAAGAGGAAATGTCTGGAGTTTCTGTTCCAGAAACAGAACGGAGATAAACTCTCTGACAATTACTGGGGTAACAGACTGAAATCAACCTGCTTGGTGGCAGGTTTTCTTCCACAGATTCTCTCTGAATCTCATCCTCTCCTGCTACACCTCCACCATCACTCAGTTCTCACTTATTTATTGATACAGTCGATGTCAAATCTCATATTGGAGCAATTTGCCCACATTTACATATTTACAAACGTGCTTAGATATTAAGCAGTAAATGCATAGAAAGAATCAACAGTACTGAGCTAGCCAATCAGAAGAGTTGTGGGCTGCACTGACCCAGACTACGGTTACATTTCAAGGGAGGCGGACATCAGGTTACGGTGTAGGGTTTCAGAAAGGTTTGCAATTCCCTTTAAGACCATTTTTTTCTGAATGCATTTCACGTTAAAATCTTTCTCGTGACCTCCAACATTTCAGCCATGTGTTGAAACATGTTTGCACATTTAAATACAGTAGTAAAATGATTCTAATTAACATTTTGAGCCTGAACCTGAGAACATGTTTTCCACTGAAAATGTAAAACATCCAAACATAAACTGTGTTTTGTGCATTTTCACTTTCACTTGTTGTAATCTGGATTTTTTTCTGTGTCAAGTTACTGTTGCACTGTAATGGAAATTCCCTGTGGACGAGTCTACACAGTCACAAAACACAACGCACACGGACATCTGCACAGACCCTTTTAACTTATCATGAATATTAAGTCACTTGGACCCAAGCGGACTCACGGATGCAGAGAGCATAATCTAGGACAGAATCATCTGACAGATGATGACAGTGAGAATGTTTTGTAGGTTCAGGTTTATCAACAGCCAAAAAGCCAACGAGCGCACCTCTTTTGGAACATTCTGAACACAACAGCTTAACAAATCTTTTGCTCCTTTTACTGTTTCATGACCTGCTATTTTTTTAATGACTTAACTGCCATTTATTACTTTTTTCTGTCGTTTTTTGGCTAAAAATGAAAAAGAAACATGAGAAAGTCTGTTAAAGTTCACCATGATTACCTCTGATAGATTTGTTGGCACTTTTTCCTCCACGTTTTTGTTGATTAAGAGATGCTGGTCTGCCTTCACTATGATCCCACGACTCAGCTGGATTAAAGACAAAAAGATGTTTTCTCTCAGAAATCCCAGCACGTATACACATTTCTTCAAATAAATTGCAGGATTTACACACACTTGTTTTTTTAACTTAACTGAGTGACTCCCGCTTTATAAATTCACTCAGCATGTTGCCTTCTGCAAACAATCACAACTGAGTAGCTCATGGCGTGCGTTTTTTTTAACCAATTAAAAATATCCAACTTTCTTACTTTTTTCTTATATTTCTAGCTTGTGATGGGAGTCAGGAACCAGTGCCAATTAGTCTAATGTAATGTAGGCCTACTTTTTACAAGCCTTATTACCTTCAGAATCCATTTCAATATCATCCAGTGTGGAGTCATTGCACTGCCGCAGGATCTGGATTTTGTTATTAGGCCCAAAAATTTGGTTGGCTTCATTTTCATCCAGGTTCATCAGTTGTAGCATTTTTGCAAAATGCTTGCGGACATTTTTTGATGTCAGACCTTCAGAGTTTTGAGCTCCACATTCTTTGATAAATCCTTGAAGACAATCTGTCCCCCTGTAGTTAGACAGAGCATTTGGTCGGGCAAAGACGAAGGGATTCTTACTGGTGATTCCACATGCCTCGCGAGAATCCACTAGAAGCTCCAGAGCCGACTCAAATGAGGGCTTCAGTAAAACAGGGACTTTTCTCCCGCAGTCCCCACGTACGTCAACTCTGGTGAAGAACCTACACATGGTTTTTTCCAACTCTGTGACAGACGGGTCCAAGTCATCAGGTGGATCTGATTTTGTTCGTGACATGAATTCCGTCAGCTGAATCGTTGCAACCTCTCGAGGCTTTCTCTTGTTGAAGAGGATTATCCGGGCAAGCATGACCCTGGCCAGCGCGACAAAGTTTTCTGTAGAAAGACTGTCTCGTAGATTCTTCTCAGCTGTAGTATGAACCTTCTCCAAGTGGAAATGCAAGCGCTTCATATCTTGAACAAGTGGTATCTGCTTTGCTCGTTTTGATTTAATTTCTCTGAGACTTCTTAATGCGGCCGAAGAAACAAGCTTAGTCCACTTCTTTTGGTACACAGAGAGGAAGTTTTTAGCAGCCTCTGCCTGTTTTGTATCACCAGACTTTACCGCGTTATCCTTAACAATACTGCAGGTCTTCTGCAGGCTGTGACCAAGCTTGACTGCAACGGAAGGAGCGACGTAAATTTTGGTTTCTGAATCATAGCCTGCCAGGACGTTCACTGCAGACACCACACGCTGGAAGTTTGAAGGGTGAAAGAAGTCCTCCAGCTTCTTCATTGGGGTTGTTTTTTGAGCCTCAAGCACAAGTCTTGCTATCTGACGAAGGTTTTGTCTTATATATGGGTGCTTTTTCGCATCACGGCCATAATGATTGTACATGTATTCCCCAAACTGCAAGAGAATCCTGTCATCCATAACAGCTCGCGTCACATCATCGTATATCATTTCATTCAGAATGCTCCTAGCGACATCACTTATGCCACGGTCTTCACAGTCCAAAGTTGCCAGCACACACATTGATGCAATGCGCTTTTTTCCAATATCCTTTTCAATCTTGCTTTTCGCTGGGCACGTCCTCATGTGTTTGAACAGGTTTCTCTTCACAAAAAGACCATGACAGTGAAGACAAGGAAGAAAGTCACGGGCCTGTCCAAGCACTTTCGGTCTCTGTCGTACGACAAGAGTTCCCTCTCCTGTTTTCAAAACATTTTTATTATGTGCAAAGTTTCCTTCATTTGTTAATTTTTTCCATATATTTTGTCTTTCTTTGGAGTGTTTGGGATACTGAAATGCAGCTGCAACCTCTGGTTTGTCACTGTGAATTGACTCAAAATGCCGTGACAGTTTTAACACCGGCTTGGAGCAAAACAAGCAGTAATTCTTCTTGTCATAAAAGCGAGCTTTTGAATTTGGTCGTTTTACAGCTGGCAACACTGGCGTTTGTGACGCTTCTGCCTGACTAATCATAGGTTTGCTCTTTACAGGAGTGACTCCTTTATCCTTTCCTGAAGAATTTTCTGATTTTGAGTTCTGCTCTTCTTGGTGCGGTTCTTCACTCACGGGGGACTCTGGATCGCTATGACTGGATTCATCTGAAGAACCTTCTTTGAACTCTTCATCACTCCCTGGTGAGTAATCGTGATCATCGTCCTCCCCTGACATGTCTGACACAACTTCCTTTTTCTGAAAGAAATAAAAGAAATCTTTTTTTTCCTTGACTTAAGATTAAACAAAATCAACAACAAAAACATAGATAAACAAATTAAAAACCTCTAACATTTTTCCCTTCAAAAAAAGTCCTTTTTGGGTTCCCCAAAACACGGGGTTAGGGTCACTTTTTATAATAATTTACAATTTATAATGTAATACACTAATAAAATCCAACATACTGTAATCAGCATGCAAAATTTAATATCATAAACAAAGTAAAAAATGCAGGTAAATACCAGCGATTCTGCAGGTGACTCTGGCGTATCACAAGCATCATTTTGCTCGTCACAGTATGAAGGTGAAGAACCATTTGCTGAATTACGCGACTGTAATAGAAATAATTAGAAGGTGATATGACGTGATAACAACCTTGACAATCACACCGCATATGAAAAGCCCAAAGAACGTGCAAGCAATAATTTATTGTGCAGTTACCTTTGAATTTGCAGCAGTCTGTTCACACTGAGGTGGCTCATCATCTGACGACTGCCCATCGCTGCTGTTATCTGATGGCAGTGCTTTCAGCTTAACAGGAGGAAAGTGAAGTAAGCAGGAAGCAACTGTGTAGAATTTTCTTTAAGTATTTTAAAGTATTAATACTACATAACAACCCAGCAAGCATTTTGACTTTGAGAAAACGTCAACTTCATCATTACACTTTCTAGCAAGAAAGAAAATTAAACACCACGTCTTTCAGTCTGGGAGACGTCGACACTATGGGCAGGGGGAACTAACTTAAGTTCACATTGCAACATATGAGACAAAATTGATGTATGTTAACACAAATAGCAATAACAGACTCTCGTATTTCTACTTATTGTACATGGAGAAAACGTGTTCCCATCTGTTCACGACTACTTCGTTAACAAATTAATCGGTATGTCCACCACTTCACAATTCTGATTTTGTTGTTGTACTGCACACAATTTTGACCAGAGATGTGCTATCAGGGTTTCAACTATGTTTGTTGGGAACTATTTAAAAGCACGAATTACCTTTTTTATTTAAGAAAAAAAAGCCATAACACACTTACAAGTTTATCCATCTCTGCCAGTTGTTTAAGCAGCTCAGCGCGCTGCTGTAAAACATCTGAACGCCGCTTTTCACTGCTGGCCTGAAAGCAGACATAATAAAACCTTTACAGGACAAAATACAACAGTTATAGTAGTAATCATCTAAAATCTCCAAGGCTCTTTAACATGATGTCAGTTAAAAGGCAAGATTTTGCCTTTATTGCATTGCTACAGTTAAAAGGGACTTAAAATGTAAACCTCTGTAAAAGCAAAAAGGTGTGGAAAAATGCAAATATCTTCAAATCATCCATCAAACAGCAGAAGTTTCATCTGCATTTGCTGTTATTTTGCTCACCGTAGTAGATTTATTTGTGTTTTTGTTTTGAACAGCTGCTTTTGGGACAGGGTCATTCACAGCTCCTGCTGAGAAGACAGTAAAGTTAAAAGCAAACACACAAAGTGTTAAACAGTTCTGCAAACACTTGTTTAGACAGGCGAAACTAGGTCAACTTTTTAGTTTACATTTTTTTAAGTATAACAATCCACAACAGACAAATTAGATCAGTCTAACGTAACCTAATCTACAATTTGGCTAGATTTTTAAAGACTGTGTGAGGAAGAGCTAAAAGACTTTAAAAAACATCTACACTTCCAAAAACACAAAACAAAACAAAAAACAAACAAACAGGTGGATCTATTAGTACCAAGTGCTATATACATATATACATATATATATATATATATATATATATATATAAATTAATTGAGGATTTAGTCAAAACTGAACTCTTTAAGTTTTAATCCTAATCTCTGAATTTCATGCTTTCCTTAAAAATCAGATATTCAAGAATTTAATTTGTTAGCTTTGTCATAAGGTGGCAACCTGCCCAGTGTGTTCTTTTGTCCTGTGATAGCGAGAATAGGATTCAACACCCCTCAAAACCCTAACACTTAATCAGTTATTTGCATTTATGTAAGCCGCTTAACTAATGCACCAACTAAAATACTAAATACTGCGTTGGACCGAGTTTAAATCCAACCTTGCATGCGTACCTGCATTAATATGATATGAAAAAACACATTGTAACACGCATGTAATACAGCTACAGCTTACCTCTGCAATGTGATGAAGGTAACCACTCAGGCTGCTCCTGAGAGGTGGATGAGGTATAGCTTTGAGTGTTTCCTGCACCATGTGCGGACTCCACATTTTCTCCTTCAAAAGCAGCTTGATGTTGTCTGCATGACGGCAGGCGGGGGGGTAGGCCTTGAATCCCACTTGACAAACCCAGACTGGATACTGGATTTTGAAATGTCTTGAAGGCATTGTGGGATGAGAGAACTGATAAATCCTGGGGCCCACAAAGCTGAAGTCCTTGGTTTGCCTGTCGAAGAGCTGGTGGGGTAACATTTTTTCCTTGGTTCGCTGATACCATGATCGATGAAAGGTTAGAGCTTTGTTGAGTAAAAGAAATACCTTGAGAGAGATTTGGGATATCTGTGGCAAACAGCGAGCTGGATGATGGAATGCTGCCAATATGAGAGGTTTTATACATGTCAGCGTGAGGGTTGTTTCTGGAAGATACAGTGTTCAAGTTGTTAGTACAACTCTGATTGGATGCCTGCATGTGCTCATAGGAGTTGGGGAGAAGGTTGACGAGCGGGTTCTGAGATGAAGCTGCTGACCAGCCATTCTGGGCCATCCAAGACGGACAGGGAATGTGGCTCTTATTTGCTGTCGGGTTATCCATCACTCTCTATCACCATCAAAGTTCACTGCTTGAAAGTCTCCTTTACTTCCTTGAGTAGAGGTCCTAACAGAAAAAGAACATTATAATACCAGAATTTCATTACTTTTCTGTGGTGTGTTTTGAATTTTTAATTCAGCTTTTCAAAGCTGAAAACGGACAGAAGACAAAAGAAAAATCATAAAATAATTAATCAATAGCAAAACATTTTGGAAAACGCACACGTAAGAACATGCAAGAAGGGAAAATGTAGAGCTTTTCGCTCTACGAAAAAAAGGTCAGCACCAAAATGTGCTTTAGTTGAGTGGGTCACCCACCCTTGAAGCTGCACCGCACCAAATAACACATCAGTCTCTGCAGGATATGTGTATATATATATATATATATATATATATATATATATACACATAGAGAGAGAGAGAGAGAGAGAGAGATACACATACAGCGAGAAATGGACAGTTGCGTTTAAACTGCTGCAAATACGGTCGAAACGACAAAAACGTAACTAGCTTAACAATGTGCTATCAAGTCAGTTTTTTAACTAGCTGTTAGCTGTTAGCGCGCTCAGCACCAAAACCTATAAAATATCTGTAAAACTGATACTAGATACTAAAATTAACGATATGAAATAATCACAGTGTGCATAAAATCATTTACATTTCCCGCAAACCGCTTTAAAAATCAGGAAAAACCATACCTGCAGCCATAACCGGAAGTAATGGTCGTTGTTTACATCACAGCATCACTGAGAAAGTATAACTTCCGTCTATTTTTTTTCAAAATAAGATACATTTCCACAAGTATGAAATAAATTGACTATGTGCACGAGAAAATGCTAACTTCCTGGTTTGAGGCTGGATGTGGGGTTGCACATTTCCGGTAGCTTTACTTTGCGGTAAATCGCTACTGCAAAAATATACTCCAAAATCATGTCCAAAACTTGAAAACGGAAAGATTGAGTTAAGTTCCAAAGAGCAGAAGGTGGGAACACTCACCACTGTTGTGTCACAAAAAATCTAATGATAGATTTTGACGTTTAACCACTTAAGCCCCACGTCTCCGGTACCGGGGGCAAAAAGGAGGAGATCACGTATAATCGGTTATAACGCGGGTTGAGAAATATAAGTCCAGACATGTGTGGTATCCACAGAAACCTCATAATCTCAGCTAAAATGTCATATAAACCATTTCTACAACCACCAAACACACCGAAAATAAGCCGCGATTAAACGAGCAGTTACGTAAATGCGCAGAAGTCCGCTAAACAAACAAAACCGAACCAGAAATTCTTCAGACTTCATGTAAGTAACCGGTTAAAGATAGGCTGGTTAGCTCCCAGAGCTATCACTGACTCCACACACCAAGTTTCACCACGATCAGACCAAAATTCACTGAATTAGCCGCAAAAGAAGACCACAAAAACACACAGCAGCGCAAATGCGCTAAGAAAGAAATTGGCTTACCGTCCCGATTATTTTCGCCGGTAGCCGGTAACCACGTGATTGACGTTTAAAGAGTTTAGATCGATCGGTTGTTTGCATCACTCAACACAAGCAGAACTGCATCACTGCAGCATAAGACACATCGTCCACATACAGAAGCGCATCTCTGTATAGTGACTGGTCTTATTCTATAAACAGGCAAATATTCAGCATTCAAACTACAGGTGAACAACAGTCACAGATGTTTCCCGTTATGTCGATATCAGCGAGTCAAGTACACACCTACACAGCATGTTAACAAACGGTGAAAAAAGCCACACAAAAAATGAACGATTGCTGGTGAGGGTTTCTATACATTAGTATGTATGAAGGGTATGTTGTGACTTACCTTCTAAATTAAAAAGTGCAGTACTGGATGTCCACGATGTCCACGCATCAAAAAAATAAAATTGGCTACTTGATTTCACCCATGGCTGGTTATTTTTAGAACATAACACCCGCAATAAACGAGGGACAGCTGAGAAATATAACATTTGAATCCCTTTTCTCTTTTGCTCTGAGGCGTGGGGGCAAAATATCGACCAGTCCATGAACATCATTTACAGTTATATTGGGTAAATGACCAAGACATCTATAGAAATGTAAATCGACGCTTAATTCATTCATTTGGTTAACTTCTTTTGGACATTAAACAGGGCGCGAATAGGACACCGGAAACAAAGCTCCACACAGGATTTTCCGCACCGGAACTAGCATATGCTATCGTGCACATAGTCAATTGAACTTTCACTTAATTAAAAAAAAAATAATGAGCCAAAGGTGAAAGAAATTGTATTTATTTTTATTATTATAAAAATAATTACTGCCATACTGTAAAATCTCAATAACGAGCAAACAAAGGTATTTTTAAATTAATGTTACTACATCGTTCCTTACAATGTCACACTCATCAGTCGTAAGTGGAGTTAAATCTGTTGGAAGAAAAGCAAGAAAGTTTATCCTTCAAGCTCGGGTCCTCTAGCAGAGGCCTGGGAGCTTATATATATGTCACAGTCTGACCAACAAAATCAGGGCTGCACAGTGGGGACTAAAATAGCACTGATGCCTCTAATTAATCATCATTCTCTTTGAATTATCAACGATTAAATAATAAACACAGGTTTTTTGTGCAGCCCTACACATAAACCACATGAAGTTTCCTCCTCTTACTTTCCCTTTTGCGTTTTTTTGCCACTTTGGATTTCTTCTGTATAATAATATTAAAAATTAAGTTCTCTGATTCTTCAGATTTTTGCTTTGTTCTCTTAGGTGATGCATGTGTTTCTCTAACTTCAAAAAGATGTGTTAATGTGTTACCGATAAAAGGACAGTTTGAATACAGTAAGAATTAAACATTAAAAATTAAGAGATCAAATTTTCTTCGATTTTTATACACAAATCAAAACGCAGCAAGATTTTGATATTTTTATTGACAGAAAATAATCGAGGAACTCAGTGAACTTGTGTTTCCGACATTTTCATCATATTTGCTCTGAAGGTGAAAAACAGGAAATCCACCTTTAACAAGACTAAATCCTGAATGTGCTGATGTGATCTGGAATGTGAAGTGAGAGTTCACAGAAACACACTGGAACAAACAGCAGCTCCAACTGTACAAATGTTCAACAATTATGAAATAAATGTTTTGGGTCAGTCAGTAGCAAAGAAAACAGCATCTGTATCTGACAAAGCAATTTACACAGAACTTAGGAACAACCTAAAAAGAAAGAATGAACTTGTATGAAGTTTGTATGAATACAACTGAATAAATGTCATACAGTCAACATTATTCTGCAATGACACACTTTAAAGAAAAACATGGCTGAATTATTACGCCAATGTACACAGTTTGGCTTATTTTGCAAAGTAATGGAGAACATTCTATAAGAAACACATAAATGAAGCAAATCACTTAAATGAATCACTGACAGTTAAGTATTAAAAGAAGACATTAGAAGTACAAATTGTCACAATGCTGTTATTAGTTGATATGGATCTAAATACCTGATAAAGGTAAAGAAGTGACATTTATCAGTGCTTGTTTATCACTTGCACATCTATTTTGTAGTGATTAAATGTTTAAAAACAGTTTCATAAACACTTAATGACTTTAAACACCTTCAAACTGAATTTGCAACAAAACAATAATTTGTATCTTTTTGTATAAATTGCTTCAGGTGCTAAATTTTTCTTCCTGACATTTCTCCCATAGAAAATAACAACAGGAGTAGCCGAAACTGAAAAACAAGCAACCACAAAACAAGCTGTAACAAAAAACTCACAAAGACCTCGTTGCAGTTTTCAAAGAAATCTCCATCTCACAGATTTTGATATCAGAGGTTCTGGCGTCTCCTGCCTCTCCAATGTTAAAAAATGGGAGGAGTTTCTTAGTGAAAGTGTCTCTGTGAGTGTAGATGTGAGTCATGTCTTCAGAGTCATAGAAGGACACCTCCCCCCTGTCATAGTCCAGCTGGACTCTGATCCTCTGGAGACTCTTCTTCACTGTCACAGTTTCACCATCACTATTATTGTATTTTCCACTGCGATGGAATAAACACCAGAATCCATTTTTTGGTGAAACAAAACACTCTCCCTTCCTCTCAACTGACTCTTTAGCTAAACCTATAACCCAGCGAGGATGGTCTCCCACCTCCACCTCCAGGCTGTGTTTCCCTGAGCTGAAACCCTCAGAGCCAAAAATATTGGCAAACAGAGTGTTTCTCTCTGGATTATCAGGAAGCTGTTGCTTTGTTTCTCCAAGTCTCACACTGGTCAGATCATCAGACAGATAGAGAGAGGGGTTTGCAGTGTTTGGGTCCAGAATGACAGGACTGAAGTGGACCTTCTCCTTCATCTTCTCCCACACTCTGAAGGACAGGTTGCCCAGGTGTTTGGCCACATCTATCAGTGCTCCTGAGACCAGCTGTGGATCTGACACTGAGCTCTGGGCTCTGGCTCTGCTCTGAGTGTCTTTATAACTGCTGAGGAATGGCACGCTGTGTTTCTGCAGCTCTTCTTCAACAGCACAGATGCTGTCTGACAGAGAGGAGATCTGCTCCTCAATCATCTTCATCTCTCTGCTGATAGTCCTCCCCTTCTGCTCCTCTTCCTCCCTCAGAGCTGCCAGTCTGGACTCCTCTTCCTCTTTCAGGAACTGCTGGAGCTTGTTGAACTCTGCTCTGATCTGCCTCTCTGTGGACAACAGCTGTTTCTTCATGTGTTGAATCATTTCATTGTATGTTTTCTCCACTTGTTTGTATTTGTTCCTCTTGTCCTGCAGAGACTTTAAGTCAGATTTCAGCTGCTCCTTCAGGTCACTGACTGCTTCTTCTACAGGAACCACTTTGTGACTCTGGTGGAGAGAAAAGTCACACACAGGACACACAGTACTCTGCTCGTCCACACAGAACAGTTTAGGCACTTCCTCATGTTTGCTGCACACCACAGTTAATTTCTTCTCCCCTCTTTCTGTCTCAGATGACCCAGTTTTGTTTCTCCCAGCAAATGAATCAGCAAGTTCTTTCAGTGGAAAGTTCACAATAGGATAGTCCTTTGAAGATTTTCTTTTACAAATGGGACAGTTTTTGTTTGTAGTTTGTTCCCAGAATTGTTGCAGGCAGCTTGAACAGAAGCTGTGGTTGCAGCTCAGAGACACAGGATCTCTGAAAGTCTCTGAACACACATGGCAGCTCAGGTAATTTTCGACAAGTGCAAGTTTCTCAGCCATTTGATCTTTAAGTATTTTTAACTCACCAAATTAGTGTCTCTTGAACTTTCTATTTAAAATCCTCCAAACGTGTGTCTTGCAGCAGAGATACGACTCTCTCTAATGGCGTCTCAGCTCAGTTTAAAAGTGTCAGAACTTATTTTGGGTCACAGTCACGTGTTGAGCTGAAAGACGAACATATTATTTGTGTCCACCAGAGGACGCTCTTAGTGTTGCTGCCAAGGTCATAAATTTGGATTCAACATTGTGATTAACGACCTGCCAGACCCCTGCTCTCATTCCCTCCCCTAAAAAAAGATAATAGTTTTGATTAAATGCAGCTGAAAAATATAAAATCTAAGGTTTATTTATACAAATTAAATGTTAAGGAAAATATCCTTTTTATCAACTGAATGTATACCAGTCAAGTACATTTAATTTCACCAGATTCCATTAAAGTGACTATAATCTTACTGTAACGTCTTTACACCTTGTACCTTACAGTCCTTCAAGAAAGTTCTTTTAAAGAGCTCACCTGTTGTTATGGTGTTTTAGTTAATCACCAAACACACTACTATCTGCTTTTACTACGAAGAAGGTGATAAGGGTGTGGTCTGAGGAATACAGTGAGGGCCTGAGAGACTGTTTTGAATGCACGGATTGGCCGGAACTCTGCAAGCCTCACGGCGAGGACATTGACGAGCGTTTACATCTCTGAGGATCTCACCTGGACACTGAACACCACACAGCTGGTCAAGAAGGCTCAGCAGCAGCTGTATTTCTTGAGGAGGCTGAGGAAATTTGGTATGTCAGCCAAGATCCTCAGCAGCTTCTACAGCTGCATTGTGGAGAGCTCACTGACCAGCTGCATCACTGCATGGTACGGCAGCACTACTGCCATGGACCGCAAACACCTGCAGAGAGTGATAACAACTGTGGAGAAGATCATCAGAGCTCCGCTGTCCTCTCTGCAGAGCATCTACCATCGCAGAGTCCAGAGGAGAGCTGCCTCCATCCTCAAAGACCCCACACAGCCCTGACATGGACTGTTCACACTTCTGCGCTCGGGGCGGAGGTTCAGAAGTGTGAAATCCAGAACATCCAGACTCAACAACTCCTTCTTCCCCACTGCCATCAGATTCTTGAACAGCTGACCCATTTTTGAACAGTAATAATATATATATATTTTTTGCACATCAGGTCATCTTACATATTAAACCGGCATATTAAGCTATAGCTCTTTTGCACACATCTCTGTTTCAAATCTCCATATTTTGTCTCCTTTTCTGTCTTCATTCATTTATTTGTAATATTTGTATTTCATCTGTTCTATTTCTATTGTACATATTAATCGGCATCTGTGGGTGGACAGCAAAGAAAGAATTTCATTGCACAGAGAAATACCTTATTTTTTCTTTGGACACATGAAAATAAACACTTTGAATCTTGAATTAAAGATTACTGTATTACTGTAAACTTATGACATCCTGTAAGTAGTCAGAGCTATCCAGGATCAGATTCTGGTCTAACGCATGTTTATGGTATTACTGCCTTGAAGTTGTCAATCACATCCAGTGTTTTAATCAAAAAGAATTAAAAAGAGAAAAAAACTGTAGAGCTCTTAAAAATGCATTAAATGAATCCCTAACCAGACAACAAATACTTTATTTATCCCAGAAGTTGTGACATCACAGTGTTACAGCAGCCAATGAAACAAAAAAAACAAAAAAAAAATGAAGTGTTCATTCAATCGAAACCTGATATGACACAATAAGGAGCTTATGTCTAAACTGAGTACAGGGATCGTGGTGTGAGGTGTAGATTTTCTGTATCTTTGTGTCAGGGAAGCTGAAACAGTTGTAGAAGGAAGTGTTTATCTGCAGGTCCAGTAGGAGATGCAGAGGATGGTCTGGGTCCATTATCCACAGCAGTTCACCACAGCAGCAGTCATCAGGATGGAGGAATCCAGTCAGGTTGTGACTCAAACTGGATTCAAACAGCAATTAAGAATTCTCTCATCAAGGCACCTGCACCACTCCCTGTGCAAAAAAGACAAAACAAAAAACCCAATAACATATGATTTCTGTTTTTAAGTGTTTTTAAGATAAATACAGTTAAAGGAGGTGAAAATGTGGGACAAACATTAACCCATAAAGAAAAGGCAGAGGGTTTGGATTAAACATGAAAAGAGATACAGCTGGGCAAAAGTTTAGTAGAGAGAAATTGGTTCTCCTCAAAGTTTAGTTCAGTAGTGCTGAGCTAATGCTATGCTGTGATCAATGCATCGACAAAGTATGTGTGAGAAACCACAGTATCAATATTAGGTTGCACAGTAGATGCACAGAGTCACATATAAGGCCAATGACAATATTTTAGGTGGGTCGAGTATCTAAAAATTGTACTCAACTAAGACTAGCATTACTTTGCAATATTGTTACTCAAGTAAAAGTGAAAAGTAGTCGTCCAAAAAATTACTGAAGTAAGAGTAAAGTAGTTGGTGAAAAGACTAATCAAGTACTGAGTAACTGGTTGTAATGTCTGATTTATTTTTCACCTTAAAAAATGCTATCATACAAACAAAAATAAATAAATAAATGAATATACAAATCTTAGTATTTTCAAATAGAATATGTAAAAACATTAACAAAATAAGGCACAAACATTTGAATTTCCAGATTTCAGTTTTTCACAACATAAAGCTTTTTAACCAATAACTACAATAAATAATATAAATATATGAACAGTGCAAACCATTTCCAGTGACAAGATGTGCTGTATACATTACATTCACTTTTACTCCAAATGGCACAGCAGCCTCAATGAATTAATCTAAAAAGCTGCACTAGAAATAAATATCTACGGCCTGGACAGCGATGCACATCGCAAATTAGCTCGAGTAGACATATTAGTTGTGCCGCTTCTTAATGACAGTATCTTAGCTAACAACCCCAACTACCAGATTCAACTTGTAATTGGCTAAAAATCACTTAGCCTACTGGTGAGAGGCGTTACTAGCTGACAGTTTTTCAAGCAATGTTGAAACATCCACACTCCAACACTTCAAATGGTAAAATGGCCTGTATTTGTATGGCGCTTTACTCGTCCCTAAGGACCCCAAAGCACTTTACACATCCAGTCATCTACCCATTCACACACACATTCACACACTGCCACAGCCACCCTGGGGCGCACTGAAAGAGGCGCTTCGTGCTTCAGGTGCTGCACACTCAGCGCAGCATCAGCACCACGAAATACACAGATACATCCGAAGACTCAAGACATAAATCACTCTGCGTTTTCAGGACTTTTGGGTGTATGGACCAATGTTTTCTTTTCTGATCAAGTAAGAAAGCTTTAATGAGCAGCTGGATGTGTCTCTCTTTAACTGGCAGGACACAGAAGACATCGAAATTCAGCTGATTGAACTAAAAAGCTCGACTACCTGACAATTCTTAAGAACATTGCATTATTGACAGTATTAGGCTCTACATATTTGCATGAGGAGATTTTCTCTCACACAAAGAGTGTTCTCAGCGCATCCCATAGCTGTAGGAATTTTAGACACTCAGGAACCTGTGTCTCTGAGTGGGAGACCAAGATCACAGACCAGAGCAGTGTCTCCTTTACACGCGCTGTGACAGTTTCACGCTCTGGCGGACACCTCCCTGCTCTCGGAGAGAAATCCTGCTCAAGCGAGTAAATTGACTTTTAACAGTTTGAAGGTGGAGCGCAAACGAGGACGGGGTCCTAATGTGAGTTACACTGTGGCAGCGACAGAAATGCTGTTTTAAACTGTATTTGTTTACAATTTGAAAAATAAAGTTTGCTGAATTCATTGTTAACAGTTATTGTTTGCGTGCAGCGGTGGAAATACAGACAACTGTCACTGGATTATTTAATGTTGAAGAAATCTTTAAACCAGAGGATTCTAGTTCTGAAGCCTCTGCACTACAGTGACACCAGAGAGCAGAGACATTTTAACCAGTAGAGTTTTGGCCAGATTCTTTCCCCGCAGGAGAGCTTTGTGGGTGTTGGTCGAGGCCTCTACTGCCCTCTCTCCCCCTCTGAATGTGTGGTGTTGCAGACACACAAGACTCAAACTTACAGACACTACAGCGACCACATCTGCAGCATCAGTTTGATTGGATCATAAAAAGACAATTTGCTTTATCGCAGCAGGATTCTGGATTTGAGCTGATCAGACTGACACTGACCCAAGGGCGTAGATTTGGTTTTGGCATTGGTGGGGACGGGTGTTTCAACCACCGAACCCCGCCCTATTTCTTTTTTTTTCCTTTTCGTCTTTGCTTCTTGATAAAAAAGGAGAAATATACTTGCCTACATATGCTATTCTACATGCTATTAAACCATTTAAAATTACAATTCATAGTTTTTTATGTGAATTATATAATGTTAAATTACTATTAAACAAATGACTAAGTATTTTAGACTTTAGTTTACTTCAGCCATATTCCACATAAATCAGGTATCATACAAAAATAAAACTAGCTTCAAATACAGTCAAGACAATAAAAGAATATAACTTTAAGGACTTAAATGTGGGATGGAGCGATTTCACAGGTCTTTCTTCCCCACTGCTGTCAGACTCCACAAAGACTTTTGCAGCTGATCAAACACACACACGTGCAATAAGACGTTGTAAGTTGTATTTTTACTCAGGTGTATATAACATTTGTATTCTATTTTTATCCTAATGTATATTTTATTCTATTCTGTACAGTTGTGTACAGTATATTATTCTTATTGTATTCTAATTTTTGCTATATAACTTTGCACTGTCCCCTTTCTGCTGTGACAAAACGAAAGGTAATCTTATCTTAACACGATTACTTCAGTTATAGTACACCAACTTCTCTTACACATTAGCACTAAGGGAACACTAAATGAACTGGTGGTTTTTGTCCATAAAACTCATCTAAGATGACCACAAAATTATTATTCTGTGCTTGATGTGCCTCACCTTTGGCCCTGGCTTTTCCCCTCTGACTGCACTAGGACATATTGCCTCTTGATAAAATAACACATTGATTCGTGCCATATAAAAAGTGAGACAATTCAGATTCTTTGTCAAATCTACACTAATCAATCAATTTACATCAGCAGCCTAACAATTGTAGTGCAAACTGCACTACAAGGTGGAATACTTGCAAAATCATGACTACCTCATTATATTTTGTCTCAAAAATTAACCCTATGAATATGTCAATGCCACTAGGATGAAATTATTGTGTCACCAACATTTTAACGTATAATTTTAGCAGCCTCTTTAAACTAATATCCTGGCTGCTCGAGGCTGCCGTTTTTTCTGACAGTTTCAATCAAAATTAGAAATGTTGCTCTGAGACTGAGAGAACTAATAGTGCTGCTTGTTGTGCAGTTAGTGTCCAAAAGCCGTAATTCATGGTTGCATACAATTTTAGACTGATGTGGGCCAAAGCCTAGCATAGCCTGTAACGTTATTATGACGGACACATTTCATGAGTGAACTTGGCTTTAAGTGACTTACAGGTTTCTTTGAAAAATACTTTCTTATATGCACGTTCTTCCTCTTTGCTACCGTCCTCCTCTCCTCCTCTCCTCCTCGCAGCGCAGGTTTGCCGCTGCTGAAACTAAACAGAGCTCCCTGAAAGGCTCAGCCAATCACATTGGCCATATTTGTCACATGAGGTCGGACTCCAGTAGAGAACGTAATTTAACTCTTTCTGCACCGCTGGGTGACTGAGACGCTGACAGATCTGTTTTTTTCTTTCTATCGGGTTTTTTTTTTTTTTTTTTTTTTTACAAGAAGCGATCAAATTATTGGTGGGGACAATTCAATAATCGCTGGATATTGGTGGGGACGTGTCCCCTCCGTCCATGCCAAATCGACGCCCTTGCACTGACCTGAGGTGAAAGTGTGATTAGACATTTTATTTGTTTATTTAAAATATTTACAGATGAACTTGGCTCAGTCTTAGTGTTCTGTTTATCTGTTAAGTGAAGTCATTTCTAACATTTAATGATTTACATTTAAAAATGGGATAAGTGTAAATGTTTACAGTGTAAACATTTTTACTAGAGAACAAAATATGAACTTTGTCTCCATCTTGTGCATAAATATAATATACAAATAAAACACCACTATTATAAAGCTGGACCTTCATCTGAAATCTCTGCAGCTTTGTTCATACAAACTATTTTCTAAGTTTGTAAACATACAGATTAGCTGTGAGAATGTAAAGTTTATCAATGATCACATTTGATTTCTTTCTGGGGTTAAATGTGAATGTTGGTCTGAAAAAAAGATTTAAAATGTAGCTGCTTAAAATAAATTCTTGATTTTATAAAATCTGCTGATTGTTTCAATAAAACAGCTTCAGCACAATATTTATAAACTAATAGAAGCAAATAATATTTTATTCTAAGGAGTCAGTTAAATGTAAACAGAAATCAAAGTGAGTTTCCATGTTAAATGAATCTGAACTAATGACTGTGTCTGAAAAGCTGATTTACTGTCAAACACAACAACAACAGAATCACTGAATTTATTTATTTCACTTCACAGAAACATTTTGTGATCTCAATAATCAAAGAGAGCAGTTAAAGAATAAGATTGAAGCACAAATCAAAGGTGATTCATTGAAACACTGAGACTGAGAGTGAAGTTTGAAAATCAAATTAAAACCTAATTATGAAACATGAGAAGATCCAGAAATCTTTCAAACTGTGAGAGATGTCAGCTTCTGATTAAGGTTAAAAACAACACAAGAAATAACATTTTTAATTAAATCAATCAAGTGTAGTTACACTGATGAGACAGCGTCAGAACTTAGAAGTCATTTCTTTGAATTTGGGAAACTTTAAAGAAGACGTGTTACTTTCAAATGTTATTTAACTGAAAACAAGATGCTGATAATCAGGAAATTTAAATTTTGTAGTTGTAAAGTTGACTCTTGCTGATGTTTAATCATTAATCCTTCTTTTAAGAAGTGTCTTTTAAGAGTGTGTTTGCTGTTCACACTCAACAACTTTGAAAAGCAAAGAAATCATCATCATTCAGATTTTAAACCTATCAAAAATATTTACATGAACAACATGAGAAATATTCTGAAAATATTCATTTAAAAGAAACAAGAAAAAAATGTAAAAGTTTCTTACAGAAACTCGAGTGGGTCACAAGATTTTCACATGAAAAAGTTGCTTTGGTTTCATTGAATTGCTAATAGTTCCACTAGATCAACAAAATGAAATAAAACCTGATAATGAAGTTAGACAGTGTGATTAATAATTTCCCTAAAATTAACCTGCTGCTGTACTGAAAACACAGTTAAAATAAAGAATGACTTTACAATCAAATCTCAGTCTGACAGATTTTGATTTCAGAGGTTTTGGCGTCTCCTGCCTTTCCAACCTCAAAAAATGGGAAGAGTTTCTCAGTGAAAGTGTCTCTGTAAGTGTAGATGTGAGTCATGTCTTCAGGGTCATAGAAGGACACCTCCCCCCTGTCATAGTCCAGCTGGACTCTGATCCTCTGGAGACTCTTCTTCACTGTCACAGTCTTACCAACACCATTAGTGTATTCTCCACTGCGATGCTGTAAACACCAGATTCTATTTTCTGGTGCGGGAAAGCGATCTCCCTTCCTCTCAACTGACTCTTGAGCTACACCACCATTCCAGTCAGGATGGTCTCCCACTTCCACCTCCCAGCTGTGTTTCCCTGAGCTGAAACCCTCAGAGCCAAAAATAGTAGCATACTTAGTGTTTCTCTCTGGATTATCAGGAAGCTGCTGTTTTGTGTCTCCAAGTCTCACACTGGTCAGATCATCAGACAAATAGAGCCAGCGGTTTGCAGTGTTTGGGTCCAGAATGACAGGACTGAAGTGGACCTTCTCCTTCATCTTCTCCCACACTCTGAAGGACAGGTTGCCCAGGTGTTTGGCCACATCTATCAGTGCTCCTGAGACCAGCTGTGGATCTGACACTGAGCTCTGGGCTCTGCTCTGAGTGTCTTTATAACTGCTGAGGAATGGCACGCTGTGTTTCTGCAGCTCTTCTTCAACAGCAGAGATGCTGTCTGACAGAGAGGAGATCTGCTCCTCAATCATCTTCATCTCTCTGCTGATAGTCCTCCCCTTCTGCTCCTCTTCCTCCCTCAGAGCTGCCAGTCTGGACTCCTCTTCCTCTTTCAGGAACTGCTGGAGCTTCTTGAACTCTGCTCTGATCTGCCTCTCTGTGGACAACCGCTGCTTCTTGGAGTTTTGAATCATTTCATTGTATGTTTCCTCCACTTGTTTGTATTTGTTCCTCTTGTCCTGCAGAGACTTTAAGTCAGATTTCAGCTGCTCCTTCAGGTCACTGACTGCTTCTTCTACAGGAACCACTTTGTGACTCTGGTGGAGAGAAAACTCACACACAGGACACACAACTCTGTGCTCATCCACACAGAACAGTTTGGACTCTTTCTCGTGTTTACTGCACACCACTGTTAACTTCTTCTCTCCCTTGTCTGTCTCAGATGATCCAGATTTCTGTCTCCCAGTAAATGAATCAGCAAGTTCTTTCAGTGCAAAGTTCACACTTGGATAGTCCTTTGAAGATTTTCTTTTACAAATGGGACAGTTTTTGTTTTTAGTTTGTTCCCAGAATTTCTGCAGGCAGCTTGAACAGAAGCTGTGGTTGCAGCTCAGAGACACAGGATCTCTGAAAGTCTCTGAACACACATGGCAGCTCAGGTAATTTTCAACGATTGCAAGTTTCTCAGCCATTTGATCCTTAAAATCTTTTCAACTCACCAAATTACTGTGCCTCTGAATACGTGTTTTTCAGCAGAGAGCTGTCAGCCTGTAATGGCGTCTATGCTCCGTACAACACCGTCAAATTTAGTTTCATTTTCATGCATCAAGGTCATGTGATTATTTGTGGAAATATTAGTTGTCTCCACTAGATATCGCTGTTTAGTCACAATTCAGGTTTTCAAATTTAGTTCTTAGAAGAATAGAGAAGCAAATAAATAATATTCATAAAAGTAGTTATTTTAATTCATAAAGTTACTGTGATATGTCAAATGTGGTTTCTAAAATAAATAAATAAATCCCTCCCGCCCCCCTCAAAATAAAATGAAAATAATAAATAAAATAAAATAAAATAAAATAAAATAAAATAAAATAAAATAAAATAAAATAAAATGGATGCCTGCCAGGTGTTGGGAAGTTCTTGGGGGGCCTGGGCTCTGTTTTCGGCTCGTGTCAGTATGGCTGACCTCTGGAGAGATAATCTGCTCGTTCTGTGTGGGGACTACCTCCTTCTTCGACTGGGATGGACAAGTAGCTGCCATTGAGATGTGTGGCCTTGGGTTTGGGGGCTGCGGATAGCTCAAGTCTTCTGGGGGACCTTGTTTCAAGTATGTTTTTTTTTCATTATATTTTGCTCTATGTTCTCCATTTTTCTTTTCTTTTTTGCCCTTTCTGTCAGCTGTGGGATTGATATATTACACATGTACTGTGAATAGTAATAGAAATAAAAACTATTTTGAAATTAATAAATAAATTGATAAAATAAGAGAAAACAAACAAAAAAGATGAAAAAGAGGAGCTCATAGAGAGCTTATAGAGCTCATCTTGGAAAGCAAATATACTTGGCACAACAGTGCATTCAGATCATAATTCTAATGGGAAAAGCTGCCAGAAAAGAAAGTGCTACGATGTAGCAGGGGGTGAGCAGGGTTTTGTCCACCACTCCCGAGGCGTAACATCCCGACGTTTTGTCACGTCCTGCAGCGTTCCTGAGGAACGCGAAAGGTGACCTTCCACGTTGTTATGGTACGCGGCGGGTTCCAGCTCTGTATTGCAGCCCTAAACCTAACAATTTTACCTATTCAATTTTATTTAAATGGTAAATGGCCTGTATAGCGCTTTACTAGTCTCTAAGAACCCCAAAGCACTTTACGCATCCAGTCATCCACCCATTCACACACTGGTGATGGCATGCTACATTGTAGCCACAGTCACCCTGGGCCACCACCAGTAGGCAACGGGTGAAGTGTCTTGCCCAAGGACACAACGACCGAGACTGTCCAAGCCGGGGCTCGAACCGGCAACCTTCTGATTACAAGGCGAACTCCCAACTCTTGAGCCACGGTCACCAAATCACAACAACAGTCACTCACCTCAAGCCGCTTTATATTGGACAATAGATCGTACAATAGTAGATACAGAGAAAAACCCAACAATCATATGACCCCCTATGAGCAAGCACTTTGGCGACAGTGGGAAGGAAAAACTCCCTTCTAACAGGAAGAAACCTCCGGCAGAACCAGGCTCAGGGAGGGGCGGCCATCTGCTGCGACCGGTTGGGGTGAGAGAAGGAAAACAGGATAAAGACATGCTGTGGAAGAGAGACAGAGATTAATAACAGATACGATTCAATGCAGAGAGGTCTATTAACACATAGTGAGTGAGAACGGTTACTGGAAAGGAAAAACTCAATGCATCATGGGAATCCCCGGCAGCCTACGTCTATTGCAGCATAACTAAACAGGGAGGATTCAGGGTCACCTGGTCCAGCCCTAACTATATGCTTTAGCTAAAATGAAGGTTTTAATCCTAATCTTAAAAGTAGAGATAGTGTCTGTCTCCCGAATCCAAACTGGAAGCTGGTTCCACAGTAGAGGGGCCTGAAAACTGAAGGCTCTCCCTCCCATTCTACTTTTAAATACTCTAGGAACAACAAGTAGGCCTGCAGTGCGAGAGCGAAGTGCTCTAATAGGGTGATATGGTACTACAAGGTCATTAAGATAAGGCAAGGCAAGGCAAGTTTATTTATATAGCACAATTCAACAAAGAGGTGATTCAAAGTGCTTTACAGAGACATTAAAAAACAAAAACAAATAAAAAGCATGATTTAAAATTGATAAAAAAAGTAGATAAAATCAGAACAGTAGATAAAATCAGTAGTTAAAATGTAAGTTTTGAAATTTAGCTTAAAAGTGTGGATTTGGTGTTTTATTCAATGCAGCTGAGAATAGGTGAGTCTTCAACCTGGATTTAAATAAACTGAGTGTTTCAGCTGATCTGAGGCTTTCTGGGAGTTTGTTCCACATATATGGAGCATAAAAGCTGAATTCAGCTTCTCCATGTCTGGGTCTGACTCTGGGAACTGATAAAAAACCGGATCCAGATGACCTGAGGCATCTGGAAGGTTCATAGTGGGTCAGGAGGAAACTGATGTATTTTGGTCCTGAACCATTCAGAGCTTTATAGACCAGCATCAGAACTTTAAAGTCTATCCTCTGACAGACAGGCAGCCAGTGTAAAGACCTCAGAGCTGGACTGATGTGGTCCACTTTTTTGGTCTTAGTGAGGACTCGAGCAGCAGAGTTCTGAATGAGCTGTAGTTGTCTGACTGATTTTTTAGGTAGACCTGTAAAGATGCTGTTACAGTAATCAAGCCCACTAAAGATGAATGCATGGACTAGTTTTTCCAGGTCCAGTTGAGACATCGGATCTTTTATCCTTGAAATATTCTTGAAGTGATAGTAAGCTGATTTTGTTATTGTCTTGATGTGTTTTTCTAAGTTTAGGTCTGCATCCATCACTACACCCAAATTTCTCGCCTGGTTTGTGGTTTTTAGGTGTATAGATTGAAGTTCTCTGGTGACCTGTAGTAGTTTTTCTTTGGCACCAAAGACTATTACTTCAGTTTTGTTTTTGTTTAGGTGGAGAAATTTGTGGCACAACCAGTCACTGATTTCCTCAATGCATTTACCAAGAGCCTGTACAGGGCCTCGGTCTCCTGGTGACATTGTGATATATATTTGTGTGTCATCTGCATAGCTATGATAGTTTATTTTGTTGTTCTTTATAATCTGTGCCAGTGGGAGCATGTAAATTTTAGGTTTTTAGGTTTGTCACCTAAAAGTACAGAAATTTTAAAACCTTCTAGTAAACAGGGTCCCAGCTTCTCCTGGGAAAAGTCACCACTGCCATAGTCCTTGCAGCCCGGACCCTCCACACATCACACATCAGACTGCAGAGACAGAGCATGAAGGTGGTAAGGAGGAACTAAGCGGGGCGGGGCTGGGCAATGTAACTTAGATTGCTCTGTTGGGGGGGCTCCATGGCGAACCTTTGGCCGCTCTGGTGGGGGGTTTATGGGCGACAAAAAGGGACTGGGCCGGTGGGTAGATCTGAGCCCAGCATTGACCAGCTCTATCATCTCATCAGTGAATTTCAGGTGTGGGGAGGAGGGAGAAAGGGAGGGGGACGAGGGTGATGACCTGTCAGGGGTTTGGGGGACTGGGGAAGGTCGTGGTCCCTGGTCCTGGTCGTTGGTGTTGTTGAGAGAGTTGGAGACAAATAGGGACCCCTCTTCTTGCCTCTGATGTCTCTCCTTTCTGAAGCTCTTCTGGGGTGGGGGCAGATGAGGCTCCTCCTCAAGGTTTCTGCTGGGCTGTGTCATTTCTTGCAGTACTGTTTGTTCCTCTTTTTGAGATAACTCCTCATTTATCTCAGCCTTGGCACCAAGCACAGATGGATGACGTATGAAATAAAACAAGGTGGAGGTGAACAGTTTCATCCCTGACTTGTTAAAATTAAATCCATTTGCTTTAAACAGATGCCTGCGTTTCCAAAAAATATTAAAATTGTCGATAAAATGCACTGAGTGGTCAGCACATGCTGATATAAGCCAGTTATTCAGTGCAAACAATCTCCTGAATCTCTCGTCTCCTCCTCTGACGGGCGGTACAGGTCCACTGATGAATACAGCTGCATTCAGAGAGACTACGGTATTTAATAATCCAGTAAAGTCCCGTTTCAGAACCTCCGACTGTTGTTGTTTGGGCACATTGTTTGACCCTGTATGCAGAACAATGTTTGTCACAGTTGGATATTCATCTGCAATTTGAAGAATTCTCTCCCTCAGGTTGTTGACCATATCCTTAGGAAATCAGAGGACTTTAGTGTTCTTACCGCACATCCTTTGTACATTCTTTACGGCAGAGTCACCCACAATCAGAGTTTCAGGTTTAGCCTTTAGCTTTCCCTGTGGCCTTTTACTTTTCAACAGATTTTCAGTCCTTACTTCGCTACTTTTAGGTGGATGGTTGTCCGATAGAGATCCAGGGTCCTTTGATAGTGGAGCAAATCTGTTTTGCAGTTTCACATTCAGTTGTTTTGGAGGTTTGTTGTTAACCTTCCTATTCACGGTTGCCCAGTCCTGTTTCCTCCCGTATACAGGGGTAGAAGAGCTTCTCTGTCTAGTAGGAAGTGAAGGCCAGTCGGTTTCAGAGATTTCAGCTCGCTGTGCCCTGCCTGTGATATGTCCTCCCCCTTCCAGGAGACATGATTTATGTCTTGGTTTTGCACCAAGACAGTCCAAGGGGGGATTATCACTTGTGGATTTATTATAAAGCACAGAGTCTACTTTCTTGGTCATGTTATCTGTGCTCCTTAGCTGTGTACTAGCTTGCTCATCGAAATTGTTTTGAATCAATGGTAAGGTTGTTTCATTTCCACACAGTCCATTTACCTCCACGTTTACTATATTAACAGTTACACACTATATAGAACCACTTTATAGAATTATATTTGTTTGCAGATGTTGGCAGCTATCAGCGAATAGTTATCAGCTACTTTGAAACAAAAAAAAGACACTTTTTATCCATAACAGCAAATGAAGTACACAACAGAAAATGCAAATGGTATTTATAGCAGGGGCGATTCTAGGATTAGAGCTTTGGGGGTGCTGAGCACCCAGAGAGCTGCCCAGCCAGGCAAGATAAACTTTACACGTCACAATGAGACTTCTTCCCTGTGTCTGTGAGTCCCTGCATCCTTAAATGTCTCCAGTTGTCCCAAGTTCTCTCTGACTGTCTCCTGGGTGCATTTAAACCCCTGTTCCTCCCTGTCCTCATCGTCTGTTGTCTTCATCTCCGTTATCAGTCATCATAATTTTACCATCTCTGTGCAAGTCTGCAAATTTCTTTCTTAAATCATATGATTCTTAAATTCAACAAGTCTCTCTGTGCCTGGGTCCTCGTCTCAAAACATGACATCACTGCCCAGATAGCAAGGAAACATTGAAACAATGTTGAGTCAATATCAGGCGACGTCATTGAAGCAACGTTGAAGTGTGACGTTGACCCAACATCACTCTTGCACCCATTTTTAACGTTGAAACAACGTCAGGTTTTGATGTTGAATCAATGTTGAAACCTGACATTGATTCGACGTTATATTTTCTAACACTGTTGACATTGAAACAATGTCAGATTCTGATATTGAAACACTGTTGAGCTATGGTATTGATTTTCCACCTCTTTCGCACAGTTGCTTTTTATTGAAAAAAAACAACAAAAAAAACAAAAAAGGTCAATAGACATGTATCATTTGCAAAATACTTTATTAAAAGACAAAGTTTCCTATTTACATTTCTATGTTTCACGTCACTTTTTATTATTTATTCCGGGATGGGGATGGATGATGTGTGTCCTGCGCGCCACCCGTACGATCTGGAGCGTATCTGAGCCATTTCTGGACTGCTTGAGCAAAGACCAACTCAGACAGAGTTCGCCCCTACCTGCTGCGCCAGGCCATCTAGGACAAAAATAGACACACACACAAAAAAACAAAGACAAAAAAAAGGGAATTAGAGCACATGAATAAGCTCTTGTTAATTGTCTTCAGCAGGGAGAAAGTATGTAAACTCCTAGGCTGATAAACATGAAAGTCACCAGGCGGAAATCAGCAAACTGCCGCATTTGATTCCCAAAGAGCTATAAGCTGAAAATGTGACATGTCTTAGCATGGTGTGCCGTGTATCCTTTAAAAAAAAAAAAAAGAAAACATGGGGTCCTCGGGCTGTACAAAGTGTACAACCCGAGGACAAAACAAGCCGAAGACCAAAGACTCCATCTCCAGATTAACCGGACATGAAAGTCTTGTTATTAAGAAAGACAAAGTAATATAGCAAAAAACAGACATAGGAAATGTGAAACGCACCCAGCACATCAATTGATCCCTTTATTGTTCACTTTAGGCTCATAAAACTACAATAAATGTTAAAACTTACCAAATATGCATCTGCACAGCGCTGTCTCTTTAAATGCCCTTTTTTGCTTTGTCTGGTCCTTGGTTTTTTTTCCCCTGCCCAGTTGAGTACAGAGGCCAGCTCCTTTGTAATGGCATAAACCATTACACGGCGGACTCGCACCTCCAGTGTGGTCCAGCAGCACCAATCAACGCAAAGCGTCTCACCTATAGACACATTTTATGAGATGGAATTAGCGTGTCTCATGTCTTAAATGTGTATGCAAGTGCTTGTGTGTTTACTTCATGTAATTGATGATAGAAACATGTCATTTAGTTTTCCCTAAAGCCTGATTTTCAAGTCATACAAAGAATAAACCAAAGTATTGGCAGTACAATGTATTTCTATTCCCTTTTGTTGGATATTCATTTGTTAGTTCTTGTAACTGCTAAAAGTGTTTACTAGTTTTTGCCTGTCACATATATTTGTTATACCATGTAAACTGTGAAATTCCAAGATTTTCAAACTTGCCTTGTAATAGTGGCCTCACAGAGTCTCTGGAATCTACAGAAAAAAAAAAATCACAACAAGATGACATTCAGGAGTATAAATTGGGTTTTTTTTTAGATAAGAGTACAATGACATTGTGATGCAGCTTTAAAGCTTTTTTAAAAGCATACCATCTATAGGGAAGACATCAGACTCTGCATGCTGGCGAGATCGCAAAGCTGTGTCGGTTTGTGCCGGAGTGGCGAAAGGTGCCGGAAGCTGGGTGGGGCATTATGATGGTTGCTATCAGTGGGCTGGGGGGAAGAGTGCAGAGTGATGAGGGCTGTTTAGAAAAAGATAATTTTTTAAGTATTTAAGAATACAGACAACTTGTCAAAAAAGTTTCCTCGTGTCAGACACAGATATGTACACAGACACTAGACAGTATTTTATTACCTGGTATTTTCACTCGAGGGGCCTGGGGAAACCGTTTTTTTGTAGGCTGCTCATCCTCTGAGTCCGTATATGTGTACAGGGGATTTGGTCTAAAGAAAGGAAATTAAAAACGGTCTTAAGTAATTGTAAATATGCTTTTGGCATATTGTTTCCTAAAGTTAGTTTGATTTCTAACAACACACACAGGAAACAGAGACGTGCAAGAAGGTACAGTATACAATGAATTTTTGAAGTGCACAAGTGTACACGGCTTTGCATTTTTAAAAAGTTTACAAACTTCCACTTTTTGGACTATATTATGTGGTGATATTGCAGTATGCAAGCACCACAGATATGTATAAAAGACAAGATCATAAATTCTTAACAATCAAAGATATGTTTGTGAATAAAAAGGTTTTACTTGTGCTTTCTTTTAAGACTGGTCTGGGTTTCTTCTTCGGACTGAAGGTCAGACGTATCACAGCGTTCACGTGGATATCTCTGAAGACTGCGTTCTGCTTCGTGAAATGTGCCTGGAAATACAAACACAATGTACGGCCAGACATACATTACGTGTGGACAAAAGGTGCAAATGCATAGAAAAATCAGCGGTTTCAAAAATACGCTGGTACGTGTGGATGTACCCTTATTCATTATTCAAGGCACAAACGGAAAGTCATGTACGCGTGCAACGTACAGTCACGTGGGCATGCTGCGTGAGCATTCAAACTGAGTCTAAAGTTTTCATGTGCGAATTGAAGCGAGTGCTCTCCAATCATCAAAAGTAACAAAGTCATTGAACACGTTTATACAGTTAACTTTACGTTTATCAATCATATATCACAGATTTAGAATTTTTTGTAGTACTAAGCAACTACAGAGCGAAAGTCTGGGTCAAGCGCCGAGGCGGCAAGAACAAAGGAAACCTCGAAGCGTTAAAGCTAGCTTTGTAAGGGAATATAACGAAGAAATTATGAAACGAAAATGTTTTCTTTGTTGATATACTTTGTTCGCAGTGCAATTTATTTGTTGCCGGATTGTAAGAAGTAGACACAATTTCGGGCTCCCACATTTTGTGGGAGCAACGTAAATAACAGTAAGAAAAACGAGTTTTCTACTGTTATTCAAATGCAAACATGGAAATAACGAGTAGGAAAAAAAAATCATTCATTCTTACCTTATACTAATCGTGGTGCAGGCCAGTGCAATGCATGAACTGATGCCTTCTCCGGTCAATTCCGCTGAGAGTAAATCAAATGTCCCGCTCTACTGTAGAAGACAATGAATACCTGGGGGGATGTACCAATGTGAGAGGGGTGCTGCGGAATAGTCCAAGTGATCGCTGCTTTAATTTCCCGGTCAACTATACATAAATTGCACGTAGACACGATTTTTTAAAGCTGGTGAACTAGACCAAGTCATTGATAACAAGTGAACAATAAATCTACTTTCTCTGGTACTTTATACCCGATCAGTTGCAATGCAATTTAATGCTCAACTACAAATCGATGGTTTTTGATGGTGACCGGAGCCGAATGATCGTCAACTATAAATAGACGTTTTCTCGACGTTGTTGTTGTCACCTGGTCGACTACAAATAGATCAAATATCAATGACAAAAAAACAACGGTGAATCAACATCGTTACAACGTCTCTATAGTAAGACCGTCGGTTTACCACAGTATTTCAATGTTGTTACAACATTGGCATTTCAACCCCGACCATATACGATGGTTCGGATGAAAAATCAACATAGATTCAATGTCGTCTTGCTATCTGGGTGTTTTGTACATTTTAACACAATTTAATCCCCACATTTGTGAAAGAAAAACAAAACACTTTTTTTTGAAAAGTCTGTAACAAAACCACACACACACACACACACACACACACACACACACAACAGGAGTTATAAGGTTAATGGGCATTCAGTCAGTTAGCTAGTTAGTATCCATTTCAAACAGGACAGTGGTAACAACAGTAGGCTACGGACAATTTTAAGTTTTAGATTTTAAACTTGGCTGTATACATTTCAGTGGGAGCAACAGGACGGTCAAATGTCGCTGATTTTACTACAGAGCAGGACGGATTGTAGAGTAGCAAACATCGTCGGAAAACATGTTTTCAACACTGGAGGTTACCTGGGTGTAATGTTTTTCAGCTAAAAAGGAACATGTTATGACTCCTACCTAACTATATAAAGAGTAACTGCAGGTTAAATGCAGCTAATATGTCCTGTTTTAAGCCAGGCACTTCCACCTCCGCTCTGCTGCGCCTCTGCCACTCTGGCAGCAACTGCGCTAGAGCCAGAGTAGGAGAGAGCCGAGCTGGAACAAACCATTTTGGGAGGGGGGGTGTTATCTATACTTTTGTTGTTAAAATGTTATGTCTCAACCAAGGGCGTCGATTTGGCATGGACGGAGGGGACACGTCCCCACCAATATCCAGCGATTATTGAATTGTCCCCACCAATAATTTGATCGCTTCTTGTAAAAAAAAAAAAAAAAAAAAAACCCGATAGAAAGAAAAAAACAGATCTGTCAGCGTCTCAGTCACCCAGCGGTGCAGAAAGAGTTAAATTACGTTCTCTACTGGAGTCCGACCTCATGTGACAAATATGGCCAATGTGATTGGCTGAGCCTTTCAGGGAGCTCTGTTTAGTTTCAGCAGCGGCAAACCTGCGCTGCGAGGAGGAGAGGAGGAGAGGAGGACGGTAGCAAAGAGGAAGAACGTGCATATAAGAAAGTATTTTTCAAAGAAACCTGTAAGTCACTTAAAGCCAAGTTCACTCATGAAATGTGTCCGTCATAATAACGTTACAGGCTATGCTAGGCTTTGGCCCACATCAGTCTAAAATTGTATGCAACCATGAATTACGGCTTTTGGACACTAACTGCACAACAAGCAGCACTATTAGTTCTCTCAGTCTCAGAGCAACATTTCTAATTTTGATTGAAACTGTCAGAAAAAACGGCAGCCTCGAGCAGCCAGGATATTAGTTTAAAGAGGCTGCTAAAATTATACGTTAAAATGTTGGTGACACAATAATTTCATCCTAGTGGCATTGACATATTCATAGGGTTAATTTTTGAGACAAAATATAATGAGGTAGTCATGATTTTGCAAGTATTCCACCTTGTAGTGCAGTTTGCACTACAATTGTTAGGCTGCTGATGTAAATTGATTGATTAGTGTAGATTTGACAAAGAATCTGAATTGTCTCACTTTTTATATGGCACGAATCAATGTGTTATTTTATCAAGAGGCAATATGTCCTAGTGCAGTCAGAGGGGAAAAGCCAGGGCCAAAGGTGAGGCACATCAAGCACAGAATAATAATTTTGTGGTCATCTTAGATGAGTTTTATGGACAAAAACCACCAGTTCATTTAGTGTTCCCTTAGTGCTAATGTGTAAGAGAAGTTGGTGTACTATAACTGAAGTAATCGTGTTAAGATAAGATTACCTTTCGTTTTGTCACAGCAGAAAGGGGACAGTGCAAAGTTATATAGCAAAAATTAGAATACAATAAGAATAATATACTGTACACAACTGTACAGAATAGAATAAAATATACATTAGGATAAAAATAGAATACAAATGTTATATACACCTGAGTAAAAATACAACTTACAACGTCTTATTGCACGTGTGTGTGTTTGATCAGCTGCAAAAGTCTTTGTGGAGTCTGACAGCAGTGGGGAAGAAAGACCTGTGAAATCGCTCCATCCCACATTTAAGTCCTTAAAGTTATATTCTTTTATTGTCTTGACTGTATTTGAAGCTAGTTTTATTTTTGTATGATACCTGATTTATGTGGAATATGGCTGAAGTAAACTAAAGTCTAAAATACTTAGTCATTTGTTTAATAGTAATTTAACATTATATAATTCACATAAAAAACTATGAATTGTAATTTTAAATGGTTTAATAGCATGTAGAATAGCATATGTAGGCAAGTATATTTCTCCTTTTTTATCAAGAAGCAAAGACGAAAAGGAAAAAAAAAGAAATAGGGCGGGGTTCGGTGGTTGAAACACCCGTCCCCACCAATGCCAAAACCAAATCTACGCCCTTGGTCTCAACCAAGTACTGTATGGTTTTTATATTTTTAGCAGTGTGTCACACAGACAGCAAATATTGTCCAAAAAAAGTAAGAAATCTTTGGGGGTGCTTTGATTCATTTTGGGGGTGCTAAAGCACCCCCAAAAATGGGCTAAAATCGCCCCTGATTTATAGTCTCCTCACAATAATGATAAGAAAAATGAACTTGGTCAATATGACATGTTTATTAATACAGGGATACACATTTTAATGTGATCTCCGGTCTCCCACTCAGAGACACAGGTCTCCGAGTGTCCAGCATTCAGACGGCTACCTGAGGACACTCATGTGAGAGAAAATCTGCTCACACAGATATGTAGAGCCAAATACTGTCAATAAGGCCTCTGCAATGTTCTGAAGACAGTTAAACTTGTCAGGTAGTGATGTCCAGCAGGTGAAAATGCAAGCTCCATGAACACGCACAGCTGTGGGTTCCAGCTGCGTCTGTAGTTCTGCAAACTTTGACCTCCACAGAGTCGAGCTTTTCATTTCAATCAGCTGCATTTCAATGTTGCATTAACTGGCATTAACTCAGCCAGTTAATGCGAGACAAACCCAGCTGCTCATTAAAGCTTTCTGGTTTGATCAGAAAAGAAAACATTGGTCCATACACCTCAAAATCCTGAAAAAGCATTGTGAATTCTGTCTCGAGCCTATGGATGTATCCGTGTATTTTCGTGGTGCTGATGCTGCGCTGAGTGGACCACTCCCTGAGGCATTTGAAGTGTTGGAATGTGGAAATTTCAATATCGCGTGAAAAAAAAAAACGCCAGCTAGCAACGTCCCTCTCACCGGTAGGCTAAGTTATTTTTATCCAATTACAAGTTGAATCTAGTTGGGGTTGTTAGCTAAGATACCGTCATTAAGAAGCGGCACAAATAATGTGTCTATGCGAGCTACTTTGCGATGTGCACCGCTGGCCCGGCCATTTATTTTTTAATGCACATTCTCAAATTAATTCACTGCGTGTCGTGTACAGGGCTGGACTGGGACAAAAAAATCGGCCCGGGCATTTTGACTAGAGACCGGCCCACCAGGTGTTATAGGAAAAGCCATAAAGCCTTTGAATGAAAACAAACGCTGTTGTCACAGTGATGTACACCGTCTTAGATTAGATTAGATGAAACTTTATTAAATGTCGGGTGGGTTCCTCCAGGAAATTCAGTAAATAAATAAATTTTAAAAACTTGTTGGTATATGTATGATTTCTATACATTTTACATCAGATAAACACTTTGGTTGTAAGATTCAGATAATTATTTATTAAAAGCATTTTAAATGAGAATAAGAAAGAAAAGTATTTCTTTGCGCCCACCTCTCAATGTTAATGCCCTACCTGCCCCCCCTGGCAAAATTTTGCTAGACCCGCCTCTGCACAGTTACCAGCTGTCAGCTACTTAGAAAAGGATCCTGGTGTTAATTGTCTCTCAGAAACAGTTCATAATTTCTCTTCAACTCATTCATGTCAAGGTAAACCTGTTTCTCCATCACCTGTTCAGCTCTGGTGATTCAGTAAGGACAGGAGAGGGAGGGGGAGAGAATGAGAGAAGAAGAGGCAGCTGACAGCGTAAAGACAGAATAACTCCAGCTTTGTGTCTTTTTCTGTACTTCAGCTAGGAAAAAGCTGAAGTACGGCTTCAGCTTTTTCTGCGAGACAAATCGCGTTCCTTCTCAGCTCAATACGAAACGCGTAATATTTTCTCTGAATACGAGACAATTCCGTTTTTTACGGGACGGTTGGCAACTCTACTAACTAACCTTATGTATAAAATAAAGTTCACTATAAGTAACATCATAGCACCGACCCAGTTGTATAGAAACTCCGTCATGTTAGCTAGTACGCGGTACGAGTTATTGTAACTGACTGTAAAAAGTCAGCACAACGAAAATAAACTACATCTAAACTTGGTTTATATCTGACCCAGATAGACTGCAGGTCATGACTTCTTACCTGAAGGTGCCTCGGGTCTCTCCTCCTCCTGCCTCCCCTTTCCCTCATCCACCCGCTGGCCTCTGTGGAAGCTCCGCCATAGTCTCTGAGTGGGAGACCAGAGATCACAGACCAGAGCAGGGTCTCCTTTACACGTGCTGAGACAGTTTCACACTCTGGCGGGCAGCTCCCTGCTCTCGGATAGAAATCCTGCTCACGCGAGTAAATTGACTTTTAACAGCCCAAACGAGGACGGGGTCCTAATGTGAGTTACACTGTGGCAGCGACAGAAATGCTGTTTTAAACTGTATTTGTTTACAATTTGAAAAATAAAGTTTGCTGAATTCATTGTTAACAGTTATTGTTTGCGTGCAGCGGTGGAAATACAGACAACTGTCACTGGATTATTTAATGTTGAAGAAATCTTTAAACCAGAGGATTCTAGTTCTGAAGCCTCTGCACTACAGTGACACCAGAGAGCAGAGACATTTTAACCAGTGGAGTTTTGGCCAGATTCTTTCCCCGCAGGAGAGCTTTGTGGGTGTTGGTCGAGGCCTCTACTGCCCTCTCTCCCCCTCTGAATGTGTGGTGTTGCAGACACACAAGACTCAAACTTACAGACACTACAGCGACCACATCTGCAGCATCAGTTTGATTGGATCATAAAAAGACAATTTGCTTTATCGCAGCAGGATTCTGGATTTGAGCTGATCAGACTGACACTGACCTGAGGTGAAAGTGTGATTAGACATTTTATTTGTTTATTTAAAATATTTACAGATGAACTTGGCTCAGTCTTAGTGTTCTGTTTATCTGTTAAGTGAAGTCATTTCTAACATTTAATGATTTACATTTAAAAATGGGATAAGTGTAAATGTTTGCAGTGTAAACATTTTTACTAGAGAACAAAATATGAACTTTGTCTCCATCTTGTGCGTAAATATAATATACAAATAAAACACCACTATTATAAAGCTGGACCTTCATCTGAAATCTCTGCAGCTTTGTTCATACAAACTATTTTCTAAGTTTGTAAACATACAGATTAGCTGTGAGAATGTAAAGTTTATCAATGATTACATTTGATTTCTGTCTGGGGTTAAATGTGAATGTTGGTCTGAAAAAAAGATTTAAAATGTAGCTGCTTAAAATAAATTCTTGATTTTATAAAATCTGCTGATTGTTTCAATAAAACAGCTTCAGCACAACAAGAATATTTACAAACTAATAGAAGCAAATAATATTTTATTCTAAGGAGTCAGTTAAATGTAACCACAACAATCAAAGTGAGTTTCCATGTTAAATGAATCTGAACTAATGACTGTGTCTGAAAAGCTGATTTACTGTCAAACACAACAACAACAGAATCACTGAATTTATTTATTTCATTATAATTATGAAACATGAGAAGATCCAGAAATCTTTCAAACTGTGAGAGATGTCAGCTTCTGATTAAGGTTAAAAACAACACAAGAAATAACATTTTTAATTAAATCAATCAAGTGTAGTTACACTGATGAGACAGCGTCAGAACTTAGAAGTCATTTCTTTGAATTTGGGAAACTTTAAAGAAGACGTGTTACTTTCAAATGTTATTTAACTGAAAACAAGATGCTGATAATCAGGAAATTTAAATCTTGTAGTTGTAAAGTTGACTCTTGCTGATGTTTAATCATTAATCCTTTTAAGAAGTGTCACAGTTTGCTGTTCACACTCAAAAACTTTGAAAAGCAAAGAAATCATCATCATTCAGATTTTTAAACTATCAAAAATATTTACATGAACAACATGAGAAATATTCTGAAAATATTAATTTAAAAGAAACAAGAAAAAAATGTCAAGGTTTCTTACAGAAACTCGAGTGGGTCACAAGATTTTCACATGAAAAAGTTGCTTTGGTTTCATTGAATTGCTAATAGTTCCACTAGATCAACAAAATGAAATAAAACCTGATAATGAAGTTAGACAGTGTGATTAATAATTTCCCTAAAATTAACCTGCTGCTGTACTGAAAAAACAGTTAAAATAAAGAATCACTTTACAATCAAATCTCAGTCTGACAGATTTTGATATCAGAGGTTTTGGCGTCTCCTGCCTTTCCAATACTGAAATGTGGGAAGAGTTTCTCAGTGAAAGTGTCTCTGTGAGTGTAGATGTGAGTCATGTCTTCAGGGTCATAGAAGGACACCTCCCCCCTGTCATAGTCCAGCTGGACTCTGATCCTCTGGAGACTCTTCTTCACTGTCACAGTCTGACCACCACCATTAGTGTATTTTCCACTGCGATGGGTTAAACACCAGATTCCACATTCTGGTAAAGCAGAACGCTCTCCCTTCCTTTCAACTGACTCTTTAACTAAACCCATATTCCAGTCAGGATGGTCTCCCACCTCCACCTCCCAGCTGTGTTTCCCTGAGCTGAAGCCCTCAGAGCCAAAAATAGTAGCATATTTAGTGTTTCTCTCTGGATTATCAGGAAACTGCTGCTTTGTGTCTCCACATCTCACACTGGTCAGATCATCAGACAGATAGAGACAGCCACTTGCAGTGTTTGGGTCCAGAATGACAGGACTGAAGTGGACCTTCTCCTTCATCTTCTCCCACACTCTGAAGGACAGGTTGCCCAGGTGTTTGGCCACATCTATCAGTGCTCCTGAGACCAGCTGTGGATCTGACACTGAGCTCTGGGCTCTGGCTCTGCTCTGAGTGTCTTTATAACTGCTGAGGAATGGCACGCTGTGTTTCTGCAGCTCTTCTTCAACAGCAGAGATGCTGTCTGACAGAGAGGAGATCTGCTCCTCAATCATCTTCATCTCTCTGCTGATAGTCCTCCCCTTCTGCTCCTCTTCCTCCCTCAGAGCTGCCAGTCTGGACTCCTCTTCCTCTTTCAGGAACTGCTGGAGCTTGTTGAACTCTGCTCTGATCTGCCTCTGTGGACAACAGCTGCTTCTTCATGTGTTCACTCATTTCATTGTATGTTTGCTCCACTTGTTTGTATTTGTTCCTCTTGTCCTGCAGAGACTTTAAGTCAGATTTCAGCTGCTCCTTCAGGTCACTGACTGCTTCTTCTACAGGAACCACTTTGTGACTCTGGTGGAGAGAAAAGTCACACACAGGACACACAGCTCTCTGCTCGTCCACACAGAACAGTTTAGGTTCTTCATCGTGTTTACTGCACACCACTGTTAATTTCTTTTCTCCTGTTGCTGTCTCAGATGATCCAGCTTTTTGCGTGCCAGCAAATGAATCAGCAAGGTTTTTTAGTGTGAAGTTCACAAGTGGACAATCCTTTGATGATTTTCTTTTACAAATGGGACAGTTTTTGCTTTTAGCTTGCTCACAGAATTGTTGCAGGCTGCTTGAACAGAAGCTGCGGTTGCAGCTCAGAGACACAGGATCACTGAAAGTCTCTGAACACACATGGCAGCTAAGGAAATTTTCAAGGTGCCTTCTCTCAGCCATTTACATTAAAGTTGCTTTATTTCTTACTCACCAAATTGCTCCCTTTTGAACTGTCTGATTAACACCCTCCAAATGTCATTTATAAGAGTCAAAGGGTAAATTCTTACCAGCAGGAAATGCTGTCAAAACATTTGTCTCCACAAAACACCGGTGACAGGGTATTGTTAAGATATCAATTTTCCTGTTTCCAAGTAGATATCTGCTCAATAAACACACCAAAACAAAGGGAACATATCTAAGGTAATTACCTCTCATGTGTTATTTCAACTAAATAATATGTAAAAATGACTCACAGCAAGTAAGACTTCTGGTGTTTCACTCTGGTAGGGAGCATTTCAACACACTGAATGATGTTAAACCAGTTTTACAAGTTTTATATGAACCAGTGTTAAAGGAAACAATCTTCCAATATGTCAGCATGACTGTTTATTTCATCCAACTTGACTAAATCGGGTTATTTAATGAGCAGAAACTATAAGACACATTAGTTGATTAAAGTTAAGAATAACACAGCTAGAAGAAGGTATGTAATCCACTCAATCAAGTCTAGTTACACCAGTATCTGAGTGAAATTCTTTTTTAAATAGACATACTAAAATTCAAGAAGATGCTGATGAGCAGTATAATTAACATCCCTGATTTGTAAACCCACCTCTTTTCATTGGCTACAGTATGAGAGTTGATTTTAATTTATTTTATTCAAATGAGCCTTTTCTGTACTTTTTAATCATGAATCATTTTAAGACATGCCACAGCACAAAATGTTCACATTCAAAATGTTTCAAAAGTCATGTAATCAGAATCATTCAAGCTTGGACAACAGCTGCTTCTTGGAGTGTTCACTTGCATGTTTTCTCCACTTGTTTGTATTTATTCTTCTTGTACTGCAGAGACTTCTGCTGGTCCGGGAAGGTTTCCACACTCAACAAATGTAGCTTAGACTCGAAAAACAAAAAAACAAAACAAAAAACCCTGACGCAACTGTTTCTATTATTCTTTCTGAGTTACAACAGCAAATTCAGCAAACAAATTATATATTTAAATATATTATGCTGTCATCTGAAAACCTGTAATAAGATATCATGTTTAAAGTACTACTGCTTTAAAGTTGTCAATCAGATCCCCCCTTTTTTTTTTTATAAAAATCACTTAAATACAGAAGAAGAAGAGAAGTCAGGAAATTACTGTTAGAACTGCCAATGAAACAGAAAATACAAAAAAGTGAAAAACTCAATAAATCAAAACCTAATATGACATAATAAAAAGCTTATACCTAAACTAAATTACAGGGTTTGTGGTGTGAGGTGTAGATCTTCTGTATCTGTCCTTGTGTCAGTGAAGCTGAAACAGTTGTTGATGGAAGTGTTTATTTGGAGGTCTAGTAAGAGATGGAGAGGATGGTCTGGGTCCATTATCTACAGCAATTCATCACAGCCAGTTATTTGGATGAGCTCTGCATCACCTGATGAAGCAATCCAAACAGTGTCATACAGCAACTGCAAGGATGACTTCCCTCATAACGGCCCCCTGCAAAATAGACTTTTTTTTTTATCAGATAAATCCAACTATTAAGTTACCAGTAGGGAAGGCAACACAAGCATACTTAAAGGTGACAACTAAAAAGTTAATTTGAAGAGCTTTACACGTGAGGAGTTAAAGGAACTGAAAATCTGAGAGAAACATTAACCCATAAAGAAAAAGGGGTTGTTCACTGTGTGATGACATAGGTCACAGCTCCTTCCAGCATCGCCAGAGGAGAACTGGTTTGGCAGGCGCAGAATAAACACAGTTTATGGTTTTCGAAGGGCAATCGTGGCTCAAGAGTTGGGAGTTCGCCTTGTAATCGGAAGGTTACCGGTTCGAGCCCCAGCTCCGACAGTCTCGGTCGTTGTGTCCTTGGGCAAGACACTTCACCCGTTGCCTACTGGTAGTGGTCAGAGGGCCCGGTGGCGCCAGTGTCCGGCAGCCTCGCCTCTGTCAGTGCGCCCCAGGGTGGCTGTGGCTACAACGTAGCTTGCCATCACCAGTGTGTGAATGGGTGAATGACTGGATATGTAAAGCGCTTTGGGGTCCTTAGGGACCAGAAAGGCGCTATATAAATATAGGCCATTTACCATTCTGCACTTCTTTATATTAAAGTAATTGACAATAATGAGCCCAGAGATCCAGTGCTGTCTCCTGTCTCTCACTTAAAAGCCAGAACACAACGCATCAACAGGCTTAACACACACAAACGGGCTACATGTACTTGATTAGACCTTTCATTAGGCTGATGCTAATGCATACCTTGTGTAGTGAACTGTAAGAAAACTGTGTTAATTTGCATTAGCATTAGGAGACTTAAGGTTACTGAGTGTTGGCATACCAACCTTTCTGGTTCTCTCTGTCCCCAGTTTCTCTACTGGGAAAAATTCTAAGTTAGGATTGGCTCTGTTCATGTACAGTGTTTTATATGCCTTCTACATGAGTTTAATCATTGTTTTAGAAGAGAAAGCACTGAAATGGATATTAAATGGTACCAAGATTCAACGGTTTGCCTGTGTCTTTAGAAACACTTTTTTAACTTACTACATAACAGTATCAAGATCTTTCCATTAACTTCAATGCCAGGAAGATGAATACATTTAAACACAAACAAACAGCAGCAAACTCCTTCATTACTTCTAATAAATTATTTGCAAAATAGAAACAAGACTACTGATGGCGTAACAGCGGATGACAGTGACAGCTCACTACAGACTAATTTATTTGGCACACTTTGAAAGTTGAGTGATATATCTAATTATCACATGAACTATCAAAATAACTAAATGAAACCAGAGACATCATGCATCACTTCATGTATTTTCAAATTTAGCAAATAGAAATGCATGCTACATGATGTTGCTCATTCTTGATCAAGGTTATGAGAATGTCTGAATGAAGTCATGAGAAACAGTAATGTAAAAATGACCACTGTCTAAACGAATAACATCAATTTAATACATTGAGCAAATCTGAAATTTTACATTAAGATAGACTGAAAAGGCCTCAGGAGAACTTAAAACTGTCTATGAAGCTAGATTTAAGAAATGAGTGCTTAAAGTTTTTAAGACATGTTTAGGAGAACCATCAGGTCACTGGTTTGGTTGGTTGGTTGTGGGTGATAGAATGACATTAGTATATATTTGCTAACTAGTGATAGAATTTATAGCTCAGAGGAAAATAAGAACATTAAAACTAAAAATCAGTGTAAGGAAATCACTTTTGGTCTGCCCCTGACTACAACAATGAGTTTAATGTTAAGATAAAAGTATGTCTTTAGCAGTATTTGGATCTCCATTATTTGTCAAACTGCACTGAATGGGATAATTCACCTTGGTAGCTGTAATGTCTAAGTTTATAAAGCACTTTATAAACGAGGACTGTGTGGAATCTGACCTGATATCACTGGTTTTGGCATGCTAGCAGGGTAAAAAAACATTAATTGACTAAAAGAATAAATAAAGATTGATTGGTGTCATTGTCCTGGGTAGGTGACCCAGTGTTTTTCTGTTTTGTATTATTTATCTTTGATTTCGTGATTAGTTTTTTGGGTTTGGGTTCTGTACTCCCTCAGTTCAGTGGCTTGTCATTCCCTACTTGTGTGTTCCCTCTGTGTAAAGCCTGTGTTTCTTAGTCTGTGTCTTTGCATGTGTGTTTCTCCATGCTGTTCTCCCTGCTCGTCATTTTTCGTGTTACCTCCGCTCTCCATCCCCCTGTGTTCAAGTTGTTTAGTCTTTGTTTTCCCGGTAGAGTATTTTTCCCATTTTAGTTCTGTTTCTCACCACCCTCGCCTTTCTTTGTATATCCCTCTCCATAAATAAAGCTCACTCACATCAGCAGTGCCTGCATCTTGGGTTCTTTATTAAATTCCACACAAGTTGCCTCGCAAACCGTAACAATTGGCTTTTAATTAATCACTAATGTTTTTCCTAATAATTGAGCAAACTAATATTTCTGAGTAACTTCTGACAAATTTTGCAGTTTTATTTAATTTATTTGAATATTTGCAGATGAACTCAGCTGAGTCTTAATGTTCTGTTTAACTTGTCATTTTAATATTTTAGATTTTAAAGATGTGAGTACGTGGAAATGGAATGTTTAAAAAAAATTACCAGAGAAGAGAAGGTGAACTTTGCCTCCATCTTGTAAGTAAAATGTTTTTTGCAGTCCTGCTTAGACTAAATTGACCTTCATCTAACATCTCTGCAGCTGGAGTTTATAAACATACAGATTAGATGTGAGTGTGCAAATTTTATCAATAGTTACTTGTGATTTTTGCCTGGTAATGTTACAAACTGATGAGCAGATGAATGTGAGAATCAGTAAGTAAAAATGAAACACTTTAGAAGTAGTTGCTTGAAATAAATTATGTTTTTTATGACATCTAACGGTTTCAGTTGTTGCAAACCAACAGAAGCAAATCATCTTTTACCCTAAGCATTCGGTTAAAAGTAAAGGGAACAATGAAAGTGAGTTCATGTATTGAAATAATATGAACTAATGACTACATGTGTCTGAAAATGTCAGGGTCCCTGTGCCTACCCGGTCGGCTTAGTATGGCTACATATGTTTTTCATTTTGTTCCTGCACTCTCCCTTCCTCTCTTTCCCTCCTCCCTCTGCCTGGGCGGAGCTCACCTGTGGGCTCCTGCCCTTGGCCCACGCACCTGGTCGCGATCACGCACCTGTGGCTCATTACGAGAGTGTTCCAGCTCCTTTATAAGATGGCAGCTCTGTGTTTCTCGTCGCTGGACCGTTGCTGACCCGCGTCAGTGTAACCCCAGCTCAGAGAGAGAGAGAGAGTGTTTCTCAGTGATCTGCCGTAGTAATCCCTTCGTGTCTCTGTGTACAGATTCCCCGGACCTACCCCTGTGTTTCCTGAGTGATTGAGTGTGCGAGGAGTGGAGTACGTCATCGTATTTTCTGTGGAGTGTGAAGAGGAGTGTGAAGAGCGGACGGAGTGCGTGTGGACTTTCAGCGTCTTTTCCCTTTGTGTGTGGACCCCGGAGCCTGGCTTTCCCCCTCACCTTTGTAAATAGATCACCTGGTGTGCTGTAATAAAGACTCTTGTGTTTCCCAAACTCAGAACCTGCGCGTGAGTCCGTTCCGTCCCGTTGTGACAGAAAAGCTGATTTACAGTCAAACACTACAACAAAAAAAAATCCCCTCATTTGATTTACTTCACTTCACAGAGACATTTTGTTATGCTCAATAAACAAAGTATTCAATAACACTAAAATAACAATCAGAGGTAGAATCTTTTTTGACTGAAACACTGAGACTGAAGTCTTTAAATAAAAATAAAAACCTCATTATAAAACATAAGAAGATCCAGAAATATATATATAAGAGAAAACTGCTGCTGATAGAAGTTAGAAAACCACAAATAAAGAGTTTCTAATCAAATCAATCAATTGTAGTTAAAGTGATATCTGACTGAAATATAGATGATGCTGAAGTAAACATGTTATAATTTTATCTGTTTAAACATTTTAACCTGTGGATGTGATACATGATATGATACCATAAAATGCTGTTTAATTGAAAACAAGATGTTGATAATCAAGATATTTTAGTTGTAAAGTTCACTCTCGCTGATGTGACACAAGTTTAATCACTAATTCTTCTTTAAAGAAATGTCACACTTTACTGTTCACACTAAAAGAAATGGAAAACCAAAGAAATCAGCATCATTCAGATATTGACATGATCAAGGTTTTTGCATCAATTCCATTAAATACAGTTCCAATAAAGCAACAAAACAAAACAAAACCTCATTATCAAATCAGACAAGTTGATAATTTCTCTGACCCTTTACAACAAATCAACTCTGCTGCCATCATTTAATGCGAACTAAAATCTTATGTTAGACTGAAGAAACACACACTTTAGTTTGACAGATTTTGATTTCAGAGGTTTTGGCGTCTCCTGCCTCTCCAATACCAAAATATGGGAAGAGTTTCTCAGTGAAAGTGTCTCTGTAAGTGTAGATGTGAGGCATATCTTCAGGGTCATAGAAGGACACCTCCCCCCTGTCATAGTCCAGCTGGACTCTGATCCTCTGGAGACTCTTCTTCACTGTCACAGTCTGACCATCACCATTAGTGTATTTTCCACTGTGGTGCTTTAAACACCAGATTCCACATTTTGGTGAAGCAAAACACTTTCCCTTCCTGTCAACTGACTCTTTAACCAAACCCACAAGCCAGACAGGATGGTCTCCCACCTCCACCTCCCAGCTCTGTTTCCCTGAGCTCAAGCTCTCAGAGCCAAAAACATTGGTATAATTCGTGTTTCTCTCTGGATTATCAGGAAGCTGCTGTTTTGTGTCTCCACATCTCACACTGGTCAGATCATCAGACAGATAGAGCCAGCCACTTGCAGTGTTTGGGTCCAGAATGACAGGACTGAAGTGGACCTTCTCCTTCATCTTCTCCCACACTCTGAAGGACAGGTTGCCCAGGTGTTTGGCCACATCTATCAGTGCTCCTGAGACCAGCTGTGGATCTGACACTGAGCTCTGGGCTCTGGCTCTGCTCTGAGTGTCTTTATAACTGCTGAGGAATGGCACGCTGTGTTTCTGCAGCTCTTCTTCAACAGCAGAGATGCTGTCTGACAGAGAGGAGATCTGCTCCTCAATCATCTTCATCTCTCTGCTGATAGTCCTCCTCTTCTGCTCCTCTTCCTCCCTCAGAGCTGCCAGTCTGGACTCCTCTTCCTCTTTCAGGAACTGCTGGAGCTTGTTGAACTCTGCTCTGATCTGCCTCTCTGTGGACAACAGCTGCTTCTTGGAGTATTGAATCACTTCATTGTATGTTTTCTCCACTTGTTTGTATTTGTTCCTCTTGTCCTGCAGAGACTTTAAGTCAGATTTCAGCTGCTCCTTCAGGTCACTGACTGCTTCTTCTACAGGAACCACTTTGTGACTCTGGTGGAGAGAAAAGTCACACACAGGACACACAGCTCTCTGCTCGTCCACACAGAATAATTTAGGCACTTCCTCATGTTTACTGCACACCACTGTTAATTTCTTCTCTCCCTTTCCTTTCTCAGATGATTCAGATTTCTGTCTCCCAACAAATGAATCAGCAAGTTCTTTCAGAGTAAAGTTCACATGAGAAAGATCCTTTGAAGATTTTCTTTTACAAATGGGACAGCTTTTGTTTTTAGTTTGTTCCCAGAATTGTTGCAGGCAGCTTGAACAGAAGCTGTGGCTGCAGCTCAGAGACACAGGATCTCTGAACGTCTCTGAACACACATGGCAGCTCAGGTAATTTTCAAGAAGAGCTCTCTCAGCCATTTGATCTTTAAGTATTTTTAACTCACCAAAACAGTGTCTCTTGTATGTTCAGATTAAAATCCTCCAAACGTGTATTTTTCAGCAGAGATCTGACTTCCTGTAGTGGCCTCTCAGCTCAGTTCAAAAGTGTCGCAATTTACTTTCATTTTCATGAATCACGTGTTAAACTGAAACACACACATAACACTTGTGTCCATCAGAGGGCGCTGTCAGAGTCATTCAGATAGTTTTCAGTTTGTGCTCCTTAAGACACAAATGCGAAAATGTAAAAAATTTGACATCTTAAAAATGAAAGCCAAATAGAACATAAAAATGACACAAAGAAGGTGAAGCTGTGGTGTTTCAGAAGTTCAAGTAGGAAAAGTCAGCGTGTTCTCAGAGTTTTTATGTGCAGTTTGAACTAAACTCATGTTTGCAGCCAAGGATATAAATTTTGATTTATCACAGGGTTTAGATTGTCAACCTACCAGAGCCCTGCTCTCACGCTCAAAAAAACAGAAGAAAAATTCTTGACCCTCATAAACATGAAGCAATAACAGCTGAAATACATAAAATCAAAAGTTCATTGTTTCAAATAATACATCATTAAAATATGTTTTTTTTTTTAATAAACTAAATGTATACCAGTGAAGTTAATTTCCTTTGACCAGATTCAATCAAAGATTACTGTATTAATGTAAACTGAAGACATCCTGTAAGTAGTTCGAGTTCAGGGACACAGGATCTCTGAATGTCTCTGAACACATTACAGTTCAGGAAAGTTTCTACACTCATCAAATGTCACATCTTTACAGCTTGTACCTTACAGTTCTTCAAGAAAGCAAAGTTCTTTTACAGAAATAACCTGTTGTCATGGTGTTCTAGATAATTAATAACCACCAAACACAATATGTGCTTTTACTACCTGCTGTGGCCTCAAACCTGCATAAGATTTTAGACCTTTAGACTCCAACTTTCAAGTTTGTTATGAACTGAAATGTGATGAGCTGACCAGTGTTAGAGATGTCACCAAAATAATAATGAAAAATAAAGAGAAACATCACAGTGAACAATGAGAAACCAGAAATGCTAATAATAAAAAAAATTAAACAAACTGATATAAACTGTTGATATGACATAATATGACACTGAACTGTGACAACACAGAAGAATTTACTGTCACATGTCATAAATCAGATTCTGGTCAAAGTCATGTTTAAGGTATTACTGCCTCGAAGTTGTTAATCACATCCACTTTCTTGAAAAATAATTAAAAAGACAAAAAAACAACAACAACATTGTAGAGCTCTTATAAATGCATTAAATGAAGCCAATGAAAGAAAAAATACAAAAAGTGAAGTGTTCAATAAATCAATACATAATATGACACAATAAGGAGCTTATGTCTAAACTGAGTACACGGATTGTTGTTCTGCCTTGAATTTAGTGCCCCCTACTGGGCCTTGTAAATTGTAGTTAATTTAGATGCCCTGCATCTGGAAAAGAAGGCTGCAGCTGCCATCGCCCAGGCAGAGATATTGGAGGCAGCAGCAGAACATGTGGGTGAGGAGCTGTGTGAGTGAATGTGAATGTTAGGGACCAGGCCACACGTCTTAGTCAACAGTCTGAAACAAAGTTCCACCTGGCACATGACCAGAAACCAGAGCATCCCACCTGTTTTATGACGCAATGTTCTCAAAACACCTGGAAGGAGGCCAACAACGAAAGTGTTAACCAGCATTCCTACTCTCCACTAGTGATGGGATTTCCAGCTCTTTTTAGAGAACTGGCTCTTTCGGTTCGGCTCACTAAAAAGAGCCGGCTCTTTCGGCTCCGAACCGGCTCTTCAGGTTGTTTTGTTGCTTAAATTAATTTATTATTAACATTAATATAAAATTATGCACAAAAGGAATTACTAATGTAAAAAAGTGGTTTATTTATATATGTTTATATATAAATACATGCGGTGGTCCCTAGAGAAAAAGCACGTACAAACTCCAAAACACATTTCTAGCATGAACTGAACTTCCAAAACAGAGCTACCTAGATCACTTAAATTACACAATTGAAAGCATGAAAGCTTGTGTGTATGGTTTGTGTATTCATACACAACATATTTATATACATTCAAATAATTTAAAAAAAAAATGTTTTTTTACCTGTTACTACCACACACCAAATCCGGTCATTGGTACTTGCTGGCTTGTGTAGCCACTTTGTAATAAAAGCTCAACACTGCACTGAGCATCCTGGAGCACTACTGTTGTCTTTTGTTTGTGTTTTGAGTTTTTCCGTGCTTCAGAGTTTGTACGTGCTATGGAGTTTTTACGTGTTTTGGAGTTTGTATGTGCTTCGGAGTTTGTACGTGCTTCAGAGTTTGTACGTGTTTTGAAGTTTGTACGTGCTTTGTCTGTGGGGGGCCACCGTAAATATAATGTAATTGATTCCTTAAACTTCACACAATTTTGTGTCTGGCCCAACACGTAAGGGCCACACCCTAGACCAGGGGTGCCCAATCCCAGTCCTCGAGAGCTACTGTCCTGCAGCTTTTAGATGCATCCCTACTCCAACACAGCTGAATCAAATGGTTTGATTGCCTCTTCAGCATGCCATCAAGTTTGGCAAATGCCTGATAACAAGCCATTCATTTGATTCAGGTGTGTCGGAACAAGGATCCATCTAAAAGCTGCAGGATGGTAGCTCTCGAGGACTGGGATTAGGCACCCCTGCCCTAGACCTTGTCTTGGGTTACGGACTGAATGTATCAATGACTGAAAATTGTGTTTTACCTATCTTAGACCACTCAGCAATTTTACTTGATATTTTAATCCCTAAATCTCCAGCTTATGAGAGGGGAAAATTGCCCCTCAGATCATCTCGTTATATTAGCCCCGAAGCATTGCTTGGAGTTAAATTACATCTTCCTGATGTGTTGGACCCTATTTTTACCAAGGAGTTATGTGTGGACACCTTGACTGCGAACCTTAATAATACACTTCTTGAATTACTGGACTCTGTTGCTCCCGTAAAGAAGTTAAAATGTCAAAAAAGGAACCCTATGCCTTGGTTAAATGAGGAGCTCTTGAACTTGAGAAGATTTTGTAGGAAAGCAGAGCGTCACTGGAGATCTTCCAGACTAGAAGTATTTCTCCAGGCTTGGAAGGACTCATTATCTTCTGTTCAATCAGCAATGTCGACAGCGAAAGCAAATTATTTCTCAAATCTCATCATGAGTCATAAACATAACTCAAAGCTCTTATTCAATACAGTGTCGCAACTTACAGAGAGTAAGTCAACTCTCTGCTGTTCTAATTTGATAGCTCATGACTTTCTTACGTTTTTCAGAGACAGGGCTGAAACACTTAGGAATCAGATTACTCCCTCCTCATGCTGTTCATTAGACTACTCAGCTGCTTTGCCTGCTGGTGCTGATAAACTGTTCTCTGACTTCAAGGTTATTTCTCTGTCTGAATTAACTAAGGTTGTAAAAGCAGCTTGATATACAACCTGTTCTTTGGATCCTCTACCAGCCTGGGCTATAAAGGAGCTGTGGTCAGCATTAGGACCCTACATTCTGTTTCTTTTAAATACTTCATTGACGACTGGAGTCTTCCCTGAATGTTTTAAATCAGCTGTGGTAGTGCCGATCTTGAAAAAGCCTGGACTGGATGTTGACATGGTCGCAAACTATAGACCCATCTCACATCTGTCTTTTTTATCTAAAGTCTTTGAGTGGTTTTTAAGCAGCTCACTGAAAATTTGTCAACAAGCAATCTGTTTGAACCATTTCAGTCTGCTTTTAGACCAAATCACTCCACAGAAGCAGCTTTAGTAAAAGTGGTAAATGATCTGCTGGTAAATGCAGACAACGATCGCACTTCAGTTTTATTACTGCTGGATCTAAGTGCTGCGTTTGACACTGTGGATCACTGCATTTTATTGGATAAGTTTGAACATTATATTGGAATTACAGGAAATGTTTTATCATGGCTGAGATCTTACCTATCTGGGAGGTCTCAGACTGTTAGTTTTCCGAGACCTGTGCAGTGAGGCACGGGGTCCCTCAGGGCTCTGTACTTGGACTGTTGCTGTTTTCTATGTACCTGCTGCCTCTTGGTGTTCTTTTACGTTCTTTTAATGTAACCTTTCATTGTTACGCTGATGACCTGCAGCTTTATGTTCCTTTAACCATTGGAAATTGTGCTGAAGTTTCTAAACTAGAATCTTGTCTATCTGCAATTAAGGGCTGGTTATTGGATAATTTCTTGTTCCTAAATACTGATAAAACAGACTTGATGGTCATTGGGCCACACAAATTTCAGCACTTGTCACAAAACTTCATCTTGAGAATTGATGACAGTGTCATAAATTGCAGGGACAAGATAAAAAACTTGGGCGTGTGGTTCGACATGGTGCTCTCTTTCGAGTCTCATGTAGAAGAGATAACAAAAAATGCCTTTCATCATTTCAGGAACATAGCCAGAATCAGACAAGTTTTGTCAAGCGACACTGCAGAGGTTCTTATCCATGCATTTGTGTCTTCACGTATTGATTATTGTAACGCTCTTCTTTCTGGGCTACCAAAGAAAAGTTTTAGAGGTCTACAGATGGTGCAAAATGCAGCTGCTCGCATTTTAACAAGGACTGGGAATTTGAGCACATTAGCCCTGTATTGAACTCTCTGCATTGGCTACCTTGTCAGGTTCGAGCAGATTTTAAGGTCCTGCTGCTCACCTACAAGGCTTTAAACGGATTGGCACCTACATACCTCTCCGACCTTTTACATCTTTATGTTCCATCCCGTGCTCTCCGATCCCAGGACTCTGGCCTTCTAAAAGTTCCTAGAGCCAGAAAAAAGACAATTGGAGAGCGTGCTTTTTCTTTTCGTGCCCCGTTTCTGTGGAACAACCTCCCTCAAGATATTCGGCAGGCATGCTCTGTGGAGGTTTTTAAAACTAAGCTGAAGACACATTTGTTCACCCTTAGATGTCTTAATTCTATTGCTTTTAGTTTTTAAATTTTTACTGTTTTTAACTTGTATTGTGTCTTTTACCTGTATTGCTATGTATCGCTTTTATTTTACTTATCTTTTTAGTTTTAAATAGTTGTACAGCACTTTGTTTGAAAGTGCTTTATAAATAAAGTTATTATTATTATTAGTTATTATTTTATTTATTCCACATAAAATGTAATAAATAAATCATATAATACAAAAACCAACTATTCACATTTCAACTTTTAACTATTTAAATTTTCAGATTTTTCCTTTGTGAAACAACACAAAACACTGCAAACCACAACACAATTAAACATAAATTAAAATATGAAAACAAAAAGAAGATGCATATTCTCTGTCATATGGACCTGCATGAATAAACTTTCTGAATCCTTTATCATCTGCAACTGAAAATAATTGTGGATGATTACTATACCTTTCTAATGTGACGTTGTTGTTGTTCCTGTGCTGCTCAGTGTAACTACGGCCCCATCCCCCCTCATCCCAGCGTAAAGCACAAGGCTCGCGTGCGGAGTAAAGCGGAAAAAAGTGTGAGAGAGGGGGTGAGAGAAAGAAAAAAAACCCCACGGCTCGCAATGAGGAGCTTGCGTCGTTCACGTCAAAGATCCGGCTCTAAGAGCCATTTCGTTCGCGACCGACCCATCACTACTCTCCACAACTGGATGCCGAACAAGATTTTGAGATACGCCATCTCACTTACCTACTGACTCTCACTTACCTGTCCAACTACAAGACAAAGGTCTCCCCCATATCAAAAAAGAGGCAACACTGCAGGAACCATACAATGACAAATGTCAGAAAAGTGCAAAACCTGTCACTCCGCAGTATGCAGCTAGTCCGCCGCCGAAGAGTGTGCATCCAGAGTCTGCAGGTATGATGGACATAGCAAAGTATTTAGCCCGGAAAGAGCTTGTGAGTACTGGCTTATCAAAATTTGATGACTGTCAAGAATCTTACAGAGCATGGAGGTCATCTTTCCTTAACACAATAAAGGATTTAGACCTCACAGCCAGTGAAGAGTTGGACTTGCTGTCGAAATAGCTTGGAAAAGAGTCATCAGAGTATGTGAGGCATATGAGGGCAGTTCAGGTAGGCAACCCAGGAGCAGCCTTAAAAATGACTTGGGACAGGTTGGATGAATGTTACAGCGCCCCGGAGGTCATAGAACGTGATTTGTTTGAGAAACTGGACAGCTTTCCTAAAATCTCAAACAAGGACAATAGTAAGTTAAGAGAACTTGGCGATCTTCTAATGGAGCTACTCTTAGCTAAAGAAGATGGCTCTCTTCCAGGTTTGGCATACCTGGACACTGCTCGCGGCATTGGCCCAATTGTAGAAAAGCTGCCATACAACTTGCAGGACAAATGGGTTTCTCAAGGATCCAAGGAAGAGCATCATGTATCATATCCTTCCTTTCAGATGCTGCTCATCATCTGCACATCTTGCCCGCATCTGCAAAGCTGCATTAAAATGTGATGAGTGCAACAGCGACAGCCACATTACCGCATTACATCCTGGTCCACCACCATGGATAACCAAGTCCTTAGACACTCCAGCAGAGGACGGCGGGGAGGAAGGAAAACAGGAAGCCTTATCGCCTGCTGTGAGCTCCCTGTGCACTGATGTTTGTGGTAGCAACATTACAGCAAAGTCCTGCTCTAAAATATGTCTAGTCAAGGTCTATCCAAAAGGTCAGCGTGAAAATGCTGTTATTATGTATGCTATGCTCGACGACCAGAGTAACAGATCATTAGCAAGGACAGAATTCTTCGACCTTTTCAACATTCATGGTGAGGCATTCCCCTACACCTTAATGACATGTGCTAGCATTAGAGAGAGTTCTGGAAGAAGAGCCAATGGCTATCGGATTGAGGCACTTAATGGTGGTATCAGCCTCACACTGCCAACACTGCTTGAATGCAATGACATTCCAGACAATCGTGAGGAAATCCCAACACCCGAGGCCGCTTTTCACCATCCTCATCTCAAGAGAATTGCCACTGAAATCCCAGCTATAGATGGGGGTGCTCTCATTCTACTTTTGCTTGGCCGGGACATTCTTAGGGTCCACAAAGTCAGACAGCCGATCAATGGCCCTGGCAACGCACCCTTTGCACAAAAGTTGGATCTTGGTTGGGTCATGGTGGGTGATGTTTACTTAGGGAAAGTCCATAAGCCTACAGTTTGCAGCTTCAAGACAAATGTCTTAGAGAATGGAAGACCCTCACTGTTTAGACCAGTGATTCCCAAAGTGTGGGGCCCGCCCCCTAGGGGGGGCGCAGAGGTATTGCAGGGGGGGCGCGGCATGAAAAGGGGGAAAAAAAAAAACAATGCTTGGACACTGCTACCACGGGGCGCCCACACAAACGCAAAGCAGGAGATGAAGCATCACTAAATATGTTTCCAAACCAACTTCATTCTAAGCCAAAGACTAGAAAATATGGTGAATCATATCTTCCCTTTGGTTTCACCTGCACAAGTGCTGAGGTAGGTCTCCCTGCATAATTAGTTTTCCCTGCATCAGGAGCAGCGCTGGGCTGTTCAAATCACGGACAAACAGTATCCCACAGTTGTTTATGTTTTTAAACCCATTTTGCAGAGGGATTTTTTGAAAAATGTATTTATAGCAATGTTGAACATTATTACACAGGAAAAAAAAAAACAACTACATGTAAAGTAATTACATCATGATGCCTCTGCCTTTCTAAATGCAGGGACAGTAACTGCCTGTATATATAAGCGTGTAAAACCTGCAGAGTCAGATTAACAGTATTTGTCTCTATCTGCCATTCTGCAATTTATCCCATGTAAACAATAACGTGGCGCACAGCGTGATATGAAAAAAGGCACATACGTTGCGTGACAAACTATATTCCTTGTCCACACGTAAACGCAAAAAAAAGGAGTTCTCGGTGATTCGATATGCCGTTTACATGTGGCCGAAACAGCTGCGCGTTCAAAAATACCCGTGTAGGTGCGGACGGAGCGTAAAAGAGTTGGTAGTTTATTTTCTTACTACCTGTAATTTATTGCAGATTATTTGTATTTGCTTAATTGTTAAATAAATGTTTGAGGTGTGATATAAACCGCAATGGAGCAAAATATGGGTGTGTGTGGTTGAAGGATGTGTTTGTGCGTGTGCGCGTGTGCGCGCGTGCACGCGCGGGGGTGGGGGGCGTGAACATTTTTCTTGTAAAACAAGGGGGGCCCAGCAAAAAAAGTTTGGGAACCACTGGTTTAGACAATGCACAAGCCATGTTCACCTCAAAGAAAGGGTTGATTTGAGTTTATTACGGAGTCCCTTACAAGGCTGTTGGGGTGGCAGAATGGTGGATTCTCTTGGAGTCACAGTTTTCAGGAGAACAAATGATGGTGAGAATTAATAGGAATAGGAAGCATGGAGGGACTCACTACAAGACCTCCAACAGTTGCATATTCCTCGAGCTTACACAGTCAACTCTCCTTCAAAGGCCAAGAAAAAATAAATATGCATTTTCTCAGATGCTTCAACCAAAGCCATCGGTGCTGTAGCATACCTCAAAACAACTGATGACGAAGGACAGATAAACATTGGCTTTGTTCTAGGGAAGGCCAAACTGGCACCATTAAGTGAGCCCACCATCCCCAGATTAGAACTCTGTGCGGCAGTGCTAGCGGTGGAAATGGCTGAACTTATTGTCCAGGAGTTGGACTTGGAGCTTGATGCAGTCCCCTTCTTTTGTGATAGCAAAGTGGTGCTTGGATATATCTATAATGAGTCTAAACGCTTTTATGTGTATGTTCACAACCGAGTTCAACGAATTCGACAATCGACGCAGCCAGAACAGTGGAGATATGTGCCCACAGAACATAATCCAGCAGATCATGCTTCAAGATCAATCCAAGCCTCGCAGCTCACTAATACGAACTGGCTGACTGGACCAGCGTTCTTATATGAACAACTCAAAAATTTTGCTGAGCAGCAGGAGACCTTCAGTCTGGTTGACCCAGACTCGGATAAAGAGATCCAGCCACAAGTCACGTGCTGTGCCAGTAAGAAAGTGGAGAAGAAACTCACCCCAGAAAGGTTTGAGAAATTTTCTTCATGGAACTCTTTGCAGAGAGCAGTTGCCACAGTTATTCACATTGCACATTCTTTTCAGTCCATGACCCAAAGCACCAATGAATGCAAAGGATGGCATCAGTGTTCAAAGCCACATACTGTCAGTGAATTGTCCAAGGCAAGGAGTGTTATTATTCGCTCTGTGCAGGCAGCTAGTTTCTCTGAGGAGTTAGACACTCTCTCCAAGAAAGGCAATATCAGCCAGAAAAGCCCATTGGCAAAGCTGAATCCATTCAAAGACGCAGATGGTCTGCTTCGAGTTGGCGGCAGGCTAAAACTAGTTGATCTTATCAATCAGGAGAAGCACCCAGTCATTATGCCTGGCAAACATCATGTCTCTACATTGCTCATACAACACTACCATGAACAAGTGGAACACCAAGGCCGTGTCTTCACAGAGGGTGTGATTCAAGCAGCTGGAATATGGCTGATAGGCGGCAAAAGATGCATAGGCAGTGTTCTTCATGGATGTGTCGTTTGTCGGAAGCTGCGAGGCAGAACTGAGAGCCAGAAGATGTCAGATTTGCCAGAGGAACGACTTAGTGCTTCTCCCCACTTTACTTACACAGGTCTGGATGTCTTTGGGCCTTGGAATGTATTTGCAAGGCACACAAGAGGAGGACTGGCCTACAATAAGCGCTGGGCGGTATTATTTACTTGTCTAAGTACTCGTGCTGTTCACATTGAAGTGATTGAGTCCATGGATACTTCATCTTTCATTAACTGTCTCCAGAGATTCTTTGCTATCTGGGGCTCATGTAAACAACTGCACTCTGACTGTGGGACTAATTTTGTTGGCGCCTGCAACAACCCTGAGTACCACAAAACAGTAAAAGACTCAAAAGTACAGAGATATGTGAACAATCATGGTTGTACATGGGAGTTCAACCTTCCACACTCGTCACATATGGGGGGCGCATGATTGGAGTTGCAAGGAGGATCTTGGACTCTATGCTAATGCGCACAGATTGTTCCCATCTCACTCACGAAATACTGTGCACTTTAATGGCAGAAGTAATGGCTATTATTAACTCCAGGCCTATAGTTCCTGTCTGTTCAGATGCCGACTCACCTGAAGTACAGCCAATAGCGATTTTCCTTACTGAGGAGTTGGCAACACTGCATGTTACTTGGGGTAAGCAGGTTCACATGTGCTGAAGTGTTCCTGTAGTTATCCGCTGCTATCCTCTTTCTTGTTTATGCATTCGGAAGCATCGTCTGTAAGTACTTGTTGACTTAAGAGTATAGAGCCATATTTTAGTAACATTTTGGTAGTTACTAAAAGCCTAACTTTGTGTATAATTGTATTGCTAAGCTAATCTCATGTCATGTATACATAGGATGACCTATTACATGGAAATTTCTTTGTCTTTTGTTCTAGCCTTGACTTGCTGTAGAGTAGATAAGGGAATTTGTAATATCAGTGTGTTAATCACCTTACTGTTGTATTCTTGTTTTTGTTTTAGTTTCACTCTGATTCAATGGTGTATGGCGGTGCGACGTAAAATAAAGCACCTGGAGCTTGGACGCTATATCCTGACTCCCGTATTCTTTTGAATGCTGCCCTCTCTGAACCTCCTACTGGCCTATTTCAGAAAAACTGGAGTCGGACGTCGCTAGCTCGAGTCGGACATCGCTAGCTCACACTGGATTGAAATGCTAGCTTTCTACAGTCGCTGCTTATCAATGGGCACTGTATTTTGTAACTTCTAAAACGGCAAACAGGCCTTTGGTTAAGAAGAGGACAACCAACATTCTACCAGTTCTATCGACCGGAGTGTTTCGGGCTGTGCTCCCTAACCAGGAGATAGCTAGCAAGTTTACAGTAGCATTAGCTACCAGCAGCTGCTAGCTCGCCAGTTAAATAAAAGAAGAAAGGACCCCTGGACTGGAAAGGCTGGTTGAGACAAATATTTTATCGGAGTTTCACGAGTAACACAAACTAAAGACAGTATGCCACCCAAGAAAGGCCCAACACCAGAGGAGGTCGAGGACATAAAAACCTCCCTTGGAGTGCTGTGCGGAGACGTGGCCGCAGTCAGGGCACAGCAGGAGCTGCTTCTGGGGCTTCTGGAGGAGGTAAAACAGCTACGCCTCCAAAATGCCGAGAAGGACAGAAGAATCATGGATCTCGAGCGGCGGGTGGATGAGCTGGAGCAGTATACCCGTACGAACGACGTGGTCATCAGCGGTATTAAAATCAAGCAGCGCGTGGCCGGGAACGTCGGGGAGCCCAGCGATGAGGAGACCCGCTCGGTGGAGCAACAGGTGGCGTCCTTCCTCCAAAGCAAGGGGATAGAGATGGACCTGGAGCACATAGAAGCATGTCACCCACTGCCCAGGAGGGGCGACAGACCGCCGGCCGTCATTATGAGATTCGTCAATCGGAAGAACAAGGTCGCACTGCTGAAACAAGGACGCAAACTGAAAGGCACGGACGTTTTCATTAATGAGCATCTGACACGAAAAAACGCAGACATCGCGAGGAAGGCAAGGCAACTGAAGAAGAACGGTAAAATACAACATACATGGGTAACAAACTGCAAGATTTGCATTATGCTAAACGGGACACCAGAAGAGGCAAAAGTACTGATAGTGAGGAACATGGAGGATCTGGACAAGTACAACTGACACTAATGTATCGAGGTAATATATAACTCTAATGACAATTAAAATGATAAATACACCAACATCTTTAATTACACCAGGAAATGACATGGACACGTTGAAATCAATTCTCCAACAGAAAGTAATTGATCTAGACTGTGAATATAAGGAGCATAATATAATAGACCCAGAAATAGATTCTGAAAGTAATTTTCTCTCTTCTTTTGTTAAAAATTGTAATTATTTCACACAGGAACAATATGAAAAAAAAATCAACCTAGACGGGAAGCTCTCATTAATTCACTTTAACAGCAGAAGTATGCACTCTAATTTTGATTTCATTAAGGACTACTTGCAACAATTTTCTCGCCCCTTTAGTGTTATAGCCATCACTGAAACTTGGTTCAATGTCGATAAAGGAATAGATTTCTGTTTGAATGGATATGATTTAAAATACATGAATAGATTAAATAAGGCGGGCGGCGGGGTTGCTATATATGTTCATAACTCTATAAAATATAATGTTGTAACAACTATGTCTATGGCTATTGATGGAATTTTGGAATGTTTGACTATTGAGATCATGAGTGAAAAAAAGAGAAATTTTATAATAAGTTGCATATATCGGACACCCAGTTCAAGTATTGACACTTTTAATGAATGGATAGAAAAAATGTTTGCTTCGGTGAACCAAAAATTACTATTCATCTGTGGTGATTTTAATATTGATTTGCTAAACCCAACAAGGTTAAAAGCCATTGATGACTTTACTGACACGATGTACAGCTCATCACTATATCCAACAATAACAAAGCCAAGCAGAATAACATCACATAGCGCCACTATTATTGACAACATTTTTACTAATGTCATGGATTTCCAAATTAATAGTGGCCTGCTTGTCTGTGACATAACTGACCACTTACCAGTTTTTACTTTGTGTGACTATGATTTAAAAATAATAGATACCAAGATTACGATAGCAAAGCGAACAATAAATGAAGAAGCAATTCATGCCTTCAATTTCGATTTAGCACAACAAGATTGGAGTTCGGTGTATGAAGAGTCAGAGGTGGAAAAGGCTTATGACAATTTCCTAGATATTTTCACTATGTTATACAATAAACATTGTCCTGTAAACGAACACAAGACAAAGAAAAAAAAGATAAAAAGTCCTTGGCTCACAAAAGGAATTATCAATGCTTGCAAAAAGAAAAACAATCTGTATAAACAGTTCATCAAAGTAAAAACAAAAGAAGTGGAACAAAGATATAAAGCATATAGAAATAAATTGACTGATATTATAAGAACGAGTAAACAACTTTATTATAGAAGAAGATTATATGAAAATAAAAACAATATAAAAGGAACTTGGGATGTGTTAAATAACTTAATCAAACAAGGATCTTCTGGAACATCATATCCTGAATATTTCATTGATGCAAATGGTGAAAATCACAACATGAGTAACATTGTTGATGGGTTCAATAAATTTTTTATAAATGTTGGCCCTGAACTAGCAGCGGACATCCCGTGTCAAAAAAATGAAAATATCAGTAATATAAAATCAAATCCCTTTTCACTGTTCCTCTCAGCTACAAATGAGCAAGAAGTAATAAATATCACATTAAAATGTAAAAGTAAGTCTTCAATGGATTATCATGACATAAATATGTCTGTAGTTAAACAGGTTATTCTGAATATTGCTAGTCCCTTAACATATGTCTGTAATTTATCATTTCAGTCCGGTTGTTTTCCCAAAAAAATAAAAATTGCGAAAGTAATACCACTATACAAAAGTAATGACAAACACAGTTTTACCAATTATAGGCCTATTTCTCTACTGCCTCAATTCTCAAAAATTTTAGATAAACTTTTTAATTCAAGATTAGAAAAATTCCTTGAAAAACATCAAATAATAAATGTTGGTCAGTATGGTTTCAGAACGCAAAGAACCACTTCAATGACAATAATTGAGGCAGTAGAAGAAATTACTAATGCACTGGATAAGAATAAATATGCAGTTGGTATTTTTGTTGATCTCAAAAAGGCCTTTGACACAATCAATCACTCAGTTTTATTGGATAAATTGGAAAGATATGGTATTCGAGGGAAAGCTGGTAACTGGTTAAAAAGTTACCTAATGGGTCGGGAACAATATGTTAGCATAGGGCATTACCATTCAGAGAAACTTGGTATTACATGTGGTGTTCCCCAAGGGTCAGTGTTGGGACCAAACCTTTTCAATGTATACATAAATGATATTTTTGATGTTTCTCAAGTACTTAAACTCATACTGTTCGCAGATGACACCAACATGTTTTTCAGTAGCGATGATTATACTGATCTTGTAATGACCGTAAACAGGGAGCTAAAATTAATTTAAAAAATGGATGGATATAAATAAATTATCATTAAATATAAATAAAACTAAAGCAATGTTTTTTGGTAATTTAAAATATAATATAGAATTACCAATTATCATTGAAGGTGTACCAATTGATAATGTGAGTGAAAACAAATTTATGGGAGTCGTAATTGATAACAAAATTTCATGGAAACCCCACGTCAGACACATAAAAACCAAAATTTCCAGAAGCCTCGCAGTTTTGAATAAAGTGAAACCATACCTTGATAAAGATGCACTTCGTACTCTGTACTGTACCCTGGTTCTTCTATATTTTACATATTGTGTGGAAGTGTGGGGAAACACATATAAAAATACAACTAATCCATTAGTCACAGTACAGAAACGAGCACTGCGTATCATTCACAAGGCTGGTTATCTAGATCATACTCACAAACTCTTTATTCAGGCAAAGTTACTTAAATTCCAGGATCTGGTTAATTACAATACATCCATAATCTTATACAAAGCCTTTAATAAACTTCTACCTGCAAATTTACAAACTATATTGGAAATTCGAGAAAGGGTTTATAATGTGAGAGGCTTCGGAGAATTCAAATTATCCAAAACTCGAACAACCCGTAAAGGTTTTTGTGTGTCTGTATGTGGTGTGAAAATCTGGAACAGTCTGAGTTTACAACTGAAACAATGCAAAAATATTCATAGATTTAAATTCCTCTACAAACAGTTGGTCTGGTCACAGTATACTCAATGATGGTTCTGGTGTGCTCTGTAATGTCTGTTCTCTTACCATTGCTGGTATGGATTCCAAAAAAAAAAAAAAAAGTGTGTGCGTATGTATGTACATATATGTACGTGTGTGTAGATATATATGTATCTATGTATATGTATGTGTGTTTGTTACTATGTAATTATTATTGCCTGTTACCTGTGGTAACGCAATTTATAATTAATATATTCTGAATCCAGTTATGAAGGTTCTATTTGTTGTTTGCGAGCTGCTGTTGAATGCTTGCATGTGCCCGGGGCTGTTGATGGGTTTGTTTGGTTTGCAATGATGGGCGTAGCTGCGGGAAGCTTATTGTTTTTTGTTGATGAGTGAGTATAGGGGTGAGTAGTAATAAGGGGGCACTAGTTCAAAATGGCGGCCAACCAAACCGGTTTGAGAACCGGTTTGACCGGTTTCGTGCGTGTGCGCATGCGCGTTCATGTGCTGGGGGGTATGCGAGTTCATGTGTGGAAACACACAGGGCGTCAGAGAGGTTATATGAGTTCATGTGTTTTTAACTTAATTTAATCAAACCATAGGGTTTTTAATTAAACTATTTTTTCTCACTTTGGCGTGTCTCAACATTCATTTATGCAGACATATGTGTCCTTAAGAGCAATTCTTTGTTTTGGCATGTAGGGGTGGAAGGCGTTTTGTTCACAGTGCGCCTTAACAAAGCGCGAATGCTTTTTATTTACATCTAGTCAAAAGTGTTGGTAATAGTGTTTTAATCACACTAATTTTGTGATTCTGACAATGTCTCAGCAGGCAGTGATGCAAACATTTTATTTTAAAAACGGCACAAATGGGAATTTCTTCTGAATGGGCAATGTCAGCCTGTTCACAAGCATTTCATTTAATAAAACCACTAGTTTTAATTTAACTAGTTTTACGCATCTACTGGGGTTTCTTTCACTGTTTGATGCGATCATTTTATTTAAAAATCGGGATTTCAGAATGTTGATCCAAGAGGGAGATGGAGCCAGCTAGTTTTTTCAACACCGTAAATGGTCACAAATAACATAAAGTCCCTTTAGAAAATAAATGCTATAAGTAGGCAGTATCACTCTTTCAAACTAATTGTGTTTTAATCACACTCATTTTGTGATTCTGACAATGTCTCCTCATGCAGTGATGCATGCCTTTTATTTTAAAAACGGTATAAACGGGAATTTCTTCTGTACGGGTAATTTCAGCTTGTTCACAAGCGTTTCATTTAATCAAACCACTAGTTTTAATTTAACTAGTTTTACGCATGTACTGGGGTTTCTTTGACGGGTTGATGCGATCATTTTATTTAAAAATCGGGATTTCGGAATGTTGAACTAAGAGGGAGATGGAGCCAGCTAGTTTTTAACACAGTAAATGGTTACAAATAACATAAAGTCCCTTTAGAAAATAAATGTTATAAGCAGGCAGTATCGCTCTTTTCAAACTAATCCTGTTTTAATCACACTCATTTTGTGATTCTGATGTCACAGCATGCAGCGATACATGCCTTTTATTTATTTAAAAACGGATCATTTTCTTCCATAAGGGGTTTCATGGTTTCATGGTTTCAGAGTAGTTTTTAACACAACAGATGGTCACAAATAACATTCAGCCCTTTAGAAATAAATGCTGCAGTGATACTTCTAAAAGCAGTCGCACAGACCCGCTCCGTCTTTTCAACAGCCGGTTAATTGTTTGAAATTGTTCAGGATTGCAAAAGCCCACCGCGGGTACCATTTAATTGTTGTGATTCCTTAGGAAGACAAAAGATAAGTGTGTCACTTAGTTGTTGAGAGTACTATGCGAACAAGGGCCCAACCTATTGTCTGAAGTAGGAGGTATCGTTTCTTTTGAAATTCCTTAGGAAAAGGTAAAACCCCCGCAGGTGTAGCTGTCGGGCGGGAACCCCGACTATTGTCTGAAGTATCGGCTCGTTTGTAATTCCTTGAGAAGGTAAAAGCCCCGCAGATGTACCAGTCGAGCAGGGTCTCGCCTATTTTCTGAAGTAGCCAACAACAGCGGACCCTAGGCCTATCTTGGCCAGTTACACCGGAGCTCAGCACCTGCGTGCCCCACCCTCATTGTTTTAAACTTGCACAGCAAGGTGATGCCCTGCAGCTGTATCGACCCCAGATTTATAGGCCCCCCATCTATTGTTTTTGGAAACACCCGGGCCTATATGAACCGCTTCTCAGAGCGTGAGACCCTCGCCATTTCGCGTCAGGACCAGCGCCGGTGCAGACCATTTTCTACCCACACAGAGCGTTTCTGACCAGCCGGCGTTGCTTATGCATAAGAGAAAAGCGACAATACAACGCGGTTCTCTGCTCCAAGACATCCGTGGTCCTTTCACACGGTAAGCATGTGTGTTATAGCCAGCGCTTCATAAATGTCAGTCTGTCAGCGCAGATTATTCAAACTGTTTTTAAAACGTGACTCATTTGTTGTCCAAAAAACATTTCCTCTAAATTTGCAAAGTTACTGATTTAAAAATATATATTTTCGAATTTTTAGCTGGATGTCAAACATATGATAGACTCTTGAGCATATTTATATAGCAAAATTCACAGTGGTATAACCATAAACGATACCCAAATGTGCACCAATGCACTCTAATGCACGCCTTTAAACTGTATGTTGATAAGTGCATGAAGTATACCTTTACCTCTATAGCTGAAAAGAGTCTGTATCCATAATTTGTGGATCTATTGATCTGTTTTTAATGTGGTACTTTTTTTCACAAACTGCAGATGATGAAATCCTCTTTATTTGAGAAAGTGTCCCTAAGCTATTGTTGTTCATACTTACTGAGCGCCCTAGCTACTTCTTTACTATGTCAGTAAACTTTTTGAACAAGAAAGGTGTTGTAGATTTAAAGACACATCTTAATTGAAGCAAAGGCAAAACATCTGAATGAATTTTATGTGGCTGTTCATATTAAAGCCATCAAAGAGTGAAAATCCAAAAGCTGCTGCAAACCTTTGTATTAATGATCTCTCTGTGTGTGTGTGTGTGTGTGTGTGTGTGTGTGTGTGTGTGAGTGAGTGTGTGTGTGTGAGTGCGTGCGTGCGTGCTGGCAGAAGGAAGGTCAAGGCTGGGCAGGAGCTTTTTTTTTTTTTTTTCTGAATGCATTTCCAATCAGTTTTTTTTTTTTTTTTTGCAAGAAGTGTAGCTCATACATTGCAATAAATGTATTCTGCTACATCTGCTAATGAGAGAACATGTTTTTCATCATAAAGACTGTGGATATGAAGCATTGTTAAAGTGTCACTTCAGTAATGCTGCTGGGAGAAACAAGTGTTGACTCATCTTTTTTTTAAATAAATGACTTAAAACACTAAACTCTAATTTCAAAGGTTTATTTTAAGTTTAAAGAATATAAGAGCTGTTAAGACAATGAGTTTTACTTCTCACTGTCCCTGTTATGTTGTAGTATCCATTATCATGTATGCTACTTTGCTCTGTGGACTGTAAAATGTTTCATTGTATTCATGAAATAAACCAGACTTTCAATGTCTGAATCTTTTACCGTTTTTCTGCTTTTGTTCACCCAAAGTTGACAAAACCCACAGACATCCAGAGTTAACTCACTAACAGTGTGGACCAATCTCAGTGTATTTGGCTGCTTTTTTCCTAAACACAATCAGCTGACTGAGAGAAATGCCTGTAGTCATCCACTTTGGTCATTATGAATGTTGAAGGAGATTTGTTCCATAGACACCTTATACTAGTGTTTCCTGCACTTAATCCATCACTACTATGTTCTATTTAAATCCAGATTCCTTTTATAGATTACAGTGAAATTTGTTAAACCGTTGCTTAATGGGACAGAAGTACAAGTCGCTCTTTACTAACACATTGTAGATAAGTTTATTGCTGGACAACACAGCTTTAGATTTTTGAAGTATTGTGTGTAATGGTTTAGTCTCGCACACCTTACCCCTTTCTCCCAGTATCACAACAGTATGACTCCCAAAGTACAGCTCAGTAAACAAACAAACAAGGACTCTAAATTCAGAACAGAAATATACAGGTGACAGATTAATGATTGCGGGGTTTTTTTATGATGCGTAGTAAACTACCCCCTCTTCTTCTCCTCTGTGTTGATGTTGTTCGTATGCGTGCGTGTGCGTGCGTGTGTGTGAATACATTAGAAGTCAAAGTATACATTAGCCATACTTACAAAAACATTTTTAATTTCATTTAGAACTGAGATTCTAAGTTGTAAGCAGAAATCTTATGCTCAGCCAGAAGCGTGTTTCCCCACTTTCACAATGCTGAGGTGTCAAATCCATGATCCAACAGATGGTTTGTCACACGTGGGCGAGAAGGGCAGGCCACCCCTTACTTACACAACCTCACACACTATAGATTTTTAAAGTTCTTGTGTACAACGGTTTAGCTACAGATATAACTTCTACTTTTGATAAAGATCACTCCATCTGCATATTTGTTAAGAAATAAAGCATCTTTACTGGGATATTTATTGTCAAACTATACGATTTTCCAGATGTGTGTGGAGTAAAATGTTGTGACCAAGAATCATTCAGGATTAACAACACAAACTGTTTTGATAGCAGAAACAGTCTCCCCTATAGTTCCCATACTTTACCGCTAGTTTTACAAACACATTCTTCTTCATATCTGTTTAATTGGTTTTTTTATGAAACTGATTTTCAATAGTACAACCAACGTCTAACTTTTCCTTGCTCCCCAGTATAAATGCAAGAATTTTGCAGGCTTTATTGAAACTGTCACAATTTAACACTCAGTGCCATAAACAGAGTTGATCCATGTCTCTATGGACACTGTTTCATACATCAACAGCTCTGAAAATCACTTTTAAAGTAATGTAGAACATGATCTCTTTCACTCTCAGCGTCTCCAAAAACTCAGCAAACTGACAATCACCTCTAAACAAGGGGGTTAGTTTATAGGTTTTTTTATCAGGCGCAACACCATGTAATGCATGGATGTTAGACTCTTTCACCAGACCATGCTGCTAGCCCAACCACCAGGCTCAGGGTCTCTGAGCTCTAACCCCGGCTGCCAAATGTGCCTCTGAGCCTCTTGTGCCTTTTCACCACCAGACTAAGTTTGTAGTCTCATCTCACCTACTAATATTATTTTATTACAGGACAATATTCAGCTAGGTTACTACTTTGACTGTCTTACTTTGAGCCCATACATTATCAAACTTTTACTTGAGTATTTCTGACACTAGCAGCTATACTTCTACTTAAGTAAAAAATGCCTGCACTATCGGTATAAAGCTGTCTGTAATTCTTTAACAGTTCATGCAACAATTATAAATTAAACCTGCACCACAGCTAACTCTTTTTAATAACCAATAACAAGTGTATTTCTTAGATCTACTGATACAGCCAAAACACTCTGCTTGTGTAATGCCATATTCTCTCCCAGCGTACCCTTGTCTCACAACAGGGTGATTCCCAAAGTACGACTCAATAAACAGAGACTCTAAAACCAGAACAGAAAGATAAAGTTGGAAGATCAAAGATTAAGGTTTGTGTTTTTATAGCTCGAAGTAAACTGTCCCCTTGTCTTCTAGGCCTTGGCGTGCATACCTTAGAAGTCAGATTATACATTAGTCATACTTCCAAAAACATTTTGAATTCCATTTATAACTGAGATGTCAAGCTGATATCAGACATCGTATGCTCACCAGGAGCATGTATCCCCACCTTCAAAACCTTACGGTGTCAAATTCACAAGCCCAACATGGGCTCCTTCAACACAGGGGACAGAAGTGCAAGTCACCCTTTACTGACACACTGTAAATAAGTTCAATACAGGGCAACGCGGCTAACAGCCTTGGAACCGCTTTACATGAAATAAAACTTTTTAGAAAACCCTTTACAAGAATAAATGTGATAATCTGTTTTACCTGAATCAAATGTATTAGTTTGTTTACTTGAAATAAAACTTTTTAGAAAACCCTTTACAAGAAGTAAAAAGTATCGTGTTGTAAGTCCTGGCATTAATATTTCCAGCTGATAAGGACACGTATTGCATTTCAAACGCTTTATACAAAAGAGTTTTAAACATCCACTTTGTCTGTAACGACAGTATCAAGCTACATAGCATTGTTTTTACTAAAATTCAACTTTTTCAGATGAAAGTTTTTCTGCTTTTTAAAATTTTTTATTTTACTGTAACAACCTCTGAATGCCATTTTAGGATGATATTCTTGGAGATTCCATATATATAGATATATGCTTTTGGAGTGAGGGCATCTAATACACAAGTTGTCACTGTGTTTTGTACTACCAGCTGTGAGGGATCTGCTTTTACTTTGTCTCGTGAGTATGTATTTTCCAAAGGAGATCTTCATCAAGTTGATTTGGTACCGTAGGTCTTGTTGACAAGATTAAAAGACATGTCCATTAGAGTTTAACAATATTTCAGTTTGATTAAATTAAAGGTTGTTTTTTTTAACTACACAGGGATTTATTTTCTCATCTGATATAGTTATCATATTGAACATGTCAGTGATGAAAGCAAGAAAATAAAGAAAAATAGTAAACGGCTGTCTAATTAAATTGTTCCTGTGAACCTTAAGCCCAAAACAGCCTTAAATCATCCTTTAATATGTTCGGTGTTACAAACTTGAAGAACCACAGAAAAGGTCATCAGAAATTAATCTAATGAGTTTTTCAGCCTTCATTCATATTGAAATGTTGAAATCTTTCCTGCTAGACGAAATTGCAGCATCTGATACCGCTGACTATAACATTTTATTACAGCTATTATTAAATGGAGAGACCTCTTCACACACTGAGGTTAATTATGAAGCTTCAAGGGCTTCTGTGCAAAGACCAGTTCTGTTTACATTATACATGCTTTAGAAGACATAGCGTACATTTTCACTGCTATGCAGATGATACCCAATTTTATTGGTTAAACTGCCGGGATGTCTTAGATACATGAGCTTTAATTTTCTGCTTCTAAGTTCAGATAAAACTGAGGTTATTGTAACGGGGCGTAAAAATCTTAGAAACACTGTGGCTAACAAGATCCTTACTCTGGACGGCATTGAGCCGCCTGTTGTAGTGATTTGACACATTATAAGTAAAATTGAAGCACACAATCCCGTCGCCCAACATCAACATTTATTTATATACAAAATAAAAATGCTTTTTTTTTTTACAGAAAAGAATTGTAACTTCACAATTCATCACCGTTTACGTGGGTACATAGGGTAAGTCCTCATCCTTATCCCATAGTGATTCGGGTAATTTGTCAGGGCCTTGGAAGGGTGGCCATATCAGGATACATGTTTTAAAAATGCGCTAAATGTAGGATACATGTTTGAAAAAGGATACATGCTTTTAAAAATGTGGTAAAATGTAGGTTACACATTTTAAGAAAGAAAAATCTGGATACATGTTTGAAAAAATAAGCAGGGTAGCTGTTTGAAAGATACGGTACAATACGTTTTTTGTTTTTTTGGAAAGAATCAGTGTTTCAGAGAAAAAATTAGCAGCCTCCTTTGTAACACTCTGCGACCAACCGTAGCTGTCTGATTTTCACCATGTCCAACCCTACCAGATTGGTGTATGCCTTGGCGATGGCATCAAAGACTTTCCTTTCCGATTTCAGTTCGTGCAAGAGAGTTTCCGCCACCATGAGGACTTTGACGTCGTCCATTTTGATGTTGCGAGCAATCAGCAGACGTTGAATGGAAGGAATGAAGCGAGGGGTGAGGAGTCTTTTTCTGATGCTGTGATAATTTTCAGCGTAAAAGTCATCCTCCAAGACTTGCAGACACTCGTGCTGTCTCTGGCTGGGGTGATCGAACTTACACCCGCTGCATTCGTCAGTGAGGTACCTGTTGATTACTAGGTTGACTAGATGATACACAGCTGTTTTCACGGTATCGATGAAAAAAGAATATGCCCGACCGTCAAGCTCGACGGCTTGCTGCTGCTGCTTCTCCAAGGGGCGATAGTAACCGGGCGTGTCAGGTACTATTGCGCCCTCGGAACTGTCCTCCTCCTCAGTGTGACGCAGGGGTGCAGACTCCATCCTTCTCTCTGTTTTGAGCTAAGAAAGGTTTTGGAGGAATGAGACGGCGGTCTTGTTTTAAAATAACAGAAGGGGGCGTGATCTGGAAGTGGGATGATCTTAGAGGGCGGGTAGGATATGAAGTGTTTGAAATGCAATACGTGTCCTTATCAGCTGGAAATATTAATGCCAGAACTTACAACACGATACTTTTTACTTCATGTACAGGGTTTCCAAAATAACTTTTATTTCAAGTAAACAAACTAATACATTTGATTCAGGTAAAACAGATTATCACATTTATTCTTGTAAAGGGTTTTCTAAAAAGTTTTATTTCATGTAAAGCGGTTCCAAGGCTGTTAGCCGCGTTGCCCTGTATTGAACTTATTTACAGTGTGTCAGTAAAGGGTGACTTGCACTTCTGTCCCCTGTGTTGAAGGAGCCCATGTTGGGCTTGTGAATTTGACACCGTAAGGTTTTGAAGGTGGGGATACATGCTCCTGGTGAGCATACGATGTCTGATATCAGCTTGACATCTCAGTTATAAATGGAATTCAAAATGTTTTTGGAAGTATGACTAATGTATAATCTGACTTCTAAGGTACGCACGCCAAGGCCTAGAAGACAAGGGGACAGTTTACTTCGAGCTATAAAAACACAAACCTTAATCTTTGATCTTCCAACTTTATCTTTCTGTTCTGGTTTTAGAGTCTCTGTTTATTGAGTCGTACTTTGGGAATCACCCTGTTGTGAGACAAGGGTACGCTGGGAGAGAATATGGCATTATACAAGCAGAGTGTTTTGGCTGTATCAGTAGATCTAAGAAATACACTTGTTATTGGTTATTAAAAAGAGTTAGCTGTGGTGCAGGTTTAATTTATAATTGTTGCATGAACTGTTAAAGAATTACAGACAGCTTTATACCGATAGTGCAGGCATTTTTTACTTAAGTAGAAGTATAGCTGCTAGTGTCAGAAATACTCAAGTAAAAGTTTGATAATGTATGGGCTCAAAGTAAGACAGTCAAAGTAGTAACCTAGCTGAATATTGTCCTGTAATAAAATAATATTAGTAGGTGAGATGAGACTACAAACTTAGTCTGGTGGTGAAAAGGCACAAGAGGCTCAGAGGCACATTTGGCAGCCGGGGTTAGAGCTCAGAGACCCTGAGCCTGGTGGTTGGGCTAGCAGCATGGTCTGGTGAAAGAGTCTAACATCCATGCATTACATGGTGTTGCGCCTGACAAAAAAACCTATAAACTAACCCCCTTGTTTAGAGGTGATTGTCAGTTTGCTGAGTTTTTGGAGACGCTGAGAGTGAAAGAGATCATGTTCTACATTACTTTAAAAGTGATTTTCAGAGCTGTTGATGTATGAAACAGTGTCCATAGAGACATGGATCAACTCTGTTTATGGCACTGAGTGTTAAATTGTGACAGTTTCAATAAAGCCTGCAAAATTCTTGCATTTATACTGGGGAGCAAGGAAAAGTTAGACGTTGGTTGTACTATTGAAAATCAGTTTCATAAAAAAACCAATTAAACAGATATGAAGAAGAATGTGTTTGTAAAACTAGCGGTAAAGTATGGGAACTATAGGGGAGACTGTTTCTGCTATCAAAACAGTTTGTGTTGTTAATCCTGAATGATTCTTGGTCACAACATTTTACTCCACACAAATTTGGAAAATCGTATAGTTTGACAATAAATATCCCAGTAAAGATGCTTTATTTCTTAACAAATATGCAGATGGAGTGATCTTTATCAAAAGTAGAAGTTATATCTGTAGCTAAACCGTTGTACACAAGAACTTTAAAAATCTATAGTGTGTGAGGTTGTGTAAGTAAGGGGTGGCCTGCCCTTCTCGCCCACGTGTGACAAACCATCTGTTGGATCATGGATTTGACACCTCAGCATTGTGAAAGTGGGGAAACACGCTTCTGGCTGAGCATAAGATTTCTGCTTACAACTTAGAATCTCAGTTCTAAATGAAATTAAAAATGTTTTTGTAAGTATGGCTAATGTATATTTTGACTTCTAATGTATTCACACACACGCACGCACACGCACATGAACAACATCAACACAGAGAAGAAGAAGAGGGGGTAGTTTACTACGCATCATAAAAAAAACCCCGCAATCATTAATCTGTCACCTGTATATTTCTGTTCTGAATTTAGAGTCCTTGTTTGTTTGTTTACTGAGCTGTACTTTGGGAGTCATACTGTTGTGATACTGGGAGAAAGGGGTAAGGTGTGCGAGACTAAACCATTACACACAATACTTCAAAGATCTAAAGCTGTGTTGTCCAGCAATAAACTTATCTACAATGTGTTAGTAAAGAGCGACTTGTACTTCTGTCCCATTAAGCAACGGTTTAACAAATTTCACTGTAATCTATAAAAGGAATCTGGATTTAAATAGAACATAGTAGTGATGGATTAAGTGCAGGAAACACTAGTATAAGGTGTCTATGGAACAAATCTCCTTCAACATTCATAATGACCAAAGTGGATGACTACAGGCATTTCTCTCAGTCAGCTGATTGTGTTTAGGAAAAAAGCAGCCAAATACACTGAGATTGGTCCACACTGTTAGTGAGTTAACTCTGGATGTCTGTGGGTTTTGTCAACTTTGGGTGAACAAAAGCAGAAAAACGGTAAAAGATTCAGACATTGAAAGTCTGGTTTATTTCATGAATACAATGAAACATTTTACAGTCCACAGAGCAAAGTAGCATACATGATAATGGATACTACAACATAACAGGGACAGTGAGAAGTAAAACTCATCGTCTTAACAGCTCTTATATTCTTTAAACTTAAAATAAACCTTTGAAATTAGAGTTTAGTGTTTTAAGTCATTTATTTAAAAAAAAGATGAGTCAACACTTGTTTCTCCCAGCAGCATTACTGAAGTGACACTTTAACAATGCTTCATATCCACAGTCTTTATGATGAAAAACATGTTCTCTCATTAGCAGATGTAGCAGAATACATTTATTGCAATGTATGAGCTACACTTCTTGCAAAAAAAAAAAAAAAACTGATTGGAAATGCATTCAGAAAAAAAAAAAAAAAGCTCCTGCCCAGCCTTGACCTTCCTTCTGCCAGCACGCACGCACGCACTCACACACACACACTCACTCACACACACACACACACACACACACACACACACACACACACACAGAGAGATCATTAATACAAAGGTTTGCAGCAGCTTTTGGATTTTCACTCTTTGATGGCTTTAATATGAACAGCCACATAAAATTCATTCAGATGTTTTGCCTTTGCTTCAATTAAGATGTGTCTTTAAATCTACAACACCTTTCTTGTTCAAAAAGTTTACTGACATAGTAAAGAAGTAGCTAGGGCGCTCAGTAAGTATGAACAACAATAGCTTAGGGACACTTTCTCAAATAAAGAGGATTTCATCATCTGCAGTTTGTGAAAAAAAGTACCACATTAAAAACAGATCAATAGATCCACAAATTATGGATACAGACTCTTTTCAGCTATAGAGGTAAAGGTATACTTCATGCACTTATCAACATACAGTTTAAAGGCGTGCATTAGAGTGCATTGGTGCACATTTGGGTATCGTTTATGGTTATACCACTGTGAATTTTGCTATATAAATATGCTCAAGAGTCTATCATATGTTTGACATCCAGCTAAAAATTCGAAAATATATATTTTTAAATCAGTAACTTTGCAAATTTAGAGGAAATGTTTTTTGGACAACAAATGAGTCACGTTTTAAAAACAGTTTGAATAATCTGCGCTGACAGACTGACATTTATGAAGCGCTGGCTATAACACACATGCTTACCGTGTGAAAGGACCACGGATGTCTTGGAGCAGAGAACCGCGTTGTATTGTCGCTTTTCTCTTATGCATAAGCAACGCCGGCTGGTCAGAAACGCTCTGTGTGGGTAGAAAATGGTCTGCACCGGCGCTGGTCCTGACGCGAAATGGCGAGGGTCTCACGCTCTGAGAAGCGGTTCATATAGGACCGGGTGCTTCCAAAAACAATAGATGGGGGGCCTATAAATCTGGGGTCGATACAGCTGCAGGGCATCACCTTGCTGTGCAAGTTTAAAACAATGAGGGTGGGGCACGCAGGTGCTGAGCTCCGGTGTAACTGGCCAAGATAGGCCTAAGGGTCCGCTGTTGCTGGCCACTTTAAACAATAGGTCGGGTCCCCGCTCGACTGGTACACCTGTCGGCTTTTACCTTTTCCTAAGGAATTTCAAAAGAAAGGATACTTCAGACAATAGGTTGGGCCCTTGTTCGCATGGTACTCTCAACAACTAAGTGATACACTTATCTTTTTCTTCCTAAGGAATCACAACAATTAAATGATACCCTCAGTGGGCTTTTGCAATCCTGATGAAAATACGGAGCGGGTCTGTGCGAGTGGTTTTGGTAGTATCACTGCAGCGTTTATTTTCTAAAGGGCTGAATGTTATTTGCGACCATCTGTTGTGTTAAAAACTACTCTGAAACCATGAAACCATGAAACCCCTTACGGAAGAAAATGATCCGTTTTTAAATAAATAAAAGGCATGTATCGCTGCATGCTGTGACATCAGAATCACAAAATGAGTGTGATTAAAACAGGATTAGTTTGAAAAGAGCGATACTGGTTGCTTTGGGGGAAAAGGTGACATCATGTGCAACGTGTTTTAGAAGTAGGCCTATATCATTTATTTTCTAAAGGGACTTTATGTTATTTGTAACCATTTACTGTGTTAAAAACTAGCTGGCTCTGTCTCCCTCTTAGTTCAACATTCCGAAATCCCGATTTTGAAATAAAATGATCGCATCAACCCGTCAAAGAAAACCCAGTACATGCGTAAAACTAGTTAAATTAAAACTAGTGGTTTGATTAAATGAAACGCTTGTGAACAAGCTGAAATTACCCGTACAGAAGAAATTCCCGTTTATACCGTTTTTAAAATAAAAGGCATGCATCACTGCATGAGGAGACATTGTCAGAATCACAAAATGAGTGTGATTAAAACACATTTAGTTTGAAAGAGTGATACTGCCTACTTATAGCATTTATTTTCTAAATGGGCTGTATGTTATTTGTGACCATTTACGGTGTTGAAAAAAACTAGCTGGCTCTGTCTCCCTCTTGGATCAACATTCTAAAATCCCGATTTTTAAATAAAATGATCGCATCAAACAGTGAAAGAAACCCCAGTAGATGCGTAAAACTAGTTAAATTAAAACTAGTGGTTTTATTAAATGAAATGCTTGTGAACAGGCTGAATTTACCTGTACAGAAGAAATTCCCATTTGTGCCGTTTTTTAAAATAAAATGTTTGCATCACTGCCTGCTGAGACATTGTCAGAATCACAAAATTAGTGTGATTAAAACACTATTACCAACACTTTTGACTAGATGTAAATAAAAAGCATTGGCGCTTTGTTAATGCGCACTGTGAACAAAAACGGCTTCCACCCCTACACGCCAAAACAAAGAATTGCTCTTAAGGACACATATGTCTGCATAAATGAATGTTGAGACACGCCAAAGTGACAAAAATAGTTTAATTAAAACTAGTGGTTTGATTAAATCAAGTTAAAAACACATGAACTCATATGACCCCACTGACGCCCTGTGTGTTTCCACACATGAACTCGCATACCCCCCAGCACATGAACGCGCATGCGCACACGCACGAAACCGGTCAAACCGGTTCTCAAACCGGTTTGGTTGGCCGCCATTTTGAACTAGTGCCCCCTTATTACTACTGGGGTGGGATTTAATAAGTTTTCTTCGTCCCACTCCTTTTCAGGTCATTTTTGTTTTTTTGTATTTGTGCACTTTATGTTCAATATATGTATTTTGTTGTGCCTGAAATGAACAAATAAATGAATGAATGAATGAATGGAGTTTGGCTGGCTGCTGAATTGTGTACCTACGCACGCACGCACGCACACACACAAGGAGAGCAGTACAATCGTGGTGTGAGGTGTAGATTTTCTGTATCTTTATGTCAGTGAAGCTGAAACAGTTGTTGAAGGAAGTGTTTATCTGCAGGTCCAGTAAGAGATGCAGAGGATGGTTTGGGTTCATTATCCACAGCAGCAGTCATCAGGATGGAGGGATCCAATCAGGTTGTATAAACCAAATTAATCAATTCATGAAATATTCATTACTTTCACCAAATAAAATATTTTACGTAACGTGGAGCAACGTGTGTGTGGTATACTGATTATTGGCCATGATTGTAGCATAACTATCCACACAAAGCACAAGCTTTATTCAGACCATGACATGTGAATTAAGACAATAAATATGGTGTTATACTTGGTTAGAGTTGTCTGTGAAGGTTCTCAGTCATCCAGGTCATTGTAGTCTAAGGAGCTTGGAAAGAAAAGCGTCTGGACTTCTTTGAGTTGCTTGAAGACGTTTGATTGATGTGATTAGAGGATCACCAGGGGGTCCTTTGTCCCTCTTTGGGGGGATACTCCCACTTGGTTTAAATCTGGGACTCTCGGCCATTTGACCTTAGAACTGAAGAAGCTTCTCGGATGAGAGGTGAAACGTCTTCAAGCAACTCAAAGAAGTCCAGATGCTTTTCTTTCCAAGCTCCTTAGACCTTGGTTAGAGTTGTAGGGACTCCCAAAACCTTCCTTTAGGTGACCGTTTTTGTGATTTGACACTATATAAAAAATGAAATGAACTGAATTCTCTCTCTCAGTAACTCAGAGACCAGTTTCCCATGAAAAATCTGTTTTCTGCATTATTCACTTGTTTTATTACGCACCAGTCTACAGTTGTGTTCACTGCTTTTGTTTTTTCAAAATTGACCTCTGACAAGAAAGTTTCATTTCTGTTGTTCAATACTGAAGAAATATAAACTCTTACAAATTATGCCAAATTACAAAAATCTTATTTGCTTCTCTAATAAAACCTCTGTAACTTTGCTCTGCTTCACTTCAGCAACATCAGGTAATGTTCATATTTTGATTCATGGTGTTCTTGTGTTTTTGTTCTACTGCAGAATATTTTAAGAGTGTTGTGTGTTGTAGAAAGCCAAGCCAGGAAATCTCCTTCATATTTTTCTGTGTTTTATTCTCAGTTACACGAGACCCTGCCCTAGTGTGAACAGAGTGTTTGTGGTGGTAGGCTGGACAACAGAGCTGCAATTGTTAAAAACACTGGGTTATGTGTTGATGCTACTTTTGTGTGGTTTTGACCTTTTTGTAGAGCAGAGTCTGCTTTACACACGCTGTGACAGTTTCACGCTCTCGCAGGTAGCTCTCTGTGTGCTCGGAGAGAAATCCTGCTCACGCAAGTAAATTTATTTTTATTTCTCTACAGGAACTTTGTGTTAAAGGGTCAACACACCAAAAAAGGTTTGATAAGATTTGATTGCTCGTGCAAGACACAGAAACTAGTCAGGATGATTAATAATGAGCACAAGTTAAATGAGCTTATAACACTAAATTAGCTTTATTAGTCGTGCACAGAACAGACTGATCTTGAATTCTCTTAAAGTCTCTTAAAGAAGTAAATTATGAAACTGAAGATTTCTGATTCTTAAATAAAAAACTAAATCTTAAAGAAACAACCTAGCTGTGGGATTTGGAACAAATGTAAGGATAAGTGTGAGCTACTTAACATCAACTGATTGTGTTGATGTTTTTCTGTTTTATTAAAGATGGCTGCTTTTCATTTCAAGGTTTCTGGCTCTGGTCTCTTCACTGTGCTTTGCTCCATCACTCCTCTGAACCTAGAACTAGTCCAGCAGCTTATATATCTATTTTACAGCGACATCAGTGCTACAACTGGTTCAAGAAAACAGTGTCAGCACAACAGGAGTATTTAAAAACCATCAGAATCAAATGTTCTTTTCTTCTAAGGAATCAATTAAATGTAAAAACAACAATATGATCAAATGAGCAGTTGATCTGGTAGTGACGGGCAGCTGAACCAACCAACTCAATATGCAAGATGACAAACAGCACATTGGCCCTCTCAATGTGAAATCTACGGTGGCCCCTAGAGACAAAGCACGTACAAACTCGAAAACACTTACAAAATACAAAACACATGCAAAATACAAAACACATGCAAAATACAAAACGCATGCAAAATCCAAAACACATGCAAAATACAAAGCACATGCAAAATGCAAAATACAAAGCACATGCAAAATACAAAACACATGCAAAATACAAAGCACAACAGAAGTGCTCCAGGACGCTAGGGGCAGTGTTGAGTTTTTGTTACCTAGTGGCTACATAAGCCAGGAAGTTCCTAATGACCGGAGTGGCAATGTGTGTGTGTGTGGCAGTAAAAGGTAAGTTAACCTTTTTTTTTAATTATTTGAATATATATTCGTGTTTGTCTTCAATTGTGTAATTTAAGTTATCTATGTAGTTGTGTTTTGGAAGTTAAGTTTAACGCTAGCAACGTAGTTGTGTTGGAAATGTGTCTGTGTATATACACTTTAGCTTAGGTCTGCCCTTTGCCGTTTTAATACTCTATTTTAAAATAAAAATGCTGTTTGTTTCAGGGTAAGAATGTTTTGTCCATATTGTGGCCATAACGTGGGAGAAGTTGTCAAGTTCTGCGGTTCATGTGGCAAACATATTGAGTTTTTGGCGTTTGTCGACAACAGTAAGTATTTAACAAATAACATATTAAAAAAAGGTTGTCTCAACCAGTTCACAAAGCTGCCATTTGGCTGTTTACAGTTTATTTACAGTTGAATGCAGTCCTTATTTACTATATTATTTTGATGTTATATAAATTGCATACACGTTATTTTGCAATCATTAAAACCAGTAAGGTAGATATCTGTGAAGATTCTTAGTCATCCAGGTTAGGGTTATAGTTGTAGACCTTATTTGTCTTGAATTTACTGAGGCCCAAAGAAGCAACATATCAATTTAGTTTAATAATGAGACAATACATTATTTTTTAAAATGTCATTGTTATTTAAAACTGCACATTTCTTGTCTGATGACCTATTTTACCATTTCCCATCTTTTTATTTTTTTGTTTATCAGGATCAATTCAAGAAAACATTTCCATCAAAGACCTCATTCAGAAATATTTCAGAGACGGTTACTCCTATAATGAAACTTTGGACATTTTGGCCTCAAAACATAAACAGAAGATCAGTCTGACCACACTTAAATGTAGATTAAGAAGTTTATCACTGTCCCGCAAAAAACATTACTCACCTCAGGCCTTGATTCGTGCTGCAATAATAGAAGAGCTGAAGGGACCTGGTCAACATTATGGATACCGTTCAATGTGGCAGACACTGCGTCAGAAACACCATCTTTCTGTGAAAAGGCATGATGTCATGGTGATGATGGCAGAGCTCGACCCATCTGGAATCCAAAAGCGCTCAAGGAAAAAGTTTGTACGAAGAGTTTACGATTCACCTGGACCAAACCACACTTGGCATGTTGATAGATATGACAAATTAAAGGCATATGGTTTGGCTATCAGTGGTTGTATTGATGGCTATTCGCGGAAGGTATTATGGTTGGTTTGTGGAGCAACTAACAGCAACCCAGAAGTCATAGCTCAACACTACGTTCAGTGTGCTTCAGAGTTTGGAGTCATACCAGTGCGACTTCGCACAGACTGCGGCACTGAAAATGGGACGATGGCAGCAATGCATTGTGCCTTACGGTCATCTCATCAAGATTTTTTTGCAGGAGCTGCCAGTCATATGTATGGATCTTCAACAACAAATCAAAGAATTGAAAGCTGGTGGTCGTACTTCAGAAAACAGCAGTAGGTTTTAAAATTTTTCAAGAAACAACTATATTAACCAGATAAAAGTGGCTGTAATATATAGTCTGTGATGCAGAAGCCTTGCTGTGTATCACACCACCTTTCCTTTATAGCTTCAATGTGTAGCCATTATGTTACATACAAGTATAAGATAGAAAATATAAACTGTAATAGTCAATAAAGAAAGTAAGATGAATAGAAATCAAAAATGCACACACTTTACATCAACTCAAGAAACAATTTCATAAACGTAAGAAATAGTGAGGCTTTGAAGGCTGGTGATTTGTGAACTGATGGTATGTATTTGTCTCTTTTAGAACACAGTTCTGGATGGACCTTTTGAGTGACATGAAGGAAATGCACCTCTTCAATGGTAGTCATGAACACACGTGCTTGGTGCGCTTCATTTTCATGGCTGTGCTTCAGAGGGATCTGGATGAATGCAAAAGAAAGTGGAACACGCACCTGATCCGTCCAGTTAGTCAGTCACGCTGTCCATCTGGTAAACCGGATGTGATGTATTACCTGCCTCATAGGTTTGTATCACTCTTGTCAATTAAATGTGAAAAATCAAAATTTTGTAATTTAAGTAGAAATCACAAAAATGACCTTTTTGGGGGTTTTTTAGCACCTTTTAATCTATGCACTTGATCATATAGTCTGCTTTTACTGTATGGTCATAAAAAGCATACACCACAGTGTTTGTACCACCAAAAATTCGGACTAAATTTGGACTAGGTCTACTTTTTTCACATGTTGATTCCAGTGCTAAAATTTATGAAAAGCTGTTTTATATTATCTCCTTATAAATGCATGACAAAAATCGGCCAATGTTTTCAGCAACTCAATTGTTCAAGACAGGTAGTTACAGGAACTCTGACCACCTTCTATTCTATTCAATGCCGTAATACAGCCAATGGTCTTAAGTAAAAGCATATGTTCACTTTAAGCATAGTTTTTTTCCCCCTACAGAGACAAGGATGTTGTAGTGTTTTCTTAGTATTTTAATAGTAAAAATTTTCCTTGTACAAACTTTTAGGTTTGGTGGACGTGACTGTGGCCTTGCAGTTGGACATCAAGAGCTGAGCCAGTTCAGGATGAGTTCAACTCCCAATTTCTGTGGAGACCCTCACGTACAGGAATATTTTGAAGGACTAAACAGTGGCTTCTGTTCATCACAGACATTGTAATCTTGTGTGGAGAACTACATCAGACTAAAAAGACTTGCTGGGTTGTAATGCCATGTTCCCACACATCCCAGAACTGTGGAGTCCACTTTGTGGTTAAAATAATGCACCACCTGCACTTTTGTGAAGGCTAAAAAAAAATGTTTTTTGCTTCAAGTAGAACACAATTATAGTTCATCAGTTTATAGTCACTTAAAAAATAGCCTTTGTGTTTTTCCAAATAAGAATATCAGTTGTGACTGTGAGATCAAATAAATTATTTCTGCTAACAGATGATATTGTGAAGACTCTCTTAACCTCCACCTTAAATGCAAGACACGTGTTGGTATTATTAGCTTTATTAATACAGGTTGATATAAAATAAAGGAGTAAAAACACTCTAATTTAAGTAATAAGATTTATTGTTAACCTTAACAAGGCAAAGTACACTTTGCACTGACATACAAACTGTGTAAAATGTACAATATCTATGAAAATATAGCTATTCTAAATGCTGAATAGTAGTAAAGGGAATTCTTTCTAAAGCTAAGGGTACTAAAAGTAATCATTTCAAATCACAGACATTTACTTTAGCATTGTAACTAAAACAAAGGCCTTGGCCCAACAGATATCTAGCCAGTTTCTTTAAACCAACCTTTTTGCATAAGAACAAAAACACAGTTGAAATGAAGAGTATATTACAGTGTGAGGATCAAACTGCAAGTCCTTCAATACAGACCAAAACCAGGAGAGTTTAATATTCCAAAGTCCATATCAGCCTGGAACTGCTCATATGACTGAGCCATTGGTATCACAATGGTGTTTGCACATGTTTTCCCAAGTGGGAAACGTGATGCATCACCAAACAGCAATCTTGGTCTTGGTTCCATTCCAGCTGGTGGAATGCTGTTTAGGCCCGTGGCAAACATCAGTATGTCTTGTAGGGAGACTGCTGTTTTGGTATCTAGAATTGAATAGAATGTAGCTAAAAATAAATCTGTATTTTCTAAAAATTTCAAATACAAAGCAAAATATAAGAAACTTGGATCCTCAAATGTTCCAAAGTATTACATTTTTACTTTTTTTCCAAGATTAATAGCACAAACACCCATACCAGTTCACTATAATATAATATAAAACAGCAGCTCTGTGATGACTTACTATTGCAGTACAATTTCTCCATTTTAAACAGAAACTGTAAAGGTGATAATTGGACTCTGTTAGTATTATTTAGGTCATGCTATGTAGCTCCCCAATAGCCACTGCTGGCAGCACATTCATCCCCCAAGGGATGAGTTAATTCCCCCCCCCAAAAAACCAAAACAAAAAACAATTCTAACAATTCTAACAAGAATTTGCAGGAGATTCAACTGCTAAAAGACAAAAGTGCTTCTGTTCTATAGCAGAAATATCACCTGACAGTTTAAACTTAAAAAAAAATATAAAAGTGATATTCATGAAAGAGCTGCTTTATTGGTTTGCACTGATTGTAGTAATTTGTTTGCAGTACAAGTTTTGAATTATACAAACCTTCAGCGTCTATCAGATAGTCTCACCAGAATCCAAGCACCCTGGTTTCTTCCTGTCGTCTTGAACTGCCAGGTTCACTCAGGACCACTGCAAACATGTCCTCTAAAACATCAGATGTCAGCGGCTCTGGTCTTGAGCACATGAAGGGTTGGAACAACAAAGGATGCTGCTGCAGGGCATGGATTACACCAAGTGTTGCGAGGCCATCCTTAAATCTATAAGAGGAAAATTGTCATCAGCACTACAATAAAAACATGAAAACAAACACTTTTTGAATGTTTTATTTTAATTATTCCTAAAGCACAATGGATTTTACATACTTTATTGATCCTAGGGGAAAATTCGATCTCCGCACCCTTGGGGTGAGCAGTGAGCTAGTGCTGGCTGTCTTACTCAAGGACACACCTGGTGTGTGGGCTCTCATCGAACGTGCTACCTTCGGAATCCCAGTCTGATGTTTTATCCATTGCTCCACCATGCCACCTTCCAAATTTATATTTTACCATCTGCATTTTTATTCATCAGCAAGTGGATGTTGCAAACTGGAGCATAAGTTACTTCCGCCTCAATGTTGCAAATGCATTTTCAGTCAGTACAGTACGGTTTATTCTCAATAAAATCAATAATCTAAAAGATCAAACCACCTACAAACATCAAATTTGCACTGCAATTTTTTATAGTACCTTCCTAAACACGGTCACTGGCTGAACTTGTGTTTGCAGCTTTGTCCAGTTTTATTCAGGGACTGATAAGTAACAAGAATTCTAATAGAATAAGTGTTTAAAAGTTTGAAATTTGATCTCTGTCCTCGCAGCTTCACATGATTTGTTCCATACTGAGTAAAGCACATGCATGATAACTCAAAACCTTTTTGCAAAAATTAGGCTCCAAGTATAATTAACCATGGAAACAATAAATAAAAAGGGAAGATGCAAAGCTGTAAAATTAAGCAAAAACATACATATAATTCCAAAGAAATTTGGTCAAAACAATAGGCAGCTTCTGTAGCTGTTGTCTGTTATCAATTCAGTATAGTGTCGCTTATGGTTTAAAAAACACTTTTTTTACAAAACTATTATTAAATAGTGTAGCTACATTGTCCCATTATTTAGTATCAGTCCAAACACTTACAAATATCTTACCTTTGGATTGAGAAGTGGTTGCGGTATATGATGTACCACTTAAGGTAGTCCTTAATGATGTTGCCTTTACCATCTAAAGAGTCCGGAAATCCATAGCAGCCAGCTGTCTGCAATAAGCTGCAATGCATTTCAATGCACCCATGGAGTTCCTTCAGCGTTGCAGCATTGGATATCTAGTGTTTACATAAGAAAAAAAAAAAATTGCAGTATCACAAGGTTGTTGTGCATGACGTTCACATCAAAATTATTTTAAATATAATTACTAGTGCACTTCAATGTTTGGTCTATATTTTCAAGCATGTTATTCTGGTATTGTTTTCTACTCCTCTACTTAAAGTCACACATGTATCTTTGTTCATAATTATCAGACCGCGGTACACTTAGCATGCTGATTAAAATTACAACTACTTTGGAGCACAGTGTCACAGTCCAATGTGCAATTAACACATCAAGCTTTGTGATAACAAAAGAAATTGTAGTTTTAAAATAGAATATTTAAATCAACATACTTCCAACAGAAAAGCTTTTGTAGCTTCATCAGTTACATCTTCAATTGTGACCTCCACCACATCAGACTTTGTTGTCCCAATCAGATGCTGGTAGAGTGTCTTGGAGAGGAAGGCAGGCCCTGGACCACCATGTACCAATGATGTGGCAATCATTCTGCCAGCAAGGAAATATTCATCCTCTCTTGCAGCTGGCAATGGATTTATTTAGTTAGTTATTCTAAAATAATGCTTTTAATTATATGCCTTTTTATTTTAATAAACAATTAATCATCCAAGCTTAACTTCAAAATGTATTAATTTAATTTTATGGTCAGATGGTATAAATTTCTCACCAGCGCTGTCAAATGTAAGAAATTTGCTGTCCTCAGGTCCATCAAAGATTCGTCGTGATCTAAGGCATTTCATTAATAATGTCAAAAATTCACGTTTAGGACCACCATTATCCATTCCATCTTCATGCTGTCCTGCGTCATCGCTGAACTTCACAAGTATATCATCAGTTGGGTTGTAAGACACACGTCTAAAGCCCCGAGCTGCTCCATCCCAAACATTTGCCCTGTTTATATTAAATCTGCTGACAGATGTTTTTATTGTCTTAGACGCCAGCTCTTCAAGTACTTCTGCAGCAGTCAGGCCATTTGTACTAGAACAGAAAAAAACTATTAAATATCACATAAAATGAGGATGTTATTACTCACTTTTAGCATATTTACATTCTCACATTTAAATGTATACTTACCTTTGTGTTTCACTCTCATCCTTTTCGGTGAGAACTTCTTTGTCTGAGTCACTATCAATTACAATCGGTGCATAAACACTTGTGTATGTGCTGCAATGAAAAACATTTAGTGGGCAAAGTAGAACATTTCTTAAAATCTAAAGTTAACTAAGATTTTATTGGTCTAGTGTCTCAATACACAGATTTTTGTGTCCAAAACCTACCTGTAGCAGCAACCTTGAGTCTAAATATCAAAAATATATGAACAGTTAATATAATATAAGTTTGTAGCCTGTATGATAAATATTAATGACATTTTTCAGAGTCTTACTTTAGAAGAAGTTTGCAAGTTTGACCCCCTGTAAAGAATTGAAATAATTTCAGAATTTACAATATACTACATAATAATGTCTTTTGGCTCCTCCCTATTCAGGGTTGCCGCACTGTATCCTCCACAATACAAAACTTGCCTATTTGTTGAAGGTGCTGTTTCCGGCGTGCTGTGATTATCTGGAAAATCCCATACCTGATAAGTAGTAAAATAAGCTTAACAGCACTTATTAAAACTTTAAACTTTTCTTCATTATATTGTTGTATACAAACACAGACACACACACACACACACACAAAACACCGGTAAAAAAAAGACTAACCACAGTGTCCGACAGTGGGCTTTCTACTACTTTTACTTGAACTTCATTGTCCTCTTCAGATTCAGACTCTGTGTTGCAATCTGCAAATATTCAATGATTAAAAACATACAGTGTAATTTAAATATATGTTTGTATTGAAAGCTATATCTAACAATTAGCAAACATATAGAACACTTTTGGCTATGCAGCACAAATTAAATATATTTAAAAATTGGGGCAAAATCATGTCACTCTCTGATTAACATTTTTTTTTTAAAAACTTGAATTATTTTTAATATTTAAAATTTATGATTGTCACTGCATTATCAGAATCACTTACCAGTATTTAAGAAGTCATCATGGTTACAAATGTAGAGAGTTATTCTTTGATAGGCCTTCCCTATGGCATCCTTGTATTTTTGGATGGTGAAAGGGGTGTTGGTTCCAGGAATTGTGCTAACTTCCCTTGCATCAGGGTATAGCAGTACATAGGGTCCATCGGCCATGTCCTGGTTAAAGTCCTTATGTTTTTTCACGCTGGCAGACAACACTTGCTCAGTTGACCAGTGAGAATGAACATCAACCGGAAGTGACTTTCCTCGAACAGGTCTTATACCATCACTGGTCCTTGTCATGATGCCAATCTGTATCTAGAAATGAGATTAACAATAATACGTTTTTACATCTTTGCTCCTACATGGTCTTCCCTGTCTTCCATTTTATTTCTGATCTGTATTTGTGCTCCAGCTGTGCTGTGACTCAAAAGACAACATTATCGACTAAATCTAGTTTTAACAGGGGGCATATATCATTGAAGGAATGCTGACCAAAGGCTGACAATTAAGAAGATCTTCAGATCAGGCTAAAAATTGTAAGCCCTGTATCAGTGGTGAACTACAATCCCCAAGAGCGGCAGCTAGATTGTTTCTAGTTTCTTCAACGTTCCCCGAGCAACACTAATGTCCAAGGTTGTGATTAACTGAACACACCAATATACAGGTAATGAACAGCAATCAGCCTCAAAGTAAATTAAACAGAGATAGTACGGGGTGGGGGGGAGGTGCATATCTGTAGAGGACATAGTTGGCCACCCTTGCAATATATTCAGTTCCTTTCATATGCATATGGAAATTTACAGTGATGCCTTGGCAGTGCTACAGGTAATTTGGATTTTGTATTAGCAACAAAAGTGATCAACTTCCACGTTCAAGTTTATGACATACCTTCACTGGTTTATGTTCCTTCTGTTCCTGGTGTTTCTTTGAAAAAAAGGCCTTTCTCTCCCTTTCTTTCACATCCCTAAATTTTATAAATGACTCCACTAATGATTTCCCAGCTATAAACAGAAAAAAATTAAGATATTATCATTTTAGGGAAGGAACAGTTATGAAGATTTATTTAATACAAATATGTGTTTTACCCTGTGTAGACTGTATAGTTGTGCCAGTAGGGATGCTGGAACTGGTAGATGGAAGAGCTGCTGCCTCTTCTCCAAGAGCAGGATTTCTCGACACAGTGCTGGTGATGTCCTTTAAAAACTTGATGTTTTTACCACATAGACTACAAAAGGCAGGACTGTCTGCCAAGAGGTGTCCACAGAAGGGACAGTACATCTGTAAAAATGACCCCATAAAATGTTTTACAAAATTAAGATTCACTACAACCCACAGAAAATACAAGTATTTCACATCTTACATTAAGACTCCTGAATGCACAGACATATATGCGCAACTACCAGAAACATTACACTTAGATTTTTATAGCCTCTCTTGCAAATACTTGTTTGACTATGAGAATGTTTTTCAATCAATTACTCAGAGGAAAATATTAAAATAAGATTACATATTTTATCTTAACTTTCATTATATATATGTATATGAACTACATTGCATGCTACTTTGATTTTTAGCAAAGGACAGAAATCGCTAAAACATTACGTTTTCATACTTTTATCCACTTTTTTAAACCAGTTCTCTCTGAGCAAAGCATAAACCAAGCGTTCATAGTAATAAAACAAAATCAAACTAACAACAGTTTGCACATTACCTTTATTATGAGGCGTGGTTGGTCTATCCTTGCCGGTGTTTTCCGCCGGTATCCTACTCCGTGTGTTACCAACAAACTTGCCGTTTATTTTGCAAATCGAGCTCAACACTGCCCCTAGCGTCCTGGAGCACTTCCGTTGTGCTTTGTATTTTGCATGTGTTTTGGATTTTGCATGTGTTTTGTATTTTGCATGTGTTTTGTATTTTGTACGCGTTTTGTATTTTGCATGCGTTTTGTATTTTGCATGCGTTTTGTATTTTGCATGCGTTTTGTATTTTGCATGTGTTTTGTATTTTGCATGTGTTTTGTATTTTGCATGTGTTTTGTATTTTGCAAGTGTTTTCGAGTTTGTACGTGCTTTGTCTCTAGGGGCCACCGTAGAAATCTGAGTATAAAAAACAACAAGACGGAACAATTGAGCGACATAAAGTATTATGCGCTTTGTGCAGGAAAGAATTTTGTTTTCACCAAAGGACTTCCAGCTCAAAATATCACATTAACGCGAAGCATACGTTAGTCGGGGACGCTGCTAGCACTTTGTCGCCCAGCTTGCAACAAACCACTCACGAAGCATCAGGACTCAGTGAACCTACCTTGGACAAATTGACTGACACAATTGCCAAGTTGATTGCAACAAATTGCAGACCTATTAATATCGTCGAGGACACGGGCTTTACAAAGGTTTTGCAAGTTGCATTGTACAAGGCTCCAACAGGAAGCACAATAATGTCAAAGATTCATGGGCTCTATGAAACTGAAAAGAGGGTTTAGCTGTAGCCAAACATGTCGCCCTGACAGGTGACTACTGGACTTCTGTGAGTAACAGTAACTATCTTGGTGTTACTGCATATCTACTTACTGCTGCATAGGAATTAAAGTCGTTTGCATTGAGAATAATGAAGACAGAGGAGCGTCACTTCGCAGAGGCATGTGCTGAACATTTCTTAACAGTGGAACATGATGGGAAATTGAAGAAAAAAAATCACAACTGTAGATTGTTCTCAGTTGCAGGCAACATTGTAAATAAGAAGCGGTCAGCTCTCCTCTCGGACAATGTCAACATGTTAGTTTGTCTTAGTAACAGGGCCACATTGATGTAGATAAATGTTTACAGAGTTATTTGTTAACATGAATGTTCAAAATGTTCAATAAGCATGCTAAGTGCATATGTATTCCCTTTTTTCTTGAGTCTGTTTGAAATGCGATTAATACCGACTAAAAATGTCAGGATTAATGGAACAGACTCGGGCGCAGACTGAGAAACAGAAACGGTGTGGTTAATAACTGAGCTTTATTAACCACACCGGGTGCTCTATATACACGTGGGGGAAAAGGGTCCACAGGGTAGGGAAACACAAGGTCCTCACACATGCTCCACTCTTCACGCTCCTCACACACACAACTCCACGCTGAGAAGCTCCACTCGCACTCAGGGGTCCAGGGTCACAGCTCCGGGAAATCTACACACAAACACGAAAGTTACTCGTAGGTACACACAAGAAAGTATTGCTTTCTACAGAGCCAGTCAATACTAGAGTTACTCAATATTCCAGCGACAAGTAGCTCAGCGCCCCTGCCTTATGAAGAGTCAGCAAACAGTTGTGAGGAATCACCGGTAATCAGCTGCAGGTGTGTGGGCCAAGGGCGGGAGCTCAATTTGGGCTCCGCCCAAACAGAGTGACAGGAGCGAGAGAGCAGGAGAGAAGAGAGAGAGAGACAAAAATAAAACAAAAATACTTGCGGCCGCGCTGGGCTGGCCGGGCAGGCACAAGGACCATGACAAAAAATGAATGATATTTAATCGTGAATAATCAAAATTAATCCACAGCAATCCTGTGATTAATCTAATTACAAATTTTAATCGTTTGACAGCACTAGTTTGAAATAAATAAAACTACATGCTTGGTTAAATGTCTGAAAGAGGATTTTCAGGAAAAACAAACAAACAAACAATAAAATCACTGCTGGTGCTGATGAGTAAAATATTAATCAACCATAGACAACATGTTTGCTAATAAGAAGAAAGTAAAAAAAAAAAACAACAACCAAATTTTTTTACGATAAAGCTTTGTCACTGTAACTTTTCCCCCATAAGAAAAGGTTGACTTTATAATGAAATCTCAGTCTGACTTGATATCACAGGTTTTTGTCTGCAGGGTAAAAAAAGATTCAATTAGCAAAGAGAATAAATAAAGTTTTACTGACTTTTAATTAATCACTCATTATCTTTCTCTGATAATTATAGTAACTCAACATTTCTTAATAACTCCTGACAAATTATTTATTTAGACCCAGAGTTTATGGAAATACAAGAAAAAGATGTTTTATTTGTCTATTTAAAAATATTTGCAGATGAACTTGGCTCAGTCTTAATGTTCTTTTTTACTTGTTAAGTCATTCCTAACATTTAATGATTTACATTTAAAAATGTGAGAAAGTGGAAATTAAATGTTTAAAAAACGTTTTTCCGTAAATGAAAATCCGAATTTTTTGTCCATATTGTGAGTAAAAATAATATACGAATAAAACACCAATATTATAAAGTTGGAGTGCTGCTTTTACCACGAAGAAGGTGATAAAGGTTTGGTCTGAGGAATGCAGTGAAAGCCTGAGAGACTGTTTTGAATGCACAGATTGGCCGGAACTCTGCAAGCCTCACGGCGAGGACATTGACGAGCGTCTATATCTCTGAGGACCTCACCTGGACACTGAACACCACACAACTGGTCAAGAAGGCTCAGCAGCGGCTGTATTTCTTGAGGAGGCTGAAGAAATTTGGTATGTCAGCCAAGATCCTCAGCAGCTTCTACAGCTGCATTGTGGAGAGCTCACTGACCAGCTGCGTCATTGCATGGTACGGCAGCACTACTGCCATGGACCGCAAACACCTGCAGAGAGTGATAACAACTGTTACGCCGGTAGGCGCGGTGAGGGAAACATTAGACTTCACACTGTCTTAACTGAAGTAATTGCTTTATTATCTCATGCCAATATCATGCACATACAGACAGCAACTTCTCAAAATGGCCCCCAATCCATTTCCTGCTCCCTTTAAATACTCTAAAGACCACGCCTTCTCAATTCAGACTGGCCTTTAAAAGAGCTGCAATTGAGGCAGGCCACCTTTTTACTGGGAAAACAAGATGGCCACCACAGAGGTAACCTGCAAAACACTTTGTTACATGAATGCTTCCGAACAACTGTGGAGAAGATCATCAGAGCTCCGCTGCCCTCTCTGCAGAGCTTATACCATCGCAGAGTCCAGAGGAGAGCTGCCTCCATCCTCAAAGACCCCACACAGCCCTGACATGGACTGTTCACACTTCTGCCCTCGGGGTGGAGGTTCAGAAGTGTGAAATCCAGAATATCCAGACTCAACAACTCCTTCTTCCCCACTGCCATCAGACTCTTGAACAACTGACCCATTTTTGAACAGTAATGATATTTTTTTTTTCCACATCAGGTCATCTTACATATTAAACCAGCATATTAAGCTATAGCTCTTTTGCACACATCTCTGTTTCAAATCTCCATATTTTGTCTCCTTTTCTGTCTTCATTCATTTATTTGTAATATTTGTATTTCATCTGTTGTATTTCTATTGTATATATTAATCAGCATCTGTGGGTGGACAGAAAAGAAAGAATTTCATTGCACAGAGAAATACCTTTTTTTTTCTTTGGACACATGAAAATAAACACTTTGAATCTTGAATTAAAGATTACTGTATTACTGTAAACTGATGACATCCTGTAAGTAGTTAGAGCTATCCAGGATCAGATTCTGGTCTAACGCATGTTTAAGGTATTACTGCCTTGAAGTTGTCAATCACATCCAGTATTTTAATCAAAAAGAATTAAAAAGAGAAAAAAAAACTGTAGAGCTCTTAAAAATGCATTAAATGAATCCATGACCAGACAACAAATACTTTATTTATCCCAGAAGTTGTGACATCACAGTGTTACAGCAGCCAATGAAACAAAAAATACAAAAAAAATGAAGTGTTCATTCAATCGAAACCTGCAGAAACACAGCGTGCCATTCCTCAGCAGTTATAAAGACACTCAGAGCAGAGCCAGAGCCCAGAGCTCAGTGTCAGATCCACAGCTGGTCTCAGGAGCACTGATAGATGTGGCCAAACACCTGGGCAACCTGTCCTTTAGAGTGTGGGAGAAGATGAAGGAGAAGGTCCACTTCAGTCCTGTCATTCTGGACCCAAACACTGCAAACATCTATCTCTATCTGTCTGATGATCTGACCAGTGTGAGATTTGGAGACACAAATCAGCAGCTTCCTGATAATCCAGAGAGAAACACTAATTATGTCACTGTTTTTGGCTCTGAGGGCTTCAGCTCAGGGAAACACAGCTGGGAGGTGGAGGTGGGAGACCATCCTTACTGGCTTGTGGGTTTAGTTAAAGAGACAGTTGACAGGAACGGAGAGCTTTTTACTTCACCAAAATATGGAATCTGGTGTTTATGGCATAAAAGTGGAGAATACACTAATTGTGATGGTAAGACTGTGACAGTCAAGAAGAGTCTCCAGAGGATCAGAGTCCAGCTGGACTATGACAGGGGGGAGGTGTCCTTCTATGACCCTGAAGACATGACTCACATCTACACTCACAGAGACACTTTCACTGAGAAACTCTTCCCATATTTTAGTATTGGAAAGGCAGGAGATGCCAAAACCTCTGATATCAAAATCTGTCAGACTGAGATTTGATTGTAAAGTGATTCTTTATTTCTATAATCACACTGTTTAACTTCATTATCAGGTTTTATTTCATTTTGTTGATCTAGTGGAACTATTAACAATTCAATGAAACCAAAGCAACTTTTTCATGTGAAAATCTTGTGACCCACTCGAGTTTCTTTAAGAAACTTTTACATTTTTTTCTTGTTTCTTTTAAATTAATATTTTCAGAATATTTCTCGTGTTGTTCATGTAAATATTTTTGATAGTTTTAAAATCTGAATGATGATGATTTCTTTGCTTTTCAAAGTTGTTGAGTGTGAACAGCAAACTGTGACACTTCTTAAAAGGATTAATGATTAAACATCAGCAAGAGTCAACTTTACAACTACAAGATTTAAATTTCCTGATTATCAGCATCTTGTTTTCAGTTAAATAACATTTGAAAGTAACACGTCTTCTTTAAAGTTTCCCAAATTCAAAGAAATGACTTCTAAGTTCTGACGCTGTCTCATCAGTGTAACTACACTTTATTGATTTAATTAAAAATGTTATTTCTTGTGTTGTTTTTAACCTTAATTAGAAGCTGACATCTCTCACAGTTTGAAAGATTTCTGGATCTTCTCATGTTTCATAATTAGGTTTTAATTTGATTTTCAAACTTCACTCTCAGTCTCAGTGTTTCAATCAATCACCTACCTTTGATTTGTACTTCAATCTTATTCTTTAACTGCTCTCTTTGATTATAATAATAATCATATAAAAATTAAATAATTTTGAGTAAATTACAACTGAATTATACATAATGAAAAGTTTATTTATTCAAATAATTAATCATTAAGGAAAACATGCTTATTATAAACTAAATAAATACAAGTGAAGTTTATTTATTTATTTCACACATGGTACAGCAATAATAAATTTTCCATACACAATCTTCCTTTCAATTAAAGTAACACTGTTTCCATGCATGAAAAGGAGCAGGAAGAAGAATAAATTCTTATGACACCTGCCCCCTAGTAAAAAAAGTAAAAAGTAGAAAGTAAATTTCATTCGACCAGATTCCATTAGTATTACTGTAAACTGACTACATCCTGTAAGTAGTTTGAGTTCTGGGACACAGGATCTCTGAATGTCTCTGAACACTTTACAGTTCAGGAAAGTTTCTACACTCAACAAATGTAACGTCTTTGCAGCTTGTACGTTACAGTTCTTCAAGAAAGCAAAGTTCTTTTAGAGAGCTCACCTTTTGTAATGGTGTCCTTAATTAATAATCACCAAACACAATATCTGCTTTTACTACCTGGGCTGTGGCCTCAAACCTGCATAAGAGTTTAGACCTCTAGACTTCCAAGTTACAAGTTTGTCATGAACTGAAATGTGATGAACTGACCAGTGTGGGAAATACCAATAAATATGTAAAAGAATCACAGTAGAGACTGAGAAACCAGAAATTCTAATAATCAAACAAACAAACAAACAAACAAACAAACAAACAAACAAACAAACAAACAAACAAACTGATATAACTTAATATGACATGTAATGGCGTCTCAGCTCAGTTTAGCAGTGTCAGAATTTATTTTGGATCACAGTCACGCGATAAACTGAAAGACGAATGTATTATTTGTTTCCACCAGAGGACACTGTTGGTGTCATTCAGATGGTGTTCCAGTTTGTGCATCATACAAAAACATAAAAGCCAAAATGTAAAAAAAAACTAGGAATTATAATGAATTAAATTGATATAAACATGTTGATATAACTTAATATGACATGATAGAAAATTAATGGTAATTGTGTGTTTCTGCTGCATTTGAATGTTCAGTGGTGGATGATGAATACAATTAAATCACAAAGATATTATTACAAAATTATTATTTGTTTCAGTGTTAGTGTTTTACTGTGCCTTTGTAGTCGTGTTTGTGAAATGTTCATCTTCTGTGGTTCCCAAGTGAAGGGTCAGGATTTTCTACTGAATGAAAATGGAATAGAAATACTTGAAACTGACAACATAGAAACATTTACTGTCACATGTCATAAATAAGATTCTGGTGATTATAAAAAATAATCACAAGCCCATATTTAATTTCTTTTCCATATAATAAGAAATTGAAATCATCAGACTTGGATACTGGTTGAAATCATATCTAAATATATTTTACTGTCATCTGACAACCTTTAATAAGGTATGATGTTTAAAGTACTACTGCTTTTGAAGTTGCCAGTCAGAGTCCCCTTTTTATGAAAAAGGCTTAAAAAGAGAAAAATAGTGAAGAACTCTCATAAGTGCATTAAATGAGTCCACGAATAGACAACAAATTACTGTGTTACAGCAGCCAATGAAACAGAAAATACAAAAAATCTGAAAAGCTCAATCAAAATCTAATATGACACAATAAGGAGCTTGCATCTAAACTGAGTACAGGGATTGTGGTGTGAGGTATAGATTTTTCGGTATCGTTCTTTATGCCAGTGATGCTGAAAATGTTGTTGAAGGAAGTGTTAATATGACATGACAGAACATCAATGATAGTTGTGGGTTTCTGCTGCATTTGAATGTTCAGTAATGGATGATGAAGACAGTAAAACAACAAATATATTATTCAAAAAGTATTTGTTTCAGTGTTTGTGTGCCACTGTGCCTTTGTTGGTCATGTTTGTAAAATATTCACCTTCAGTAGGTTCCGAAGTGAAGGGTCAGGACTTTCTACTGAATGAAAATGGAATAGAGATACTTGAAACTGACAACACAGAAGAATTTACTGTCACATGTCATAAATAAGATTATGTTTAAAAAATAAATAAAAATCAGGTTACACAAGGCCATACTTTTTTATTTCCATGCAATACAAAATTAAAATAATCTGATTTTCTACTGAATTATATCACATTTAAACATATTGTACTGTCATCTGACAGTTGCTGTGGAAATTTTAAATAAACTGCAAACACTTGATGAGTATCTATACCTTCAGCCCCATCCTTGAAACCTCCCCTCATCTCTGGAGGTAAAGAGGAGTCTCACTAACTTGCAGTGCCCCACTGTGTGTGTAAAACATAAAACACATGTGACATAAAAGTAATATTAATATTACTAATGTGATATTGTTAGTACACGTGATCAATAAATAAAATAGAGAAATTTCCATGACACAATGAGTCCATCAGCCAATGGAACAGAAAATACAAAGAAGTGATAAGCTCACTGGACCAACAGTTAATATGACACAATAAGGAGCTTACATCTTAACTGGGTACAGGGTGTGAGTGTGAGGTGTAGATTTTCTGTATCTTTGTGTCATTGAAGCTGAAACTGTTGTTGAAGGAAGTGTTTATCTGCAGGTCCAGTAAGAGGTGCAGAGGATGGTCTGGGTCCATTATCTATAGCAGTTTACCACAGCAGCAGTCATTAGGATGGAGGAATCCAATCAGGTTGTCGATTCAAACAGGATTCAAACAGCAATTATGAATTCTCTCATCAAGGCAACTGCACCACTCCCTGTGCAAAAAATAAAAATAAAAAAAATAAAAAATGAGCGCATGATTACTGTGTTGATTACTGTCTAAACCGACAAAGTATGTTTTAGACCCCATTTTCTACAAAACTGCTCAAAGAAGTCCCGCCATTTATTAATGCTTCAATATTAAATATGATCAACCTATCTCTAATAATCGGCTATGTACCACAGGCCTTCAAGTTGGCTGTAGTTAAACCTTTACTTTAAAAGCCATCTCTAGACCCAGCTGTCTTAGCTAATTACAGGCCAATCTCCAACCTTCCTTTCATATCAAATATCCTTGAAAGAGTAGTTGTCAAACAGCTAACAGATCATCTGCAGAGGAATGGCTTATTTGAAGAGTTTCAGTCAGGTTTCAGAGCCCATCACAGCACAGAAACAGCTTTATTGAAGGTTACAAATCATCTTCTTATGGCCTCTGACAGTGGACTCGTCACTGTGCTTGTCCTGCTAGACCTTAGTGCAGCGTTGGATACTGTCGACCATAATATCCTATTAGAGCAATTAGAGCATGCTGTAGGTATTACAGGTACTGCGCAGCAGTTGTTTGTATCATATCTATCTAATAGACTCCAATTTGTACATGTAAATGGAGAGTCCTCTTCACCCACTAAGGTCAATTATGGTGTTCCACAGGGTTCAGTGCTAGGACCAATTCTATTTACATTATACATGCTTCCCCTAGGCAGCATCATTAGAAGACATAGCATAAATTTTCACTGCTATGCAGATGACACGCAGCTCTATCTATCCATGAAGCCAGGTAACACACACCAATTAGTTAAACTGCAGGAATGTCTTAAAGACATAAAGACCTGGATGGCCGCTAACCTTCTGCTTCTTAATTCAGATAAAACTGAGGTTATTGTACTCGGCCCTGAAACTCTTAGAAATATGGTATCTAACCAGATTCTTACTCTGGATGGCATTACCTTGGCCTCCATTAATGCTGTGAGGAACCTTGGAGTCATTTTTGGCCAAGACATGTCCCTCAATGCACATATTAAACAAATATGTAAGACTGCTTTCTTCCACTTGCGCAACATCTCTAAAGTTAGAAATATCCTGTCTCAGAGTGATGCTGAAAAACTAGTTCATGCATTTATTACTTCCAGGCTGGACTACTGTAATTCATTATTATCAGGATGTCCTAAAAACTCCCTGAAAAGTCTTCAGCTAATCCAAAATGCTGCAGCAAGAGTCCTGACAGGGACTAGAAAGAGAGAGCATATTTCTCCTGTTTTGGCTTCCCTTCCTTGGCTTCCTGTTAAATCCAGAATTGAATTCAAAATCCTGCTCCTCACATACAAGGTCTTAAATAGTCAGGCCCCATCTTATCTTAATGACCTTGTAGTACCATATCACCCTATTAGAGCACTTCGCTCTTGCACTGCAGGCCTACTTGTTGTTCCTAGAGTATTTAAAAGTAGAATGGGAGGGAGAGCCTTCAGTTTTCAGGCCCCTCTTCTGTGGAAACAGCTTCCAGTTTGGATTGAGGAGACAGACACTATCTCTACTTTTAAGACTAGGCTTCAAACTTTCCTTTTTGCTAAAGCATATAGTTAGGGCTGGACCAGGTGACCCTGAATCCTCCCTTAGTTATGCTGCAATAGACGTGGGCTGCCGGGGATTCCCATGATGCATTGAGTTTTTCCTTTCCAGTCACCTTTCTCACTCATTATGTGTTAATAGACCTCTCTGCATTGAATCATATCTGTTATTAATCTCTGTCTCTCTTCCACAGCATGTCTTTATCCTGTCTTCCTTCTCTCACCCCAACCGGTCACAGCAGATGGCCGCCCCTCCCTGAGCCTGGTTCTGCTGGAGGTTTCTTCCTGTTAAAAGGGAGTTTTTTCTTCCCACTGTCACCGAGTGCTTGCTCATAGGGGGTCATGTGATTGTTGGGTTTTTCTCTGTATCTACTGTACAATATAAAGCGCCTTGAGGCAACTTTTGTTGTGATTTGGCGCTATATAAATAAAATTGAATTGAATTGAATTGAATTGAATAGTTTGTGTCTTTTGGAAATGTATTACACAGGAAGTAGAAGCAGGATCAAGGATGAGTTAACAGCAAATGGCAGTGACAGCTCTCTGCAGACTGTAGTTTATATGACTCAGTTTAAAGTTTGCCTGTTGTAATTATGAAATTAATTATCAAAATATAGCTGCCAAGCTAACAAAATCAAATCAGAAGCATCATGCACCACTTCATGTACTGACAAATTCTGCAAATAGAAATGCAGGATGTTGCTCATTTCTTAATCGGGTTTATGAGAACGTGTGAATGAACTCATGAAGAACCTTAATGTAACAGTGACCTGTGTCTAAATGAATAACATGACTTTATACATTGAGCAAACCTGAACTTTTACATAAGGCAGGATTGAAAGTGGTTTTGGAGAGCTCATTTACAAATTATGATGTTATAGTGATGATTCCCACCATTGCAGCTGCAGTCTCCTCCTCTCTGAAGCTTCTGCCTCCTGCTCTCCACTCTCTTGTTAAAAGACAATAAAAAGACATATATGACAAAAATAGTGAGCCAGAAACCAACAGATTACCCACATGATCGCCTCAGACTCCTCAGTGTTTGAATACAGAGTGTGTCTGACCACCTAAAAAGCAGGTGTCCATTTAATAAACTTTTACTATTAAAAGAATAGTAAAAGTACATTTAATAGTACAAAATACTCATCCTCTCTGTGCTTTCATTGCCGGTGAAGTCCAGCTTATCATGTTATTTTTTAATATTAAAAATATACAGAGTCTGCATTTAGTGAGTATTAACAAAGGTTCCTGACCACAACCTTCTTTGATGCAAAGATATGGCAAAAAGCTAAATGTTGGACAATCAATGGATTAAAAAAACAAAACAAATTCTCCAAAATTGTGTTTTTCAGCACAGATCTGTCAAAATAAACACGTCTCAGCTCAGTTCAACAGTGTAGAAATTTAGATTAATTTTCATTCACTATAGTCAAGAGGCAGCAGGGTGGAATGGTGGTTAGCAGTGTTACCTCACAGCAGGAAGGCCCTGAGTTTGTCTCCACCACCTGGGCTGGGCCTTTCTGTGTGGACTTTTCATGTTTGTGTGGGTTCTCTCCGGCCTTTTTTCCACCTCCACTTGATATCTACAATATGTTATTTGTCTTCACCAGATGGTGCTGCTAGGCTGTCGTTCAGATACGCATATTATTTGTGTGAGTAGTTGTCCTCAAAACAAAAACAAAAAAGGAAAACAAGTAAAACATTTTGACTTCTCATGTTTTACTTTATCTTAATATAGCATAAAAATGAGACCAAGAATGTGAAGTGTTTGGTATCTTACTTATTGAGGAACAATGCAATCAGTAGAGGTGGGCAGATCGATACAAGTATTGATAGTATTGATACCAACTCTGGTATTGCTATGGGATCAAGTCTACCATGATAGGATTGATGCTTGTTTCTATCCCCACATATTTGTATTAAATTCATACATTTTTTGGAGAATATCTCAGACAATTATACCTCAAACATGCAGTCTGAGGTATAATTGTTACATGCCATGACAAGTGGCACTGTTATTCCTCTGTTTCTGTTGTCTTTCAAGTGTAAAGCCTGCACTGTAAAAACTCATCTATAGAATTTACCCAATAAATCTGAGGTAACAATTTGCATAGCCTTTTTTGTGGTTGATTTAGTTCAATATATTGTGTATAAAATAGCTTCAATATAAAGCTATGAAATACTTAATTAAATTGGGTAAAATTTACCCCATATTTATGTATACATTCAACAGCTACTTACTCATTGAAATTAGGTAAAATTATCTCTTGTTTGCTAGTTGGTAATACCTGATAATTACTAATAAAATTTAATTATTATCAGTTGATAAACATTACCTATTCATATAAGGTAAAATGTACCCCCCCCAAAAAGATATTCAAATGGTTCATTATCTCAATGTTTTTATTCCATAAAAACACAGAATAAAGTACAACACAACAGCTAATGCAGACAACACTTTCCAAGGCGACTTAGTCCATTTTAAAAGCCAAAAGCACAGAAACTCTACAAGGTTGTTTCTGTGCATGTACGTTATCAAACATATGTATAGATAGAACAGAACACTAACACCAACATTCAATAGTTTCTGTGCTTGCTGTCAGAAGAAAAATTAGAGCTCCATCAAGCTATGTCTGGACAAAAGATCCTCTGGGAACAAGAGGGGAAATGTGTGTGCATTGCATAAGCTTATTTTTGAGGCCGTGGACCTTGTTCAGTAGTTTCGCCCCGTCAAGTTCCAAAAACAGTTTTTGAAAAGTGTCAAATGTGCTCTTCAGCTCCTTCGGATATTCGAGGTTGAGGGCATATATCAGTCCCATCAGTAGTACACATGCCTTTGTTCGGCTTCCACATCCCTCCATCACTTGGTTTCCCTCAATCACAAAGAACACATCTGATGGATCCTCCTCAGCCATGATGTTGTGGATCACGATCACCTTCCTCATATTGTCTGTGTAATCCTCACATTCCTATGTGTTAAAAAGAAAGAAACAAAAAGCATACACATGTTTTATTATGTGTGCCTATGGAAAGAGGCACACATATTACTATTCGTCGGATTTATTATTATGTGTGCCTATGCCAAGAGGCACACATATTACTATTCCTCGGATTTATTATGTGTGCCTATGACAAGAGGCACACATATTACTATTCCTCGGATTTATTATTATTATTATTATGTGTGCCTATGCCAAGAGGCACACATATTACTATTCCTCGGATTTATTATTATTATTATGTGTGCCTATGACAAGAGGCACACATATTACTATTCCTCGGATTTATTATTATTATTATTATTATTATGTGTGCCTATGACAAGAGGCACACATATTACTATTCGTCGGATTTATTATTATTATTATGTGTGCCTATGCCAAGAGGCACACATATTACTATTCCTCGGATTTATTATTATTATGTGTGCCTATGCCAAGAGGCACACATATTACTATTCGTCGGATTTATTATTCTTATTATTATTATTCTCCATCTTCCGCCTAAATTTCGGCACGTATCACGCCCCGCAGTTTTGAGACAAGCTTCATATATGTTACCTCATTTTGTGCGGCCGGATCTGGAATGGTGTGCTATGACTTTTGGTGTTTATGAATTTTATAGTTTTTTAAATATTAATATTTTAGTGAAAATTTTCCCGCGCTCCTCTGCCAAACAGTTTTGACATTAGGATTACATATGTTAGATCATTTTGTGCGGCTGGAGCTGGACTATTATGTTGTGACTTTTGGTGTTTATGACTTTTATAGTTTTTTTAATATTAATATTTTAGTACAAATTTAGGCCAATTCATCTTTTGGCGCCAAATAAACAGACTTCATTTGTGGTGTCTTGGCTCTCTCTAGTGGTATACCGGGAGTAGTACAGCCGAAAAGATTTATCCTTGTGTTGAAAACTCCATATCCCACAATTCATAGCACGCCTCTACAGAGTGAACAATGGCGGCCACCACTTCGTTTTATATGTCTTTTATTCATGTTTCTAGGTCACAAAATAAACTTTTAAGATATTTTCAGGCGAGAATGTAGGTGTGTAAACTTCAAATATCTGCTTGTTTTATCAAGACATCCCATATTTAGCGACAGTGCTCTGACGACGTCGGTCCTGCCTGACAGCTAGCCGGCTACCTAGCTAGCTGCCGCACTTGGCTGCAAATGGATAGCGAGGGGACTCTCTCTGTCGTTTCACCTCCCCGGTCTCTCGCAAATGCTCGCACAGAATCGGAGTTACAGCTGGATGTGGAAAAAATAACTGAGTTGTTTGGTGGTGCTATAACGCGGAGCTACAACAGTGGGCAGCTATCCACCGGTGTATGACAGAAAGGACATGCCGCGACCGCCGATCGACCGGTGTTTGCTAACGCGGAGGTCAATCGTGGATCAGGGAAAGCGAAGGCAGGAGCGTGAGGTGAACTGAATTTCAGGTAAGAAGTTATGACCTGCACTCTATTTGGGTCAGATATAAACCGAGTTTAGGTGTAGTTTATTTAGCAGCAGTTCTCTTATGTGTTGCTGATAGCCGGCTAGCTAGCTAGCGCCGCTAGCATAGTTAGCTAGCACCGCTAGCGACCCTTCGTGAAAAAGCACCCAGGCTTGGCTTATATTGAGGCGGGTGAAACTCGTGTCAGCACCCGGTCGCTCGCCGACAGTATGTGTTTTAGCTGGACTTATTTTTCGTTTATATGGACTGATGATTTATTTATTTATTCATTTTAGTAACGGTATAAACAGTGAAAGGTGGTGGATTGGCCAGATGTAAACTTCAAATATCTGCTCGTGTTACCAAGACATCCCATATTAGCTCTGATGTTTTCGGTGCCTGCAAAGAGCTAGACAGGTAGCTAGCTAACCCGAGCTGGCTGTCTTTTTGACTCAGGGTCATAGCTGGACTTATTTTTCGTTTTTATGAGCCGATGAGGGGTTTTTTTTAGTAACGGTACAAACAGTGAAAGGCGGTGGATTGTCCAGATGCTGGTCGATGTGGAAAAAATAACTGAGTTGTTTGGTAGTCGCTGACGCGGAGCTACAACCGAGGGCAGCTATCCACCGGTGTGTGTCAGAAAGAACATGTGGGGAACGAGGCGGCGAGGCGACCGCCGATCGACCGGTGGTAGATCGTGGATCAGGGAAACCGAAGGCAGGAGAAGCAGGCGGCTGCCGGTCGGAGCGTGAGGTGAACTGAATTTCAGGTAAGAAGTTATGACCTGCACTCTATTTGGGTCAGATATAAACCGAGTTTAGGTGTAGTTTATTTTTGTTGTGCTGACTTTTTACAATCAGTTATAATAACTCGTACTGCGTGGTAGCTAGCACGATGGAGTTTATGACAGCCTCCCCTGTCATTCTCTCGCCTGTTCAAACTTCAGTCATGAAACTGATCAATGATCGGCTTTTCTCTCTTGTTTGTTTATCGCGCTAAACAACAGCAGCACGTTTAAGCTTGATCAGCTATTGTTAGAATTCATTTGATTTTAATTTCTAGTATCAGCTGATGTTTGCTGGAGCCACAGCTGTAGAAGCGGCTGGTCGAAACCAGGAGATGACCTTACTGAATCATCAGAGCTGAACTGGTGATGGAGAAACAGGTTTACCTTTTTTTTAGGTGACATGAATGAGTTGAAGGGAAGTTATGAACTGTTTCTGAGAGAAATAAACACCAAGCTCCTTTTTTTATTTAGCTGACAGCTGGTAACTGTGCAGGGGCGGATCTAGCAAAGCTTTTGCCAGGGGGCCAGGTAGGCCATTAACAGAGAAAGGTGGACACAAAGAGATACTTTTCTTTCTTACTCTCATATAAAATATTTAGCTTTTATTAAATAGTTATCTGAATCTTACAACCAAAGTTTGTATAATAATACACAAGATTGGCTGTAGACCATTGCTCATCATTCAGAACACTGTGTAAAAATAACAAAAGACAAAAAGTGAATGCGAAAGTGCATAAATATTTATTTTACGTGTTTGATGTGTGTGGCGGGGCGTGGTCTGCAGTGCCGCTGCAGGGGAGGTGGACCCACCTGAGCGGCATCTGCAATCACGCCTCTCGGGCGTTGTCTGTGCTCTCTCGGCTGTTTTTTGGGTGTGTGTAAGTTGAAAAGCTACAGCCGGTTGTGTGGGTACACCAACCATGTGTGAAAAGTGGTCCATAACGTAATGCTTCAAAGCGTGTTCATGCAAACATTGTCGGGTCTGCCGTGCTACAATGGGGACTTCTGCTCATGAACCTCTGTGCACAGCGTCTGCAAATCGGGGCTGTACAAAGCAACTTCATCTTTACACAAAACTGTAAGCTGTCATCTGTGAAGTGTGAGCGGTGTTTGTTTTACCATAGTTCATGGTGGAGAATGGCTGCTCTTCTGAGTTTTGCCCTAAGCAGCCGTAAGAATGGCAAACTACACAGATTAGCAGTGGCATAGGCACACATAAAATTTCTTCTGAAATTTTCGCTTTCTAGTTATTATTATTATTATTATTATTATTCTCCAGTTTCCGCCTGAAATTTTGCAGCGAATCTCGCCCCGCAGTTTTGAGACAAGCTTCATATATGTTACCTCATTTTGTGCGGCCGGATCTGGAATGGTGTGCTATGACTTTTGGTGTTTATGAATTTTATAGTTTTTTAAATATTAATATTTTAGTGAAAATTTTCCCGCGCTCCTCTGCCGAACAGTTTTGACATTAGGGTTACATATGTTGGATCATTTTGTGCGGCTGGAGCTGGACTATTATGTCATGACTTTTGGTGTTCATAACTTTTATAGTTTTTTAAATATTAATATTTTAGTGCAAATTTAGGCCAATTCATCTTTTGGCGCCAAATAAACAGACTTCATTTGTGGTGTGTTGGCGCCATCTTTTGGTCCCATTGAAACAAATTTCAAACTTCATTTGTGGTGTGTTGGTTCTCTCTAGTGGTATGCCGGGAGTGGTACAGCCTGTCTACCCTTATTTGGATACCGTAATGATGACAATATCAATGGCGCGCACAGCCTCGCTGCTTTCAGGAACCATTGGAGATTTTAAGGTTGCGCGAACCATTGAATAGTTACGGAAAACACAATGGCTTCTATGCTTGGTGGAAAACTCCATATCCCACAATTCATAGCATGCCTCTACCGAGTCAAACAATGGCGGACACCACTTCGTTTTATATGTCTTTTATTCGTGTTTCTAGGTCACAAAATACACTTTTAAGATATTTTCAGGCGAGAATGTAGGTGTGTAAACTTCAAATATCTGCTCGTTTTATCAAGACATCCCATATTAGCGACAATTCTCTTAAGTTTTGCTGATAGCCGGCTAGCTAGCTAGCTAGCTAGCGCCCCTTCGTGAAAAACCACCCAGGCTTGGCTGATAGTGAGGTGGCTAAAATTTGTTTAATCACCCGATCGCTCGGCAAGGGTCTGTGTCTTAGCTGGACTTATTTTTCGTTTATATGGGCCGATGATGCTGGTCGATGTGGAAAAAATAACTGAGTTGTTTGGTGGTGGAGCTACAACAGAGGGCAGCTATCCACCGGTGTGTGACAGAAAGGACATGCCGCCAACGAGACATACGAGGCCGGGCAGGCGATTGCTAACGCGGTGGTCAATCATGGATCAGGGAAAGCGAAGGCAGGAGCGTGAGGTGAACTGAATTTCAGGTAAGAAGTTATGACCTGCACTCTATTTGGGTCAGATATAAACCGAGTTTAGGTGTAGTTTATTTAGCAACAGTTCTCTTACGTGTTGCTGATAGCCGGCTGGCTAGCTAGCTAGCGCCGCTAGCTTAGCTAGCTAGCGCGGCTAGCGACCCTTCGTGAAAAACCACCCAGGCTTGGCTGATAGTGAGGTGGCTAAAATTTGTTTAATCGCCCGATCGCTCGGCAAGGGTCTGTGTCTTAGCTGGACTTATTTTTCGTTTATATGGGCCGATGATGCTGGTCGATGTGGAAAAAATAACTGAGTTGTTTGGTGGTGGAGCTACAACAGAGGGCAGCTATCCACCGGTGTGTGACAGAAAGGACATGCCGCGAACGAGACATACAAGGCGGTGAGGCTACCGCCGATCGACCGGTGTTTGCTAACGCGGAGGTCAATCGTGGATCAGGGAAAGCGAAGGCAGGAGCGTGAGGTGAACTGAATTTCAGGTAAGAAGTTATGACCTGCACTCTATTTGGGTCAGATATAAACCGAGTTTAGGTGTAGTTTATTTTCGTTGTGCTGACTTTTTCAATCACTTACAATAACTCGTACTGCGTGCTAGCTAGCACAACGGAGTTTGTATACAGCTGTGTGCGCACTAAGTTACCGATGTTACCGATGTTGAACTTTATGACAGCCTCCCCTGTCATTCTCTCGCCTGTTGAAACTTCAGTCATGAAACTGATCAATGATCGGCTTTACTCTCTTGTTTGTTTATCGCGCTAAACAACAGCAGCACGTTTAAGCTTGATCAGCTGTTGTTAGAATTCTTTTGATTTTAATTTCTAGTATCAGCTGATGTTTGCTGGAGCATGAAGATGAAATCAGGAGATGTCCTTACTGAATCATCAGAGCTGAACTGGTGATGGAGAAACAGGTTTACCCTTAGGTGACATGAATGAGTTGAAGGGAAGTTATGAACTGTTTCTGACAGACAAATATACACCAAGCTCCTTTTTTGTGTAGCTGACAGCTGGTAACTGTGCAGGGGCGGATCTAGCAAAGCTTTTGCCAGGGGCCAGGTAGGGCATTAACAGAGAAAGGTGGACACAAAGATATACTTTTCTTTCTTACTCTCATATAAAATATTTAGCTTTTATTAAATAGTTATCTGAATCTTACAACCAAAGTTTGTATAATAATACACAAGATTGGCTGTAGACCATTGTTCATCATTCAGAACACTGTGTAAAAATAACAAAAACAAAAAGTGAATGCAAAAGTGCATAAATATTTATTTTACGTGTTTGATGTGTGTGGCGGGGCGTGGTCTGCAGTGCCGCTGCAGGGGAGGTGGACCCACCTGAGCGGCACCTGCAATCACGCCTCTCGGGCGTAGTCTGTGCTCTCTCGGCTGTTTTTGGGTGTGTGTCGGGCTGTGAGTTGAAAAGCTACAGCCGGCTGTTTGGGTACACCAACCATGTGTGAAAAGTGGTCCATAACGTAATGCTTCAAAGCGTGTTCATGCAAACATTGTCGGATCTGCCGTGGTACAATGGGACTTCTGCTCATGAACCTGTGTGCACAGCGTCTGCAAATCGGCGCTGTACGAAGTAACTTCATCTTTACACAAAACTGTAAGCTGTTATCTGTGAAGCATGAGCGGTGTTTGTTTTTACCATAGTTCATGGTGGAGAATGGGTGCTCTTCTGAGTTTTGCTCTCTGTAGCTGTATGAATGGCAAACTACACTGAATAGCAGCGGCATAGGCACACATAAAATTTCTTCCGAAATTTTCGCTTTCTAGTTATTATGTGTGCCTATGACAAGAGGCACACATATTACTATTCGTCGGATTTATTATTATTATTATTATTATTATTATTATTCTCCAGTTTCCGCCTGAAATTTTGCAGCGAATCTCGCCCCGCAGTTTTGAGACAAGCTTCATATATGTTACCTCATTTTGTGCGGCCGGATCTGGAATGGTGTGCTATGACTTTTGGCCTTTATGAATTTTATAGTTTTTTAAATATTAATATTTTAGTGAAAATTTTCCCGCGCTCCTCTGCCGAACAGTTTTGACATTAGGGTTACATATGTTAGATCATTTTGTGCGGCTGGAGCTGGACTATTATGTCATGACTTTTGGTGTTCATGAGTTTTATAGTTTTTTAAATATTAATATTTTAGTGCAAATTTAGGCCAATTCATCTTTTGGCGCCAAATAAACAGACTTCATTTGTGGTGTGTTGGCTCTCTCTAGTGGTATGCCGGGAGTGGTACAGCCTGTCTACCCTTATTTGGATTACCGTAATGATGACAATTTCAACGGTGCGCACAGCGTCGCTGCTTTCAGGAGCCATTGGAATTTTTAAGGTTGCGCAAATCATTCAAAAGTTACGGTAATGCTTGGTGGAAAACTCAATATCCCACAATTCATAGCACGCCTCTACAGAGTGAACAATGGCGGCCACCACTTCGTTTTATATGTCTTTTATTCGTGTTTCTAGGTCACAAAATAAGCTTTTAAGATATTTTCAGGCGAGAATGTAGGTGTGTAAACTTCAAATATCTGCTTGTTTTATCAAGACATCCCATATTTAGCGACAGTGCTCTGACTACGTCGGTCCTGCCTGACAGCTAGCCGGCTACCTAGCTAGCTGCCGCACTTGGCTGCAAATGGATAGCGAGGGGACTCTCTGTCGTTTCACCTCCCCGGTCTCTCGCAAATGCTCGCATAGAATCGGAGTTACAGCTGGATGTGGAAAAAATAACTGAGTTGTTTGGTGGTGGAGCTACAACAGAGGGCAGCTACCCACTGGTGTGTGACAGAAAGGATATGCCGCCAACGAGACATATGAGGCCGGGCAGGCGATTGCTAACGCGGTGGTCAATCATGGATCAGGGAAAGCGAAGGCAGGAGCGTGAGGTGAACTGAATTTCAGGTAAGAAGTTATGAACTGCACTCTATTTGGGTCAGATATAAACCGAGTTTAGGTGTAGTTTATTTAGCAGCAGTTCTCTTATGTGTTGCTGATAGCCGGCTAGCTAGCTAGCGCCGCTAGCATAGTTAGCTCGCGCCGCTAGCAACCCTTCGTGAAAAAGCACCCAGGCTTGGCTTATATTGAGGCGGGTGAAACTCGTGTCAGCACCCGGTCGCTCTCTATTTGGGTCAGATATAAACCGAGTTTAGGTGTAGTTTATTTAGCAGCAGTTCTCTTATGTGTTGCTGATAGCCGGCTAGCTAGCTAGCGCCGCTAGCATAGTTAGCTCGCGCCGCTAGCAACCCTTCGTGAAAAAGCACCCAGGCTTGGCTTATATTGAGGCGGGTGAAACTCGTGTCAGCACCCGGTCGCTCTCTATTTGGGTCAGATATAAACCGAGTTTAGGTGTAATTTATTTTCGTTGACCTTTTACAATCATAATGCCACGGGAGTTTATATACAGCTGTGTGCGCACTAAGTTACTGACGTTGGACTTTATTTTATTCATTAGGGTTAGTTCATAGAGTTGCCGTGCCGTACAAACGGAATCGTCCCACATTCAGAGAAAACATTATGATTTATTCTGTCGTTACGAAGCCTCCCCTGTCATTCTCTCGCGTGTTGAAACGTCAATCATGAAACTGATCAATGATCGGCTGTTCGCTCTTATTTATCGCGCTAAACAACAGCAGCACGTTTAAGCTTGATCAGCTGTTGTTAGAATTCTTTTGATTTTAATTTCTAGTATCAGCTGATGTTTGCTGGAGCATGAAGATGAAATCAGGAGATGTCCTTACTGAATCATCAGAGCTGAACTGGTGATGGAGAAACAGGTTTACACTTTAGGTGACATGAATGAGTTGAAGGGAAGTTATGAGTTGTTTCTGAGAGACAAAGACCAAGCTCCTTTTTTGTGTAGCTGACAGCTGGTAACTGTGCAGGGGCGGATCTAGCAAAGCTTTTAGGGGGGGGGGGGGAGCTAGGGCATTAACAGAGAAAGGTGGACACAAAGATATACTTTTCTTTCTTACTCTCATATAAAATATTTAGCTTTTATTAAATAGTTATCTGAATCTCACAACCAAAGTTTGTATAATAATACACAGGATTGGCTGTAGACCATTGTTCATAATTCAGAACACTGTGTAAAAATAACAAAAAACAAAAAGTGAATGCATGTGTGAAAAGTGGTCTATAATGTAATGCTTCAAAGTGTGTTCATGCAAACATTGTCGGGTCTGCCGTGGTACAATGGGACTTCTGCTCATGAACCTGTGTGCACAGCGTCTGCAAATCGGCGCTGTACAAAGTAACTTCATCTTTACACAAAACTGTAAGCTGTCATCTGTGAAGCGTGAGCGGTGTTTGTTTTTACCATAGTTCATGGTGGAGAATGGCTGCTCTTCTGAGTTTTGCTCTCTGTAGCCGTATGAATGGCAAACTACAGTGATTAGCAGCGGCATAGGCACACATAAAATTTCTTCTGAAATTTTCGCTTTCTAGTTATTATTATTATTCTCCAGTTTCCGCCTGAAATTTTGCAGCGAATCTCGCCTCGCAGTTTTGAGACAAGCTTCATATATGTTACCTCATTTTGTGCGGCCGGATCTGGAATGGTGTGCTATGACTTTTGGTGTTTATGAATTTTATAGTTTTTTAAATATTAATATTTTAGTGAAAATTTTCCCGCGCTCCTCTGCCAAACAGTTTTGACATTAGGGTTACATATGTTAGATCATTTTGTGCGGCTGGAGCTGGACTATTATGTTATGACTTTTGGTGTTTATAACTTTTATAGTTTTTTAAATATTAATATTTTAGTGCAAATTTAGGCCAATTCATCTTTTGGCGCCAAATAAACAGACTTCATTTGTGGTGTGTTGGCTCTCTCTAGTGGTATGCCGGGAGTGGTACAGCCTGTGTACCCTTATTTGGATTACCGTAATGATGACAATTTCAACGGTGCGCACAGCGTCGCTGCTTTCAGGAGCCCTTGGAATTTTTAAGGTTGCGCAAATCATTCAAAAGTTACGGTAATGCTTGGTGGAAAACTCAATATCCCACAATTCATAGCACGCCTCTACAGAGTGAACAATGGCGGCCACCACTTCGTTTTATATGTCTTTTATTCGTGTTTCTAGGTCACAAAATAAGCTTTTAAGATATTTTCAGGCGAGAATGTAGGTGTGTAAACTTCAAATATCTGCTTGTTTTATCAAGACATCCCATATTTAGCGACAGTGCTCTGACTACGTCGGTCCTCCTGACAGCTAGCCGGCTACCTAGCTGGCTACCTAGCTAGCTGCCGCACTTGGCTGCAAATGGATAGCGAGGGGACTCTCTCTGTCGTTTCACCTCCCTGGTCTCTCGCAAATGCTCGCATAGAATCGGAGTTACAGCTGGATGTGGAAAAAATAACTGAGTTGTTTGGTGGTGGAGCTACAACAGAGGGCAGCTACCCACCGGTGTGTGACAGAAAGGACATGCCGCCAACGAGACATATGAGGCCGGGCAGGCGATTGCTAACGCGGTGGTCAATCATGGATCAGGGAAAGCGAAGGCAGGAGCGTGAGGTGAACTGAATTTCAGGTAAGAAGTTATGAACTGCACTCTATTTGGGTCAGATATAAACCGAGTTTAGGTGTAGTTTATTTAGCAGCAGTTCTCTTATGTGTTGCTGATAGCCGGCTAGCTAGCTAGCGCCGCTAGCATAGTTAGCTCGCGCCGCTAGCAACCCTTCGTGAAAAAGCACCCAGGCTTGGCTTATATTGAGGCGGGTGAAACTCGTGTCAGCACCCGGTCGCTCTCTATTTGGGTCAGATATAAACCGAGTTTAGGTGTAGTTTATTTAGCAGCAGTTCTCTTATGTGTTGCTGATAGCCGGCTAGCTAGCTAGCGCCGCTAGCATAGTTAGCTCGCGCCGCTAGCAACCCTTCGTGAAAAAGCACCCAGGCTTGGCTTATATTGAGGCGGGTGAAACTCGTGTCAGCACCCGGTCGCTCTCTATTTGGGTCAGATATAAACCGAGTTTAGGTGTAATTTATTTTCGTTGACCTTTTACAATCATAATGCCACGGGAGTTTATATACAGCTGTGTGCGCACTAAGTTACTGACGTTGGACTTTATTTTATTCATTAGGGTTAGTTCATAGAGTTGCCGTGCCGTACAAACGGAATCGTCCCACATTCAGAGAAAACATTATGATTTATTCTGTCGTTACGAAGCCTCCCTGTCATTCTCTCGCGTGTTGAAACGTCAATCATGAAACTGATCAATGATCGGCTGTTCGCTCTTATTTATCGCGCTAAACAACAGCAGCACGTTTAAGCTTGATCAGCTGTTGTTAGAATTCTTTTGATTTTAATTTCTAGTATCAGCTGATGTTTGCTGGAGCATGAAGATGAAATCAGGAGATGTCCTTACTGAATCATCAGAGCTGAACTGGTGATGGAGAAACAGGTTTACACTTTAGGTGACATGAATGAGTTGAAGGGAAGTTATGAGTTGTTTCTGAGAGACAAAGACCAAGCTCCTTTTTTGTGTAGCTGACAGCTGGTAACTGTGCAGGGGCGGATCTAGCAAAGCTTTTAGGGGGGGGGGGAGCTAGGGCATTAACAGAGAAAGGTGGACACAAAGATATACTTTTCTTTCTTACTCTCATATAAAATATTTAGCTTTTATTAAATAGTTATCTGAATCTCACAACCAAAGTTTGTATAATAATACACAGGATTGGCTGTAGACCATTGTTCATAATTCAGAACACTGTGTAAAAATAACAAAAAACAAAAAGTGAATGCATGTGTGAAAAGTGGTCTATAATGTAATGCTTCAAAGTGTGTTCATGCAAACATTGTCGGGTCTGCCGTGGTACAATGGGACTTCTGCTCATGAACCTGTGTGCACAGCGTCTGCAAATCGGCGCTGTACAAAGTAACTTCATCTTTACACAAAACTGTAAGCTGTCATCTGTGAAGCGTGAGCGGTGTTTGTTTTTACCATAGTTCATGGTGGAGAATGGCTGCTCTTCTGAGTTTTGCTCTCTGTAGCCGTATGAATGGCAAACTACAGTGATTAGCAGCGGCATAGGCACACATAAAATTTCTTCTGAAATTTTCGCTTTCTAGTTATTATTATTATTCTCCAGTTTCCGCCTGAAATTTTGCAGCGAATCTCGCCTCGCAGTTTTGAGACAAGCTTCATATATGTTACCTCATTTTGTGCGGCCGGATCTGGAATGGTGTGCTATGACTTTTGGTGTTTATGAATTTTATAGTTTTTTAAATATTAATATTTTAGTGAAAATTTTCCCGCGCTCCTCTGCCAAACAGTTTTGACATTAGGGTTACATATGTTAGATCATTTTGTGCGGCTGGAGCTGGACTATTATGTTATGACTTTTGGTGTTTATAACTTTTATAGTTTTTTAAATATTAATATTTTAGTGCAAATTTAGGCCAATTCATCTTTTGGCGCCAAATAAACAGACTTCATTTGTGGTGTGTTGGCTCTCTCTAGTGGTATGCCGGGAGTGGTACAGCCTGTGTACCCTTATTTGGATTACCGTAATGATGACAATTTCAACGGTGCGCACAGCGTCGCTGCTTTCAGGAGCCCTTGGAATTTTTAAGGTTGCGCAAATCATTCAAAAGTTACGGTAATGCTTGGTGGAAAACTCAATATCCCACAATTCATAGCACGCCTCTACAGAGTGAACAATGGCGGCCACCACTTCGTTTTATATGTCTTTTATTCGTGTTTCTAGGTCACAAAATAAGCTTTTAAGATATTTTCAGGCGAGAATGTAGGTGTGTAAACTTCAAATATCTGCTTGTTTTATCAAGACATCCCATATTTAGCGACAGTGCTCTGACTACGTCGGTCCTGCCTGACAGCTAGCCGGCTACCTAGCTGGCTACCTAGCTAGCTGCCGCACTTGGCTGCAAATGGATAGCGAGGGGACTCTCTCTGTCGTTTCACCTCCCTGGTCTCTCGCAAATGCTCGCATAGAATCGGAGTTACAGCTGGATGTGGAAAAATAACTGAGTTGTTTGGTGGTGGAGCTACAACAGAGGGCAGCTACCCACCGGTGTGTGACAGAAAGGACATGCCGCCAACGAGACATATGAGGCCGGGCAGGCGATTGCTAACGCGGTGGTCAATCATGGATCAGGGAAAGCGAAGGCAGGAGCGTGAGGTGAACTGAATTTCAGGTAAGAAGTTATGAACTGCACTCTATTTGGGTCAGATATAAACCGAGTTTAGGTGTAGTTTATTTAGCAGCAGTTCTCTTATGTGTTGCTGATAGCCGGCTAGCTAGCTAGCGCCGCTAGCATAGTTAGCTCGCGCCGCTAGCAACCCTTCGTGAAAAAGCACCCAGGCTTGGCTTATATTGAGGCGGGTGAAACTCGTGTCAGCACCCGGTCGCTCTCTATTTGGGTCAGATATAAACCGAGTTTAGGTGTAGTTTATTTAGCAGCAGTTCTCTTATGTGTTGCTGATAGCCGGCTAGCTAGCTAGCGCCGCTAGCATAGTTAGCTCGCGCCGCTAGCAACCCTTCGTGAAAAAGCACCCAGGCTTGGCTTATATTGAGGCGGGTGAAACTCGTGTCAGCACCCGGTCGCTCTCTATTTGGGTCAGATATAAACCGAGTTTAGGTGTAATTTATTTTCGTTGACCTTTTACAATCGTAATGCCACGGGAGTTTATATACAGCTGTGTGCGTACTAAGTTACTGACGTTGGACTTTATTTTATTCATTAGGGTTAGTTCATAGAGTTGCCGTGCCGTACAAACGGAATCGTCCCACATTCAGAGAAAACATTATGATTTATTCTGTCGTTACGAAGCCTCCCCTGTCATTCTCTCGCGTGTTGAAACGTCAATCATGAAACTGATCAATGATCGGCTGTTCGCTCTTATTTATCGCGCTAAACAACAGCAGCACGTTTAAGCTTGATCAGCTGTTGTTAGAATTCTTTTGATTTTAATTTCTAGTATCAGCTGATGTTTGCTGGAGCATGAAGATGAAATCAGGAGATGTCCTTACTGAATCATCAGAGCTGAACTGGTGATGGAGAAACAGGTTTACACTTTAGGTGACATGAATGAGTTGAAGGGAAGTTATGAGTTGTTTCTGAGAGACAAAGACCAAGCTCCTTTTTTGTGTAGCTGACAGCTGGTAACTGTGCAGGGGCGGATCTAGCAAAGCTTTTAGGGGGGGGGGAGCTAGGGCATTAACAGAGAAAGGTGGACACAAAGATATACTTTTCTTTCTTACTCTCATATAAAATATTTAGCTTTTATTAAATAGTTATCTGAATCTCACAACCAAAGTTTGTATAATAATACACAGGATTGGCTGTAGACCATTGTTCATAATTCAGAACACTGTGTAAAAATAACAAAAACAAAAAGTGAATGCATGTGTGAAAAGTGGTCTATAATGTAATGCTTCAAAGTGTGTTCATGCAAACATTGTCGGGTCTGCCGTGGTACAATGGGACTTCTGCTCATGAACCTGTGTGCACAGCGTCTGCAAATCGGCGCTGTACAAAGTAACTTCATCTTTACACAAAACTGTAAGCTGTCATCTGTGAAGCGTGAGCGGTGTTTGTTTTTACCATAGTTCATGGTGGAGAATGGCTGCTCTTCTGAGTTTTGCTCTCTGTAGCCGTATGAATGGCAAACTACAGTGATTAGCAGCGGCATAGGCACACATAAAATTTCTTCTGAAATTTTCGCTTTCTAGTTATTATTATTATTCTCCAGTTTCCGCCTGAAATTTTGCAGCGAATCTCGCCTCGCAGTTTTGAGACAAGCTTCATATATGTTACCTCATTTTGTGCGGCCGGATCTGGAATGGTGTGCTATGACTTTTGGTGTTTATGAATTTTATAGTTTTTTAAATATTAATATTTTAGTGAAAATTTTCCCGCGCTCCTCTGCCAAACAGTTTTGACATTAGGGTTACATATGTTAGATCATTTTGTGCGGCTGGAGCTGGACTATTATGTTATGACTTTTGGTGTTTATAACTTTTATAGTTTTTTAAATATTAATATTTTAGTGCAAATTTAGGCCAATTCATCTTTTGGCGCCAAATAAACAGACTTCATTTGTGGTGTCTTGGCTCTCTCTAGTGGTATGCCGGGAGTGGTACAGCCTGTGTACCCTTATTTGGATTACCGTAATGATGACAATTTCAACGGTGCGCACAGCGTCGCTGCTTTCAGGAGCCTTGGAATTTTTAAGGTTGCGCAAATCATTCAAAGTTACGGTAATGCTTGGTGGAAAACTCAATATCCCACAATTCATAGCACGCCTCTACAGAGTGAACAATGGCGGCCACCACTTCGTTTTATATGTCTTTTATTCGTGTTTCTAGGTCACAAAATAAGCTTTTAAGATATTTTCAGGCGAGAATGTAGGTGTGTAAACTTCAAATATCTGCTTGTTTTATCAAGACATCCCATATTTAGCGACAGTGCTCTGACGACGTCGGTCCTGCCTGACAGCTAGCCGGCTACCTAGCTGGCTACCTAGCTAGCTGCCGCACTTGGCTGCAAATGGATAGCGAGGGGACACTCTCTGTCGTTTCACCTCCCTGGTCTCTCGCAAATGCTCGCATAGAATCGGAGTTACAGCTGGATGTGGAAAAAATAACTGAGTTGTTTGGTGGTGGAGCTACAACAGAGGGCAGCTACCCACCGGTGTGTGACAGAAAGGACATGCCGCCAACGAGACATATGAGGCCGGGCAGGCGATTGCTAACGCGGTGGTCAATCATGGATCAGGGAAAGCGAAGGCAGGAGCGTGAGGTGAACTGAATTTCAGGTAAGAAGTTATGAACTGCACTCTATTTGGGTCAGATATAAACCGAGTTTAGGTGTAGTTTATTTTCGTTGTGCTGACTTTTTACAATCGTACTGCGTGCTAGCTAGCACGACGGGAGTTTATATACAGCTGTGTGCGCGCTAAGTTACTGACGTTGGACTTTATTTTATTCATAATGGTTAGTTCTTAGAGTTGCCGTACAAACGGAATCGTGCCACATTCAGAGAAAATATTACGATTTATTCTGTCGTTACGAAGCCTCCCCTGTCATTCTCTCGCCTGTTGAAACTTCAGTCATGAAACTGATCAATGATCGGCTTTTCTCTCTTGTTTGTTTATCGCGCTAAACAACAGCAGCACGTTTAAGCTTGATCAGCTGTTGTTAGAATTCATTTGCTTTTAATTTCTAGTATCAGCTGATGTTTGCTGCAGCCACAGCTGTAAAAACGGCTGTTCCAAACCAGATATCCTTACTGAATCATCAGAGCTGAACAGGTGATGGAGAAACAGGTTTACCCTTAGGTGACATGAATGAGTTGAAGGGAAGTTATGAACTGTTTCTGAGAGACAAACACCAAGCTCATTTTTTTGTGTAGCTGACAGCTGGTAACTGTGCAGGGGCGGATCTAGCAAAGCTTTTGCCAGGGGGCCAGGTAGGGCATTAACAGAGAAAGGTGGACACAAAGATATACTTTTCTTTCTTACTCTCATACAGGGAGTGCAGAATTATTAGGCAAGTTGTATTTTTGAGGAATAATTTTATTATTGAACAACAACCATGTTCTCAATGAACCCAAAAAACTCATTAATATCAAAGCTGAATGTTTTTGGAAGTAGTTTATAGTTTTAGCTATTTTAGGGGGATATCTGTGTGTGCAGGTGACTATTACTGTGCATAATTATTAGGCAACTTAACAAAAAACAAATATATACCCATTTCAATTATTTATTTTTACCAGTGAAACCAATATAACATCTCCACATTCACAAATATACATTTCTGACATTCAAAAACAAAACAAAAACAAATCAGCGACCAATATAGCCACCTTTCTTTGCAAGGACGCTCAAAAGCCTGCCATCCATGGATTCTGTCAGTGTTTTGATCTGTTCACCATCAACATTGCATGCAGCAGCAACCACAGCCTCCCAGACACTGTTCAGAGAGGTGTACTGTTTTCCCTCCTTGTAAATCTCACATTTGATGATGGACCACAGGTTCTCAATGGGGTTCAGATCAGGTGAACAAGGAGGCCATGTCATTAGTTTTTCCTTCTTTTATACCCTTTCTTGCCAGCCACGCTGTGGAGTACTTGGACGCGTGTGATGGAGCATTGTCCTGCATGAAAATCATGTTTTTCTTGAAGGATGCAGACTTCTTCCTGTACCACTGCTTGAAGAAGGTGTCTTCCAGAAACTTGCAGTAGGACTGGGAGTTGAGCTTGACTCCATCCTCAACCCGAAAAGGCCCCACAAGCTCATCTTTGATGATACCAGCCCAAACCAGTACTCCACCTCCACCTTGCTGGCGTCTGAGTCGGACTGGAGCTCTCTGCCCTTTACCAATCCAGCCACGGGCCCATCCATCTGGCCCATCAAGACTCACTCTCATTTCATCAGTCCATAAAACCTTAGAAAAATCAGTCTTGAGATATTTCTTGGCCCAGTCTTGACGTTTCAGCTTGTGTGTCTTGTTCAGTGGTGGTCGTCTTTCAGCCTTTCTTACCTTGGCCGTGTCTCTGAGTATTGCACACCTTGTGCTTTTGGGCACTCCAGTGATGTTGCAGCTCTGAAATATGGCCAAACTGGTGGCAAGTGGCATCTTGGCAGCTGCACGCTTGACTTTTCTCAGTTCATGGGCAGTTATTTTGCGCCTTGGTTTTTCCACACGCTTCTTGCGACCCTGTTGACTATTTTGAATGAAACGCTTGATTGTTCGATGATCACACTTCAGAAGCTTTGCAATTTTAAGACTGCTGCATCCCTCTGCAAGATATCTCACTATTTTTGACTTTTCTGAGCCTGTCAAGTCCTTCTTTTGACCCATTTTGCCAAAGGAAAGGAAGTTGCCTAATAATTATGCACACCTGATATAGGGTGTTGATGTCATTAGACCACACCCCTTCTCATTACAGAGATGCACATCACCTAATATGCTTAATTGGTAGTAGGCTTTCGAGCCTATACAGCTTGGAGTAAGACAACATGCATGAAGAGGATGATGTGGACAAAATACTGATTTGCCTAATAATTCTGCACTCCCTGTAAACACCAAGCTCCTTTTTTTGTGTAGCTGACAGCTGGTAACTGTGCAGGGGCGGATCTAGCAAAGCTTTTGCCAGGGGGCCAGGTAGGGCATTAACAGAGAAAGGTGGACATAAAGATATACTTTTCTTTCTTACTCTCATATAAAATATTTAGCTTTTATTAAATAGTTATCTGAATCTCACAACCAAAGTTTGTATAATAATACACAAGATTGGCTGTAGACCATTGTTCATAATTCAGAACACTGTGTAGAAATAACAAAAAACAAAAAGTGAATGCATGTGTGAAAAGTGGTCTATAATGTAATGCTTCAAAGCGTGTTCATGCAAACATTGTCGGGTCTGCCGTGGTACAATGGGACTTCTGCTCATGAACCTGTGTGCACAGCGTCTGCAAATCGGCGCTGTACGAAGTAACTTCATCTTTACACAAAACTGTAAGCTGTCATCTGTGAAGCGTGAGCGGTGTTTGTTTTTACCATAGTTCATGGTGGAGAATGGCTGCTCTTCTGAGTTTTGCTCTCTGTAGCCGTATGAATGGCAACTACAGTGATTAGCAGTGGCATAGGCACACATAAAATTTCTTCTGAAATTTTCGCTTTCTAGTTTAAAATATACTTCAAAGGTTTTTAGTTTTGGTCCTGCTGCTGCAAAATATCTCACTGTAGAAGGAATCTGTGAAACAGACAATATCACAGAATTATGGCAGAAGCATTTTAAAAGATAATTAGAAGAATAAAAGACTAAAAGAAAGTATTTTATCCCCAGGATGAGGTAAATTTGATGTGTGGTCATTTGTATGTGTCATGGCACAGTGGCCCGTGGAAATGGGAAGGACTCAAGTGCAGTTTCAAAACCGGAGGCTAGAGGTGCGGTGTAACAAAAAAGTCTTTTATTCTCAATGTTTGGAAGTTAACAAAAAACTCAGACTAGTAATAAGGCACGTAAACTAGATGTCTGAGGCAAGAGAAACTATGACCATACCGGAACTACGACTAGATTACATACTGATACATACTGATTACTGATAAACAGTACATTTGTTCAATTGCTGAAACTAGAACTGGGGTGCATCAACAGGTTCTAGTTCCACCCAGGTTTTGTATATGAAAGTGATGTTTAATCAAATAAGCGAACATTGACACTTTGAGCCTAAACTAAATATGTTGCAGCGTCATTCCCCAGCGAGAGAGCGAGTGAGTGCAAGAGAGATAGAGAGAGAGAGTGATATGGACAGCGAGTTTTGAGATGTGGGAGATTTGTGACATTTGGCGTGGTTGGAGTGTATAGTGAGTATGTTGTGTTGTCTTGTGTAGTTAGTATGTAGTGTATTCATTGTTTTATTTTGTGTGTCACTGAGGGTATTAGTGCATGTCACATGCTGTCTCCAGGTTGAGAACAGGAGGTAAGTGGTGGACTGACAGAGGTTATAAAAAAGGTAAGGTTAACCAAAACTGAAAAATAATGTACATTTCAAAAATATACAGAAAGGGAACACAAAATGGGTTAACAATTTAAAGCTGTTCTGCAGCAATGGAGGCTGATCGAGACTTGAAAACTGGTGCTACTAATTGCTACATGTGTTCCAACTTTTCTGGATTACTTACAACCCCCTCTATCTGCATAAAAGGAGTGCTGGAACACACTGTGGTACCACACGCTCGTGAGCATCAGTTGAACAGTACTGTAATGCAGAAAGTAATGCGTTGCTCCAAAAATGGTAAGAAAAAGGCAATTAGCAATGGAAGAGAGACAAACCATCATAACACTTAAAAATTTAGGTCCTACCTATAGAGAAATTGCAAAGGAAGTCAAGGTATCGTGACTACAGTTTCCTTCACTATCAAAAGGCACTTAGAAACTGGAGAACACTCTGACAGGAAGAGGTCTGGCAGACCCAAAGCCACAACTGAATCATAGGACAAGTTTCTCATAGTTAACAGCTTCAAGCACAGCTTAACAGTGGTTGCAGTAAGCAAGTCTCAGTTTCAACTGTGAAGAGTGGAATTCGATCTGCAGCTTTGACACAATGAGTTACAACAAGAAATCCATTGCTAAGACGTCAGAATAAGACAAAGAGGCTTGCCTGGGCCATGAAACACCGACATTGAAGACTGGAAGAAGGTATTATAGACTGTTGAATCAAAGTTTGAAATCTTCCAATTCGTCACGCAGGATCTTTGTATGTCGTCAAGTAGGTGAAAGAATGGTCCCACAGTGTGTGGCATCAACTGTCAAACACGGAGGAGGAAGTGTGATGGCCTTTTGCTTGATCCAGGGTCGATGACTTGTACAGAGTGAGAGGCACCCTGATACAATGAGCTGGTTTGAGATGAACTGGAAAGAAGAGTGAAAGCAAAGCAACCTAGAAGTGCCACACATTTATGAGAACTCATGCAACAGATATGGGAAGAACTTTCTGAAGAATATTTGGTTTCCATTGTAGAAAGAATGCCATGGGTGTGTTCAGCTGTTGTATCTGCCAAAGGTGGCTACTTTGATGAGTCAAAGGTTTAGAATCCATTTTGGTCTATAACAGGGGTCGGCAACCCTAGGGTTAACTGATGGCACGCATGACCATAGCTGGACTGGCCATCGGGCATACCGGGCATTTGCTCGGTGGCCCGATGATTTGTTTTTTGTTTGTTTTTTTTGTAACGGTATAAACAATGGGAGGTGGTGGATTGGCCAGATGCTGGTTGGTGTGTAAAAATAACTCAGTTTTTTGGTGGTGGCTATGGCGGAGCTTCCACAGATTCAGTAAAATTAACAAGTGGTGGAGGCCAGCAGGTGGATGAGGGAGAGGGGAGGCAGGAGGAGGAGAGACCCGAGGCAGCCGCCGGTCTGAGTGTCAGGTGAACTGAACTTCAGGTAAGAAGTTATGATCTGCAGTCTGTCTGGGTCAGATATAAACCAAGTTTAGGTGGAGTTTATTTTCGTTATGCTGACTTTTTACAGTCAGTTACAATAACTCATACTGCGTACTAGCTAGCATGACGGAGTTTCTATACAGCTGGGTGGGTGCTATGATGTTACTGATAGTGAACTTTATTTTATTCATAAGGTTAGTTAGTAAAGTTACCAACCGTCCCATACAAACGTAATCGTCCCGCATTCAGAGAAATTATTACGTGTTTCGTGTTGAGCTGAGAAGGAGCACAGTTTGTCCCGTACTTCAGCTAGAATGGTAAAACACAAAGCTGGATTTATTCTGTCTTTACGCTGCACAGCTGCCTCTTCTCCTCTCATTCTCTCCCCCTCTCTCTCTCCTGTTTCTACTTCAATCATGAAACTGATCAATGATCAGCTGATCGGCTTTTCTCTCTTGCTTGTTTATCGCCCACTTTGCGCCAGAAAGAGGAAACCAGCGGATGTCGCGCTAAACAACAGCAGCACGTTTAAGCTTGATCAGCTGTTGTTAGAATTTATTTAATATTAATTTCTAGTATCAGCTGATGTTTGCTGGAGCCACAGCTGTAAAAGCTGCTGGTCATGATATCGGTTTGTATATCTGGTGAGAGGGAAACATGAAGATGAAACCAGGAGATGTCCTTACTGAATCATCAGAGCTGAACAGGTGATGGAGAAACAGGTTTACCTTTTAGGTGACATGAATGAGATGGAGGGGAGTTATGAACTGTTTCTGAGAGACAAATTACACCGGGATCCTTTTCTAAGCAGCTTACAGCTGGTAACTGTGCAGGGGCGGGTCTAGCAAAGTTTTGCCAGGGGGGCCAGGTAGGGCATTAACAGGGAAAGGGGGGCACAAAGAAATACTTTCTTATTCTCATTTAAAATGTCTGGCTGTTATTAAATAATTATCTGAAGCTTACAACCAAAGTTTTTATCTGTCATAAAATGTATAGAAATCATACATATACCAACAAGACTGTACATCACTGTCACAACAGCGTTTGTTTTCATTCAAAGGCTTTATGGCTTTAATATCTGGGGGGCCGGTCTTTAGTCAAAATGCCCTGGCCGTTTTTTTTTTTTGTCCCAGTCCAGCCCTGGGCACGACACGCAGTGAATTAATCTGAGAAGGTGCATCAAAAAATAAATGTCCGGGCCAGCAGTGCACATCGCAAATCAGCTCGCATAGACACATTAGTGTGCCGCTTCTTAATGACGGTGTCTTAGCTAACAACCCCAACTACCAGATTCAACATGTAATTGGCTAAAAAACTTAGCCTACTGGTGAGAGGGACGTTGTTAGCTTTCCACATTCCGACACTTCAAAAGCTTTAGGAGCCGCTCAGCGCAGCATCAGCACCACGGAAATACATGCGTAGACTTGAGACACAATGCGTTTTTGGGACTTTCAGGTGTATGGACCAATGTTTTATTTTCTGATCAAACCAGAAATCTTTAATGAGCAGCTAGATTTGTCTCGCATTAACTGGCTGAGTTAATGCCAGTTAATGCGACATCGAAGCAGCTGGAATCCACAGCTGTGCGTGTTCATGGAGCTGCATTTTCACCTGCTGGACATCACTACCTGACAAGTTTAACTGTCCCCAGAACATTGCAGAGGCCTTATTGACAGTATTTGGCTCTACATATCTGTGTGAGCAGATTTTCTCTCACATGAGTGTCCTCAGGTAGCCATCTGAATGCTGGACACTCTGAGACCTGTGCCTCTGAGTGAGAGACCAGAGATCACATTAACATGTGTGTCTCTGTATTAACAGACATGCCATATTGGCCCAGTTTATTCTTCTTATCATTGTTGTGAGGAGACCATAAATAGCATTTTTATTTTCTGTTGTACAGTTCATTTGCTGTTATGGAGTTCTTGTTATGGATAAAAAGTGTATTTTTTTGTTTCAAAATAGCTGATAACTATTCGCTGATAGCTGCCAACATCTGCAAACAAATATAATTCTATAAAGTGGTTCTATATAATGTGTAACTGTTCATATAGAGCGTTATTAAATTTATTGCTAATGCAGTCATACGGCACACTGACTTCTGAGGAAATTTTAAATGGCACTCACCATCAGAAAGGTTGCCTGCTCCTGGTCTATAAATTGATTCCATGCATTCATTCGTGCATTTTTTTTTTTTAACTCGAATTGTTTATTTGTACTATGCTTTCATTTTGGAGTAAAATTAGATATTAAACTGCATAATTTTCAATAAAAAATTGGGATGTTCTAAAACCTTTGACCAGTAGTGTATATGCTGTATTTAGTTTGTATCAGTTAAAATGAAAATTGTACGGTTTATGTGTCACTGGGGCAGAAACCTAAGCAGAGAAGCCCAGACCTCCCTCTCCCCGGCCATCTCCTCCATTGTCCGGGGGAACACCAAGGCATTCCCAGGCCAGCCCAGAAATATAATCTCTCCAGCATATCCCGGGTCTGCCCGGGGCCTCCGCCCAGTGGGACATGCCCCTAACACCTCACCCAGGAGGTGCCCAGGAGGCATTCTTATCAGATGCCCGAACCATCTCAACTGGCTCCTTTCATGTGGAGGAGCAGTGGCGGTACTCTGAGCTCTTTTCTGTCGCTTGCATCCAAAATCTCAGTCTTTCGGTCACTACCCACAGCTTATGACCATAGGTGAGGGTAGGGACGTAGATCAACTGGTAAGTTGAGAGCTTTGCTTTTCACTCAGCTCTCTCTTCACCCTGACGGACATCAATCTCCCGCTCCCATCACACATGAACCCTAAGATACTTAAACTCTTCCACTTGGGGCAGAAATTCTCATTCCCACTGTGTCACACTCAGCTGCAAACCATTCCATTCCCACCAGCTGAAGCCAACAGAACCACATCATCTGCAAAAAGTGGAGATAAGATTTTGAAATCACCCAAGTGAAAGCCTTCTATCACCTAGAATTCTGTCCTTAAAATTACGAACAGAATTGGTGACAAAGGGCAGCCCTGGCGGAGTCCGACACCTACCGGAATTAAGTCTGACTTACTGCCGGCTACGCAGCCTAAGCTCTTGCAATGGTTGTATAAAGATTGAATGGCCTGTAACAATGGGCCAGACACCCTTTACTCCCAATGCACCTCCCACAGGACTCTCCGAGGGACATGGTTGAATACCTTCTCCTGTTCGAGGTTCAAATAACAGACAGACCTCTTTTCCAGCACCCTGGTATAGACTTTCCCAGTTGAGAAGCGTGATCCCCCTATAGTTGGAACAGATGTATAAATGTGCGCTGTAGCAGCAAATAGTTTTTTGACTGTGACATCATGATGTGGTAACTTTGTTTGTATGTACAACCCAGAAATAAAACTGGACAGCTCACATTAAGAAGTGGAAGAATTAATTCTCAAAGCTTGGAACAGAAATTCAAAATTGCACTACATTTAAGTTGTATAAGAAATCTCATTCATAGATTATTTGTAGCTATTCTGGGTTCAACAAGGACAAAGATTTGGTACAAATATGATGGAGACATTTGTACAGCTGTGTTTTTGTAGAAAAAACATTTGTTCACATATTTATTCTCCTTATGTTTAATATCTATTTATATGATTTTTCTTGTTGTTTTTTTCTTTTCATTTTGGACCAGTGAGTCTAATATAAAGATACTAAAAATATAATGTGTGTAATCTAAAAAATGCAGTTTCACCAAATAATTACTATCTTTTACATTATTATTATTATTTACCTTGAGAAAAAAAAACTAAAAAAACTAAGGAATATTTTACTGTGATATTTGAATCCTAATGTCTCTTCACTGCATGTTGATTCCAGATGTTCATTCAGCAGCGTCTCTCACAGTGAGTCCTGACAGCGTGCAACACTTCATCTCTGACTATGTCTCACTGACCTGTGAGGGAAACTCCACTGAGTGGAGAGTGAGGACTGCTCTACAGGGCTACCCTTCATATTATTCTTACTGTTGGAGAATGATTGGATCCACATGTAACATCATCACATCAGTGTCATATACTGGAGTGTTCTGGTGTGAGTCTGGATCAGGAGAGTTCAGCAGTGCAGTCAACATCACTGTACAGAGTATGTTATTATACATTTACTTCTTGGATTTTTATGATTTAGACATCACATACAAATTTGTCCAGCTTTGCTGTATGTGAAGTAATTTATGTGGGAAGACGAACAAAAATTAAAATTTCAGATGATTTTAGGCACCATAGTATCAAAATATTCTTAAATTATGTTGGTCTCATTTCACTCGATTTTTTCTTAATTCAATTTGTCAAAAGTTGTTTATATTTTCTCTCTTCTATTTAAACAACTAAAAAGCTCAGTATGTTTGCCATCAAAGTGTTATTCTTAAAGATCATCATGTAAAAAAGTGCAGTTGTATCAAAGGTTGTGCTGTGTCTGAGTTTCCCTCAGTTCAGAGCCAGTCAGGGAGTTCAGAGCAGCAAACTTTCTTTATTTTACTTGCGCTGTGCACAGTGTTGGGTCACAAATTTTGTACCCAGCATGATAACCTTTATCCCACCAATTAGGTCGAGCTTTTCAGACCCAATTTAAAATCAAATCACTCATAATGATTCTCTGGAAAAGAGTTTAATCTTAGAACAGAGTTTATTAACTATTAAGACCTACAACAGAACCAAGCCTGCCAGAGCTTATCTTTATATTTTTACATGCTGTAGTGCCATTTTTGAGAGTATTCAAGCTGCTATACATTATTACAATCATTGGAAGGGGAGGACGAGCAAATACTGGCTGGCCACGACAGACGCTGAGACAGCGCTTCATGGTGCGGTCTTTCCAATTGATGTGCTGCCTCCATTGACCACCATGCTGAGCTCCCAGCAGCATGCAGCGATGCCTAAAATGCCAGCTAAGATACCGAAATAAAACGGAGTCATACATCTGTTGTCAGGCCTGCAGGTATCAGGCTGTTGTTCTCCTTTATTCATAGTGGACAGAAATTATTTTTTGGAGTGGCACAAATAATTTGTGTGGCATCAGATTTGATGCAGAACAGCTGATTGTTCTGTAATAGTTTGTAATGTTTATTTAAAAAACGCCTTGGCTGCATTAAAAAATTAGCTGCAAAAACTTTGTTGTTTACCAAACTGAGTTACTTTTTTGAAGAAGTAACTATATAATTAATTGCCCAA